>NC_139221.1:130723050-131060550 GCF_055691185.1 Crinia signifera | reverse complement strand
CAGCAGGTAATGGCCCAATACATGTACAGTATGTGCACCCTCATATGAAAGAGAAAAGGGTACTTTAAGCTGGCCGTACATCTACAGATTTATTGTCAGATCCGGCTGGTTGGAACAAAATCCTGGTAATGGATGAGAGCACATGACAGTTGACCATTTGCTTTGAAATGCTGGAAAATTGCCAAAAACTGTCATTCAGATATTACCAGGTGTTTGTTTGTTCCAACCAGCCAGATCTGACAATCAATCTGTGGATGTATGGCCAACGTTACCCCAAAGATTGTATCTCTAATACCCTTTTCACACTGCCAGGTTATAGCAGGGTTAGGCCATGTCTTGGCTCAGTGTGAAAGCCTCTCTGAAAAAAACCTTAGTGGGAGTGACCTAGGAACCCAAACCGGATAGCTTGGATGATTGGACCTGGGTTACGGGGCAGTGTGAACGGGTAACATTCAAACCGTATAAACAGCCAGCAGAGGAGAAACCATGGAAATATCTAGGGACCAGCCTGTGGTGTGAATGGGTTTCCAGTAGCTGTGTCATCGCCTAAAACCTATGTTCAGTGATCCAGGGTGGACCCTTGATTTTGGTCTTTCCATCTAGTACACCATGGGGCAGATTTACCGGGCTCGCTTTCCCTACTTTTTGGGTGTTTCATGGGCATTGTGTTTCCTTTATTGCCCTGTCCTTCTCTCTTACTGGGGGAGGTACCCAAATCTCGATAATACTGCGAGGATCATCTTCAATTGTCACTTGCTGGCCCTAGGGGGTTTCAGACACTAGATTGACAGTGTCTACTTAGGCAGTCAATTGGTCTACCCTCGGTGGTCCCAAGAGGGGGATAAACAAGTACTAATTACCCTGGCCCAGGCCTGATGGAGACGCCTGGGTCCATTGCCATCCCTGCCCCTTACCTGCCAGCAGCAGCAGCTCTTCTCCTCAGCCCAAAAAATTGGGGTATCAGTTACCAAAGCAACTGTAGGGGCGTCTGTATGAGTGACTTCTGCTAGCGGCTGTCAAAAAAAGGGGGTGTCAATCCCTATGGAAAATAAACAAAGAAAAGGTGGTAGACTGCGCTCATTGATGACAGACTGAGGTTTTATAGATGTATAAATTTAATTAAACAATTAGCATGCTGTAAACATATAAAATTTCAAAGTACAAGGTACACAATATAAAAGAAGGGGAAGGGGGAGGGCAAGAATAATTGAAAATAGCTGCGTCCACTGTTGGAGTGATATCACCTTAGTTAGAGTCCACAGTCCAGTGGGTGACCGTTGAATTAGGAGCGGATAGATAAATCAGAAACTGGCCGCGGCGGTACTCAAATGTGGTTTTTCTTCCGTTTGCAGTAGGGGTTAGCGATCCTCCCAACTTGGATAGGAAATAGTGATTGAGTGTCCGCTGTAGGACCCTGGGTGGGTATTAGACAGGTGGCTTGCCTTCAAGAGGTGAGTGCCTCACACCAGGTCGATAGGGCCAGTGATGGTAAGCAGGTGGAAAGCTCCAAACGGTTCTCAGTGGAAATAGGTGGCAGTGACAGGCAGCGTTTTGTGATGGGCAGTTAGGAGCCTGGACCAACGCGTTTCACTGCACACAAAAAACTGCCCTGAAAAAGCTGCTCTGTGCAGTGAAACGCGTTGGCCCAGGCTCCTAACTGCCCATCACAAAACGCTGCCTGTCACTGCCACCTATTTCCACTGAGAACCGTTTGGAGCTTTCCACCTGCTTACCATCACTGGCCCTATCGACCTGGTGTGAGGCACTCACCTCTTGAAGGCAAGCCGCCTGTCTAATACCCACCCAGGGTCCTACAGCGGACACTCAATCACTATTTCCTATCCAAGTTGGGAGGATCGCTAACCCCTACTGCAAACGGAAGAAAAACCACATTTGAGTACCGCCGCGGCCAGTTTCTGATTTATCTATCCGCTCCTAATTCAACGGTCACCCACTGGACTGTGGACTCTAACTAAGGTGATATCACTCCAACAGTGGACGCAGCTATTTTCAATTATTCTTGCCCTCCCCCTTCCCCTTCTTTTATATTGTGTACCTTGTACTTTGAAATTTTATATGTTTACAGCATGCTAATTGTTTAATTAAATTTATACATCTATAAAACCTCAGTCTGTCATCAATGAGCGCAGTCTACCACCTTTTCTTTGTTTATTCTCCTCAGCCCAGCACATGCTGCTGTGTGCTGGGCTGTGGTGTCCTGGGCTGCCATGTGACCATGGAAGCTGCTTTTGTATGTATGGGCGAGGGAAGCGATCACACTCATTGTAAAACCCCTTCCAGTGGAAGTGCTTAAAATACTTTAAAAAGTAAAATACTTTTCTTATATTTTGTAATGGAGTATGACCCCCAGGTACTTGTTTCCTATCTGGGCGCCCAGGTTTTCTACGTACGGCACCGTACTGAAATCGGATCGCATCGCATCGTACACATACACGATATTGAACGATGCGATGCGATGCGATGCGATGCGATCCGATTTCCCATAGGAAACAATGTGAAATGGCTCAATTTAGCCAAATTATCATAGGAACAATAGTAAATGGGCCAAAAACACCCCTGAACATTGAAATGTCCCCCCAAAAGTAGTTGACGCCACCCCGCCATCAACGTGAACCCGAAGCGTGGCGAGCGCAGCGAGCCCGCGAGGGGCGGCGGTACGCGTCCTCCGACCTTTTCATGCCCTACTATCCACTAGGGCGTGGAGTGAGAATAGAATAGTGTGGCGAGCGCAGCGAGCCACCGAGCCCGAAGCGTGGCGAGCGCAGCGAGCCCCGCGAGGGGACGCGGATACCTTCACAGTTATACGCGTCCCCTCGCGGGCTTCCCAGGTGTCCATGGCGACGCGGACACCTGGGAAGCCCGCAAAGGGACGCGTTTACCTGTGAAGGTATCCGCGTCCCCTCGCGGGGCTCGCTGCGCTCGCCACGCTTCGGGCTCGGTGGCTCGCTGCGCTCGCCACACTATTCTATTCTCACTCCACGCCCTAGTGGATAGTAGGGCATGAAAAGGTCGGAGGACGCGTACCGCCGCCCCTCGCGGGCTCGCTGCGCTCGCCACGCTTCGGGTTCACGTTGATGGCGGGGTGGCGTCAACTACTTTTGGGGGGACATTTCAATGTTCAGGGGTGTTTTTGGCCCATTTACTATTGTTCCTATGATAATTTGGCTAAATTGAGCCATTTAACATTGTTTCCTATGGGAAATCGAATCGGATCGCATCGCATCGCATCGCATCGTTCAATATCGTGTATGTGTACGATGCGATGCGATCAGATTTCACTACGGAGAATAGCATGGTGCTCAATTAACTTAGTGGGCGCCCAGATAGGAAACAAGTACCGACCCCCATCTCCCACAATTATGCCACACCCTTGAAAAAAGTACCTGGGCCTGGCCAGTCTCTCTACTGCGCTGTCGACACCATAAGGTTGACTTGTCATAGATTAGCAGTGTCAAAAGGTCTACAGGGTCAGTATGTTGACAGGTAAAATGTCAATTGTTTCTAAGGCTGACAGGAAGAAAAGATTTTAAAGCTTTAAAAGGTTGACATACAGTAGCAACAGTTGACACACAAATGGCCGACAAGTTTTTTATGTATATTTTTCTATATTTTTTTTTTATCATGTACCATTCACATAGAGTACGACGATCTGTGCTGGTAGTGAAAAGCTCCAGAAACATGGTGAGCAAATCGAGCCAGCAACCGTACACATTTCTACTTATTTCTCTCATATATGGTAAAATGACAAAAAGTGTGTCCACCATTTCTGTGTCGACTATTTTCGTATTGCGTGTTTGACCCTGTTCACCTTTTGTAATGTCTACCTTTTCCTTGTTGGCCATTTGACACTTTCAAACTTATGCATATCGACCATACGGGATTGGCCCCTTTTCTTGAAGATAAGTTTATCTATTGAACCATACCTTACCCTAGGAGATTTGTCACCAATTGTAATGGCTTGATCACACCCCCTGGTTATTCTCATTCTCCCATGTCAACAATGGGCAAGGCCATACCACCCCCACCCTGTAGGGGGTGTTACAGCCGAGAAAGAGCCTTATTTACACTTTCAAAATAGTGACATTATAAATAAGGTAGTAGCACAACAACACATTTAAACATAATAAAGGTTTTATATAACACCAGTCATTCCTTTTGATTATCTATGTTTTTAGATCTTGCATATTGTATTGGAATTATCTGTATTTGTTATATTTAGCATTAATTTGTGTTATATTTTAGTTTGGTATTGGTCATCATCATTTTGCATTTAATGTCAATGATAGAATTCTCAGCTGCAGCTGAACACATACATTTAGCAGCATATACTGTATATGTTAAAGTCATAACATACATAAATCATGCATTTTCTATATAACCACTGTTTATTCAAATGACAGAGGAACAGTTACAGGCTAAAGCTAGTGTTAACCATGCAATGTTCAAGCCATGGACCCCAAACCTAAATCCTTTTCAGAACAATTTTTATTTACATTTTTTAATATGCCTAAATCCTATATTGTAGGACACTAAATACAGGGCCAATTCATCCCTGTCTCCGATGGTGGGGTCTGCGCTTATGCACATCTGCAAACCCCCACAGCCTTTGGCAAATTTTTTATTAGCTGGGGCGTTCTCTGCTTGAGTGACAGGCAGGGGGCATTTCGATGCCTGCATTCTGATGAGCCCGCCCAGCATTTCATGGGTGTGCGCCTATCAAAATATCAAAATGTTGGATGGGCCCATCAGAATGTAAGTGTGTCCCTGCATGCTTGGGGCGGGTGGATAACGTCAGTGCCCGCCCCCAATTCGGCTGAAAGCATTCATCTGCAAAGTAATGTTTGGAAAATGGACATAAGCGCTGCCTGTAAGTAAAAGAAAACGAGGAAAAATTGGTAATGGGGGTGTTGGAAAATTGGAAAAGTGAGCTGTTATAATGGTCTGTTCTGGGAGGTTTGATAGTTCCTCCTAATTGGTGTTTTATTCACACCTATATATATAGTAGGGACATTTTTGTAACAGTATCACTGTGGGGAGATTCCCTATTGGGGTTCTGGTGGTCTGTACTAGACTCCTTCACTAGTCCTGGCTTAATCATATCGATGGCGAGTGAGGAAATTTTTTTTGTCGGTGAGCAACCATTGAATAATATGTCCTCTGTGCAGCCGCTCGCATGGAAGTGCTGGGATTCGGGCGTGAGGGGGGGGGGGGATATGATTGGCGGGGTTTACCTGCTTGCTAGGCAGCAAATATAATCAGCATAGCGAGCAGGTCTGAATTACCCCACAGAGTCAATGATTTATGTACTATTAGTGTTGAAGAAAGTAGTAAGCAGTTATATTGGGTGAGGTATGGCACTCCGACAGGGGAATCCCATCAGTCAGTATCCCGACGTCGGAACCCGACTGCCGGTGCTCCGACTGCCGGTGCTCCGACAGGGGGGTGAGCGCAAAGAAGCCCCTTGCTGGCTTGCTGCGCTCACCATGCTGCGGGCTCGATGGCTCACTACGCTCGCCACAGGTCCTATTCTCCCTCTATGGGGGTCATGGGCCCCCATAAGGGAGAATAGCCCTCGCGAGTCGGGATCCCCCCTGTCGGAGCACCGGCAGTCAGGATTCCGATGTTGGGATACTGAATGTCGGGATCCCCCTGACGTAGTGTCATCTGGCACCCATTATATTCAAGATGACAACATAAGGTGACATAATAATGATGGGAGCTCTAGACTAGAATTGGGCATTACCAAAGCATATATATAGGGGTCTGTTTACAGTATGAAGCTGTGGGGAGAATAGGTTTTCTAGCACTCCCTATCCCAGCAATAGGAATGCTGATATTGCTGCAATCCAGCAAGAGAAAAAGGAAGAACAGCTACAATAGGCAATGCTGGACTCACTGGTGATACTGGTATCTTGATGGCTGACAAGCAATGTTCTGGTTAATACCATAAGGTCGACATGCACAAGGTCAACACTGATAAAAAATGTTGACTTGCACAAGGTTGATAAAGATAAACTGTCAACATGCACAAATTAGACATTGATAAAAGGTCAACACAAGCAAAAGGTCTACATGGCAATCATCGACACATGGAAAGGGCAATCTTTTTCCCTCCATTTTTGGGATATTTCATACTTTACCATCCACGTGGTCTCTGATTGGGAATGATGAAGTGTGCCAAGCACAGCAGTAGCAGAGCTGGGCACCTCACCTATAGCATGGAGAGTGTGCTTATGTGTCAATACTGACACCAGAAAATGTGAAAAGCTGATGTGTTTTCATGTCAATGGAGTTTCCATCTCTGAAAAACGAGTGGTGTTTCTAGGTACCCAGATCCCCCCCTCTCCCATGGCCATAACCAGCCCCGGGCTCAAAGAGGCAGTCCTGGTTGTAGAAATTCAGGGGGCAAAACATGTGGGGTTCCACTGGATTTCTAAAACCAGCACCAAGGCTTTGTTGCGCTCACCATGCTGTATGGGTCAAGCCAGTCAGGATCCCGACATCGGGCTAATGACTGTCGGAATCAGGACTGTCGGAACCCTACACCACACCCTTTTTATACGAGTCCAACCAGCCAAAACATTAACCCATAGCTGGCCAGCCCGGGCCGGGACCCTGGGGGAGTGTGGACACCCCCAATAAAGGGGTCCTCCCTCTAGGATTAACCCTGCCTAGGCTGAAGCCTGAGGCTGTCCCCAGTGCCCCTGGCAGTGGACACAGGGCTGATGCTTTTGTGTAAATTTTTTTGGTGCTGGGACATATCCTTACCTGCATGTATAATATTTATACCTGTCCATTATTTATTTAATTCTTTGTGCATTGGTTGTATACAGGGTTGCCTACCTTCCCGGAATTGCTGGGAGGCTCCCGAAATTCGGGTCCCCCTCCCAGCCCCATCAGCCATGCAGCCCCCCGCACCCCACACTGCACTAAAGTCCATTTTTTAATTGGTCCTCGGCAAGGGGCAGGGCTAAAATGACACAAATCACACCATTTTGCATCATTTTAGCCCCTCCCCAAATCCGCAAATTGCCTTGTTTTTATACTGCAATGGGGGTGGGGCTTGGTGACGTCCGCCTCATCCCGCCCCCCTGACATGCTATTGTCTGGTCTCCTCTCTGGGCTTCTCCTGGAGAGGAGGGGAAAAAAAGTCAGAAAGTATGGTTGTATTGTGAAAAGATATACAGTGCTAAGGTTTGACTGAATAAATCTCTAACACAATATAAACAATTGAGAGTATTTATTACATATTATGACAAACATATCAATTAAAGATATTAGAGAATTCTCAAAAAAAAATAGGGAAGGCATGGCAGACCCCCGAGTGAGGGAGACGGAGGTCGGAATGCTTAGCCATGCCCCCTCTTACTTTGCGTCCATCAATAGCAGAGAGTCTTGTCACATTAATGAATGGCATGGTAGACGGCAAGGTCTGCACTCTGCATAGCAGAGAATGAAGAATCAATGATAAAATACTCCACAATATTGTAATGCTGGTAGTGAGGCCTACTTGCCTACTTTTGAAAACTAGTTTCAGGGAGATTATAGTTTGTATTAGAATTTTACACAGCGCCCCATTGAGGGGGCGTGTCATGCTCCACCCAAAGGGCGTGTGTACTTCCATATTTGGAGAGATTGGGAAAAGATATTGTGAACATGGCACCTAGAAGCGTGGGTGTGCTACATCTGAGAGGAATCTTGTAAAATGACTTATATCCAAATGTAGATGAGCCCCAAAGCTGTTAGTAAGAGCTACTATACTTGGTAAAGTGCTGGGAAGTGGTGCTGATGATTCAATGTAAATGTATCTGTCTCTCATTCCGGTACTTGTGTACTATCACGGCTCCCATCTCATCCCATCTCATTGCATACCATAAGGCTTAAGATGGTATGCAATGAGATGAGATGTGCTGCGATGGGTCCCAATCTTATACAATTTAAAATTGTATACCATTGTATATGGCATACGATGAGATGAGATTTTAAATTGTATAAGCACACTAATGGATGCTTTCAAGGTCAATTGGCCCCCTATAAGATTTTTAATTGTATAAGCACCCTAATGGGTGCTTACAATGTTAAATGCACCCCCACGCCACCCAAACTATCAACGCCAACCCGAAGCGTGGCGAGCGCAGCGAGCCCGCGAGGGGCGGCGGTACGCGTCCTCCGACCTTTTCATACCCTCACTATCCATGTCGGCGTGGAGTTGATTTTATATAGTGTGGCGAGCGCAGCGAGCCACCGACCCCGAAGCGTGGCGAGCGCCGCGATGGGACGCGTAATACATGTAAAGTATTACGCGTCCCCTCGCGGGGCTCGCTGCGCTCGCCACACTATATAGAATCAGCTCCACGCCGATATGGATAGTGGGGGTATGAAAAGGTCGAAGGACGCGTACCACCCCCCCTCGCGGGCTCGCTGCACTCGCCACGCTTCGGGTTGGCGTTGATAGTGGGGGTGGCGTGGGGGTGCATTTAACATTGTAAGCACCCATTAGGGTGCTTATACAATTAAAAATCTTATAGGGGGGCCAATTGACCTTGAAAGCACCCATTAGTGTGCTTATACAATTTAAAATCTCATCTCATCTCATCTCATCGTATGCCATATACAATGGTATACAATTTTAAATTGTATAAGATCCCATAAGATGGAAATCGTGGGAGCCGTGATAATACACAAGTACCCTCATTCCTTTTATCCCCAAATATGTAACAGTGTAATGTGGGCCAGGTGACATGAGGGAGATTGCTAGACTAATGTGGGAGAGAGGGAGATTGCTGCTATTTCAGGGAGTCACCTGCAGAATGCAGGGTAGGCAACAAGTAGGGTAATATTGACCTAGTAGTGAGGGTAATATCAAATAAGCAACATGTAATATTTGGATAATTTGATTTAAATACTATTTACATGTTATTTGAAAGTTATCCCAAATGAATGTAGTGATGATCTCTACTCTTCTATTTCTGAGCTGAAATTATATTGCTCTTAGCAACAGCAGCTGTTTGTGGAGTCCTGATAAATGTATCAAGCAAAGCGTCTGAGCCTATTAATGTAACATCTGCTGACTCTTTGAGGCGCCTTCAATTCTACATATTGCACTGATTACCTTGTAATAGAGACAGTTACGCCACAAACATTTCTCTCCCTCTGTTCTCATTTACATGAATGAGTGTGTTCTGTTTTCCACTATCCAGTGAGTACAGCTCACATGAGGCACAGCAGCACAGTGGTGTTATGATTATCTGACAATGCGTAAGCTAGGGTTAGTTATGTGTTATTCTTAATACAAATGTAAGCGTAGAGACCGTTGGGCTGTTATCTGTCATGGTGCCTAGTGACAGCAAATAAACTGACAGGTGACTCAATCAATTTAGCTAGAAATGCAATAAAAACTGTTATGTAGACCAGCTTTGTGAGCTTCAAGTTAATGATCAACTTACGTCTTACATAATGTAATCTACATCATAATAAAATCAATGGGGAAAGGGCAGAATATAATAGTCCCATGACTTCCAAGGAAGCTTTTGTATGGCCAGGCCCTCTGCAACAACGCACAGCCTTGATCCCACACAGCAAAATAGAGCCTGATTCACACCTGCTCGCTGGGCTGTGATACCGTACATTGTATCCTGGGGCAGTGAATGTGATCGCATGTGATACATTGTATGAATGCATATTGTGGGTTATTCTAGGTTGATTTGCTCGAATGCGAATTCGAATCCTTACCAATCAACCAAACCCTGCCATTCGCAAGGGCGACTCACTGCCAGGGTGTGCGTATGGATGTTACAAAGTGACACTAATTCGCAGGCCAGGGGGAACGCCCACATCTTTGGATGGTCGCCGAGCAACGTTACATATGCGTGCAAGCTGGGGAGGAAATGGGCGGACAGCTGACATCTCAGTAATGTCAGCTGCCCGCCCCCACCTGTCCGTCATGACCATATTAGCATATTAGCATAATCAGCATTTTCATGGGAATGTCCATGGAACGCAAGGCGTTCCCATATGCTAATGGGTCTGCGCGGCGCCACATGCCCCTCTCCGACCCCCACGCCCTCTGTCCTGGGTGCGTGCACCCAGCTAACAGTCTGTTCGCCGTGGGTGCACACGCCCTGCGTATGCACATGCGCAGAAATGCGCACAGCATGACCATCTGTCCCCGAGCGAACGCAGGGCAGCTGTAAAGCAACCTGAATAAGGCCCATGATGTACTACATGAAGTATAGCCACCGGGGGGGACCCCGAGGTATCGCATGCTAGGCTACATGCAATACCATGGCCTAGTGTGTGGGGGCCTGAAGTCACTGTTTTACCTGTTAGTCGCAGCCCCCTAGAGGTTTAGCATTGTTTCAAGGCACCCGAAGCCCAAAAGTTTCTTATTTACACACCAAAAAAAGTGAAATCAAGTAATTTGGGCTTACATGTCACCCTTAGGACCAGTTACGTAATGGTATACATTGTCCTCCTATAACTTTGACCATAAATAATTTATTTTGGGTCTGGACCACCAACCCGAGACACCCCTGCAAGAGTCTTGCAGCATCCCAGGATTCTACAGCACACAGTCTGGGAACCACTGCTCTAGGGTGTAAGCTCCTTCTCAGCTGAACATGGCACTGGGTTCCGGCCACATTATTGTTTACCAATATCGTTTATTGTGTACACTCAAATCGGCCAGCGTATACTATATTGGCCTGGTACGGGTCGGGTAGTGTGCATGAGGCTATAAGGCCTATATTTGAGTTGTATGTAAGTCCATTTGTGGTGTATTTAAATAAGCCTTTTGGTTATGCACATGCATATCAAAGTGCTGGCCTTATTTATGCCCATATAAGATTTGCCACTACTTAAACTTGGAGCATTACAATAGGTAAGAGCTAAATAATAATTGGGCACAAAAATGTAGACATTAGTGCTTTCATCATTTTTTGGGGGTAAAAAAAACAGCTTGCTCATACTTTACCATCCACGTTTGCACAGTTAGCTTATAGCAGTGTCCAAGCGCAGCGAGCCATGCGAGGGGACACGGCAAACGTATACTGTGTCTATGGCAACCTATGCCAATATAGACAATAAAAAACATTAAAAACTCATGCCAAACTTTGTCGACTTTTGACCATGTTGAGCTTTTCAAAGTCGACCTTTTGACCCTGTTGACCATAAGTTGTCGACCTTTTGATTGTAGACCTAGACACTGCAGATCTAAAGGACCTAACCTGTCACCGCTAATCTCCACCACTGCGGGTGCATTATCAAGAATATTGGGAGATGTTCTGTACAGTTGCGCAAAAATAAAGCAGCTCAGACAGATGATAACGAAGTAAACACCAAACTTCAACACAATATACAGTCCAAGAAAAATCAAATGTCTTAAGCGCTAAATACAGTGGAGTAGGTAGGTAAGATAACACTTACACTATTAGTATGGTAAAGTCCCAAATGGTTCCTATTGTAATTTATAACGATGTTCTAGGAACACAAGGTATATGGGGCTTGATCCCAAAGGTATTCGTTTCCCTTTCTTGATGGATCTAGTAAAGAAAGTGAAATAGTGCAGACACCTCTTGTACAGGGGGGAACAATTTATTCAATCATCACACTCACAATGGTACAAGGGTAAAAGCATATAAAATCACCAGCCGGTGATAGACAACAGGGATAGATCTCACCAACCACTCCTGTGGTCGTACTGCAGAAAGGTGCCGGTTCCTTAACATCAGACGCCAAACAAGGTAGGAGGTGGATCAATCGATGAACAAGTGCTGTATTCACTCCAGCCACGGGTACAGCTGCTCAATGCATTTCGGACCATTCGTCCTTCATCAGGAGCATGCTGTACTCCGTGGCTGGAGCTGTTTTTAAGGGCAAAAAGGCGCGAAAACCTTCCGGTCTCCGGTCACGTGGTCCGGAACCGGAAGTGCGTCATCGCGTTCACATCCGCAAGTTCCGCGTTCCAAATAACCCGGAAATGTGCGTTCCACACATCGGGATTGGATTGCGGAGATTTGCCATCCGGGAAACATAGGACATAGTGAACTTTAAGCTTGAGACAGAAAATAGAAATAGAACACCGAATTTCACTTTATAATCTTTCGTTTCAAGTCCATTAAAAGTTTTTTCTTTCCTTTGTCTTCTGTTTCTTGAGAAGAATCCTTAAAGTGCAAAAAGTGCTGTATGATTGCTCTTAAGGTCCCGGATAATGTCCATGTTAAAAGTCCATATAAAATGATATAAAGATAAAAATACCATATTAAGAAAACACATTTTTTTAAAAACTTTAAAAAACAGTTAAAAGGGATATAATACAGTATTTATAAAAACAATACTATAAAAACCATTTTACTTCAAAGTCACCATTAAGGCCATGTGGGACTAATGTATTTAATTTAAAAATCCACTTCATCTCCGTTTGGGCAAGTCTGGTTTCAATGTTTTTATTACGCCATGTAGGTGTTATTTGTTCCAGACCGCCAAAAGATTTCAGATCATATTCATTTGAGTGGTGGACTTCTTTAAAATGTGCGGACAAGGTATGAGCTGCCAGCCCTTTCCTAATGTTGTAAATGTGTTCGGCTAAACGTGTTTTTAGGTTTCTGGTAGTTTTGCCGACATAAAAGAACCCACATTTACACTCCAGAAAATATATCACATTTTTTGAATTACATGTGATAAATTCATTTATCTTGTAAGCTATGCCATTAATGGTGACTTCTTTGGTTTTGCTTGATCCCTTAACTGTACGACACATTAGGCACATGCCGCACCTATGAAAACCTTTTGTACAGTCACTTGTTCTAGGAATAACATCGAGACAACTTTTCACTAGTTTGTCTTTCAGCGATGGTGCCTTTCTGTATATGAAACCTGGATATTTAGGAATCTGTTTTCCTATAATAGGATCATTTCTTAAAATTTTCCAGTTTTTCCTAAAAACATTCTCGATCTTTTTAAAATCGGAATTAAAATCAGTGATAAAGGACCATTCATTGTTCCTAGATTTTATTTCTTTCTTTTTGTCCTTTGATAAATCACTTCTGTCCATCTGGTCAACTTTTATTTTAGCTACCTGTAGATCTTCTTCAGGATAGCCTTTCACTTTGAACCTTTTGGACATATCATTTATCTGAGTTTCATATACAGTGTCTTCAGTACAGTTACGTTTTACCCTTAAAAATTGGCCGTATGGAATCCCTTCGAGCCAATTTTTATGATGTTGGCTATTTCTTTCAATATAGCTATTGGAATCTGTTGGCTTAATATGATTTTTTGTACATATTTTAGTATCCTTGATGTAAATGTTTAAATCAAGGAATACTATTTCAGAGGGACTCCATACAAAGGTAAACTTGAGATTAAAATCGTTTTGATTTAATTTATTAAAAAATTCTAAAAGACTGTTCTCATTCCCTTTCCATACTATTAAAACATCGTCGATATAGCGTTGCCAGGAGACCAGATTCTCCCCCAGCTCCGGGCCGGACCAGATGTTGATGTCCTCCCAGTATGCCATATATAGATTGGCATAGCTGGGGGCGAATCTGGTCCCCATCGCTGTACCGATCATCTGAATATAAAAACTACCATTGAAATAAAAGTAATTGTTCCTCAGAATGAATGAAATGCTTTCAATAATAAAATCCTTGACATCCTGTGTTAGCGGAGAACGATTAGAGAAATAAGACACAGCTGTTAGTCCTTTTTCAGAATCAATAATGGTGTACAACGTTGAAACATCACCACTGGTTAAAAAACAGCCTTCCTCCCAATCGATGTTTTTAAGTTTGTTTAACACGTCTTTTGTGTCTTTTAAATAAGCTCTAGTAGTTTTCACTATAGGCTGTAGGTAATAGTCTACCAATGCTGACAGATTGGAGGTTATGCGGGTCAAACAGCATAACCTCCAATCTGTCAGCATTGGTAGACTATTACCTACAGCCTATAGTGAAAACTACTAGAGCTTATTTAAAAGACACAAAAGACGTGTTAAACAAACTTAAAAACATCGATTGGGAGGAAGGCTGTTTTTTAACCAGTGGTGATGTTTCAACGTTGTACACCATTATTGATTCTGAAAAAGGACTAACAGCTGTGTCTTATTTCTTGAATCGTTCTCCGCTAACACAGGATGTCAAGGATTTTATTATTGAAAGCATTTCATTCATTCTGAGGAACAATTACTTTTATTTCAATGGTAGTTTTTATATTCAGATGATCGGTACAGCGATGGGGACCAGATTCGCCCCCAGCTATGCCAATCTATATATGGCATACTGGGAGGACATCAACATCTGGTCCGGCCCGGAGCTGGGGGAGAATCTGGTCTCCTGGCAACGCTATATCGACGATGTTTTAATAGTATGGAAAGGGAATGAGAACAGTCTTTTAGAATTTTTTAATAAATTAAATCAAAACGATTTTAATCTCAAGTTTACCTTTGTATGGAGTCCCTCTGAAATAGTATTCCTTGATTTAAACATTTACATCAAGGATACTAAAATATGTACAAAAAATCATATTAAGCCAACAGATTCCAATAGCTATATTGAAAGAAATAGCCAACATCATAAAAATTGGCTCGAAGGGATTCCATACGGCCAATTTTTAAGGGTAAAACGTAACTGTACTGAAGACACTGTATATGAAACTCAGATAAATGATATGTCCAAAAGGTTCAAAGTGAAAGGCTATCCTGAAGAAGATCTACAGGTAGCTAAAATAAAAGTTGACCAGATGGACAGAAGTGATTTATCAAAGGACAAAAAGAAAGAAATAAAATCTAGGAACAATGAATGGTCCTTTATCACTGATTTTAATTCCGATTTTAAAAAGATCGAGAATGTTTTTAGGAAAAACTGGAAAATTTTAAGAAATGATCCTATTATAGGAAAACAGATTCCTAAATATCCAGGTTTCATATACAGAAAGGCACCATCGCTGAAAGACAAACTAGTGAAAAGTTGTCTCGATGTTATTCCTAGAACAAGTGACCGTACAAAAGGTTTTCATAGGTGCGGCATGTGCCTAATGTGTCGTACAGTTAAGGGATCAAGCAAAACCAAAGAAGTCACCATTAATGGCATAGCTTACAAGATAAATGAATTTATCACATGTAATTCAAAAAATGTGATATATTTTCTGGAGTGTAAATGTGGGTTCTTTTATGTCGGCAAAACTACCAGAAACCTAAAAACACGTTTAGCCGAACACATTTACAACATTAGGAAAGGGCTGGCAGCTCATACCTTGTCCGCACATTTTAAAGAAGTCCACCACTCAAATGAATATGATCTGAAATCTTTTGGCGGTCTGGAACAAATAACACCTACATGGCGTAATAAAAACATTGAAACCAGACTTGCCCAAACGGAGATGAAGTGGATTTTTAAATTAAATACATTAGTCCCACATGGCCTTAATGGTGACTTTGAAGTAAAATGGTTTTTATAGTATTGTTTTTATAAATACTGTATTATATCCCTTTTAACTGTTTTTTAAAGTTTTTAAAAAAATGTGTTTTCTTAATATGGTATTTTTATCTTTATATCATTTTATATGGACTTTTAACATGGACATTATCCGGGACCTTAAGAGCAATCATACAGCACTTTTTGCACTTTAAGGATTCTTCTCAAGAAACAGAAGACAAAGGAAAGAAAAAACTTTTAATGGACTTGAAACGAAAGATTATAAAGTGAAATTCGGTGTTCTATTTCTATTTTCTGTCTCAAGCTTAAAGTTCACTATGTCCTATGTTTCCCGGATGGCAAATCTCCGCAATCCAATCCCGATGTGTGGAAAGCACATTTCCGGGTTATTTGGAACGCGGAACTTGCGGATGTGAACGCGATGACGCACTTCCGGTTCCGGACCACGTGACCGGAGACCGGAAGGTTTTCGCGCCTTTTTGCCCTTAAAAACAGCTCCAGCCACGGAGTACAGCATGCTCCTGATGAAGGACGAATGGTCCGAAATGCATTGAGCAGCTGTACCCGTGGCTGGAGTGAATACAGCACTTGTTCATCGATTGATCCACCTCCTACCTTGTTTGGCGTCTGATGTTAAGGAACCGGCACCTTTCTGCAGTACGACCACAGGAGTGGTTGGTGAGATCTATCCCTGTTGTCTATCACCGGCTGGTGATTTTATATGCTTTTACCCTTGTACCATTGTGAGTGTGATGATTGAATAAATTGTTCCCCCCTGTACAAGAGGTGTCTGCACTATTTCACTTTCTTTACTAGATCCATCAAGAAAGGGAAACGAATACCTTTGGGATCAAGCCCCATATACCTTGTGTTCCTAGAACATCGTTATAAATTACAATAGGAACCATTTGGGACTTTACCATACTAATAGTGTAAGTGTTATCTTACCTACCTACTCCACTGTATTTAGCGCTTAAGACATTTGATTTTTCTTGGACTGCATTATCAAGAATGCAACATTAGTTTGAGGGCTTGCGAATGCCTTTATTTATTTATTATTTATAAGCAGTTTCTTATATAGCGCACACATATTCTGCAGCGCTTTACAGAGAATATTTGAACATTCACATCAGTCCCTGCCCAAGCGGAGCTTACAATCTATATTCCCTACCACATGTGCACACACACAGACATTCTAGGGTTAATTTCGTTGGAAGCCAATTAACCTACCTGTATATTTTTGGACTGTGGGAGGAAACCGGAGTACCCAGAGTAAACCCATACAAACACGGGGAGAATATACAACATCCGCACAGTTAGAGCCATGGTGGGAATAGAACCCATGACCTCAGCGCTGTGAGGCAGTAATGCTAACCATTACACCGTCCGTGCTGCCCGTGTGCGCACATGTGCAGAATTGCTACTAATCTCCACACTGATTCTAGCAATTTTACAATCACTACTGATTGAGCCGCATTGTATCTATCTCAGTCACCCTCAAAAAATGATGTTTTTAGGAATATTTTGTATTTCAGGCTTTTGGATGTGGGAGACTCAATCTGTATGCCTTTGGGAAACCTTGTTTTGGCAGCTCAGTAATGATACACTCAGGCAGTCTGAGATTCAGTATTGCTGTACTGTATATTGAAGCTATAAAAAATCTTTAATGAGGGCACATCCCAATGTAATATAATAAATATGCATTTCTAAAATTGTAATGCTGAGTGTATCTCTGCGTGGTTCTGTTGTCTTTGAAGGGAACTATTTATGTACCATAGGTTTATTAAACTGAACACAGCAATGCTCCTTAAAGAGTAAAAGTTCCACAATAATGAATAATATCAATTAATTCAGTAAAAAAAACACCAGTGAGATATCTCAAACTCCTTTCATCATAGGACCTTATCTTACCATTTCCTAAGCATTTTATTGATTTCAATAAATACAGATACATTATTATAATTTATTATGTATACTAGTATTGTCTTTTAAGACAACAGAGTCACCAGAGAAGGAAGAGATGACATTCTTTTACTGGTAAATTTACTAAGATGCACGCTCTATTGAAGGTGGAAAGTTGCCCATTCTGTACCAACCAATCAGAATCTATATATTATCTTCTAGAAGGTGCTAAACAAATAAGAATTAGATTATGATTGGTTGCTATGGGCAACATACCAATCTTCAATAGAACTCCCATCTTATTAAATTTACCCTTTACTGTTTATAAAAGTACTAACAAGAGTCACCAGGTCATCCCTGTAAAGTCAAATGACACATATCGAATAGATAGGCTGCAGGCTGCACTAGATTTGAATCACATACACAGTATAAACTGAATATGTTCTATGATTCTTTAAGAGAATGATTAGAAACAAGCTGAATTTGGTTAGCTTTCCATTCATCAATATAATTGTTTAGCTCAATGATTCACAGTGAGCATACTGTGTGCTGTACAAAGAACTTGGCAATTGTGCATGATCTGGGTCAGGCAGGTGAACATTTCCTTCCTCTGCGGCTTCCTCAGCCGGTATAAGTGGTAAAACGTATAAAAGGAGAGCACGATTGCCGAAATACCAGCACCTTATGTACCGGACCCTATCACCTTGACACCTGCATACGGGAAAATCTCCCCAGAAAAAGCTGCTTTACATGGATAAGCACCAGCAGCTGAGGGAGACCCAGAGCGGGGAACGGGACTGAATGCAGAAATAAGAGGTACCGTTCTGCATTTAAAAATCTGGGCAGACTTCAGTTTATTGACATTTATGTCCTGACTAATACTGCATGTAACTCCTGGATAATATTAGGTTATATAAGACACCTTGATAAAGCTATGATATCAGCAAAACGCGTTGGTGGATCTGAAGGAACCAACTAAACTCAGCCCTTCACTGCTAATACTGCTACTGGGCTCCGGTGCCAGCCTCTGAACCTTTTTCCGCTGAGCAATCCCCATCCAAACCTCACCACTATTCAAAGAGGACAACCCCCCCCCCCCCCCCCGAAATAACCCACCGCGGATCAGTTGACTACAATATAAACATCTCCAAATACCCCCCCAGTCATCTTGGGAACACCTGACGTGGGCTCACAGTTGGTCTTCGTACCATTCGAAGGAGATATCATAAGAACGGACCTTCCCAATACAAGAAAGGACAAAGTATGGACTGATACTCCTCCCTTTTTTTCCATTTTTTGGTTCCCTCTGTTTTAGTACAGATATTCCCCTTCTATTGCAATTGTATTTGTTTTATATTTGTGTGACATCATGTCACATTGTTTCCATGTTTCTTATTAAATGTTATTGCGTTTTAAATACTCCATCTGGCACCATGGTATTGCATCATTAATTTTACAGTCTGTTACTGTAGTTTCAACTATTTCTATAATCAATTCTATGCAAATTTACATTATTATTTTATTATATTCTTTTAGTGCTTATCGCTGTGTACCTCTCTTCTTTCATTAGCTACAGTATATATAAGGGGCGGACTACCCCTCACTCACACTGCAGCTTGACAAGGCATCTCATACATTCTGCGCCCCTCCCCGAGTTGATAATTTATTATCAACCCCTTTCCACAATATTAGGTTACTAACCTATATAACTTACCAATAATAACACACTAACCCAACACTGGAAATAATTTATCTGCTGAGGGAGTTCTAACTATATGACTATCCCTGGCATAGGACCTTTATCCCTGTTTTTTTTAAAATGTTGCCTGTAACCTGCAGTTGCCAGTCCTGTGTCTGTCTGTACTCTACCTTTTTGGACCTAGGATTCTCAGCTTGCCTTACGCCTCTTCCAGCTTTCAGTCATTGGCCCTTATTCTGGTTCACTCTCAAATGCAAATTCCTTATCAAATGGACAAAACCATGTGCACTGCAGGGGGGGGGGGCAGATGTAACTTGTGCAGAGAGAATTCGATTTGGGTGAGTTATTTGGTTTCTGTGCAGTGATATATATATATATATACTTGCAGAGTGAGTCGGCACTCCCTAAATAAATAATGCGTCCCGGTGCCCGCCAGCTCCCAAGGGAATAAACAGATTTGTAGATGAAGCGGCACTCGTAGCTCTTTGAAGAAGTGACACGGAGACAGCAAGATGTTCTCAACGTTTCAATCAGTCACGATTTTTGTCAGGAGAAATAACAATAAATATATCAAAAAGCTCACCTTATATCCCATCACCCTGCAGTGTTGCCGCCCAGTTGAAGGCATGTCCGGTCCCAGACCCTGTGTGACCCGCGTCATCACAGCGCGCCTTCAGCTGACGTCCAGAATCGCCAGCCGGCGTCAGGTCGTTGCTGCACTGTTTACCCATCACCATGGTAACCCGCTAGTGACACATAACAATACATCTAAAAAGAGAAAAGTACAAGGTATCCAGTTAAACATGAAAGCTCAATACAATAATTACTTTAATATTATTAAAGCCAAGTTACTAAACAATACCAGATCACATAAAATTATCTATTGATAAGGCATGATAGCGGTAAGGTCTCATTCAAACCTCTAGGATGGATACATTGCAATTTATGGATCCACCCTGCTTCTTTTCTGAGGAGGATGGCTCCACGGTCGCCACCTCGGGTAAGAGGAGGAACATGGTCTATCATGCGGTATTTAAGGCTAGAGAGGCTGTGCTTATGTTCAAGGAAGTGGCGGGCCACCGGCTGCTCGCTCCTACCATTCTCAATGGCCGCCCTAATAGATGAACGGTGACCCGCCATCCTCTCCTTGAATTTCCTCTGTGTCTTCCCCACATAAGATAAACTGCAGGGGCAGATAATTTGATACACCACATGTGTACTCTCACAGGTAAGGTGATATTTGATAAATAATTTGGTTCCACTATGCGGATGATTAAACGTATCACCTTGGATCATAAATTTACAAGTGGTGCATCCACACCTGAAACAGCCTGGTTTTTTTACAGATAAAAAATTCTTAGTCGGCATTTTGCCTTTACCAGTAATATCTGTCTTAACAAGAAAGTTACGTAAATTTTTAGATCTTGAGTAACAAGACATCAAATTAGTGTCCTGTAAGTCCAGGTCTTTATCGGACCTAACTATTGGCCATAGCTTTTTAGAAATAGAGTTAACCCTAGGGGATGCCGTATTATATTCTGTAACCCAGGGCAACACTTTTTTGGCCTCCTTTTTTGCACTAGATCTAAGAAGAGTAGTACGGTCCATAGACATAACTTTTTGCTTGGATTTCTGTAAGTTCGCAAGAGAATATCCACGCTCCAAAAATTTGCTAATAAGCAAATCAATCTGGGTCGAAGCCATCTCCAGATTACTGTTGATTCTCTTAATTCTCAACATTTGAGAATATGGTAAGCCATATTTCAGGCTTCTGGGGTGGCAACTGTACCAGTGCAGAAACGTATTACGATCCGTCTCCTTACTGAACACAGAGGTGACAATCTGCCCATTGCATAAACTGACCTTGACATCTAGAAATTCAATAGCCTCTTGGCTATATTTAAAGGTAAATTTATATATATATATATATATATATATATATATATATATCGAAAGAATGACCCCACGTGCGCCCTTAGTGTATAAGCAGCTACTCTAGGACCTCCCCTGTTAGTGGGAGGTGACAATAGAGATAGGAAAAAAAAGGGGTATAGAGAGCGCTTTTACCACCACGTGGAATTTCCACCAATCACAGTTAAACACAATACAATACAATGTATAATCGTAAAACCAGTGTGTTTTATTGTAGTATTCGAGAGTTCACATCTGGAAATAATATCCTTTTCGGAATATCAATAACCCGACGCGTTTCGTCTTAACAAAGACTTCATCAGGGGTTTAAACAGAATTAGATATAGAATGTACTGGTGTATTAGTCCTTCAGTGATGATAGACAGGCTGTAGCAACCTTCCCCTCAATGGGGTGAACTCCAAAACAGTCTCCAAAATATCATAATCTGGTGTCCTAATGCATATACTGGCGTTTATTTCCCATTCAATGGTAATACTGAGATTGTCTCTCCTTTAGTAGGGCAAATTCCTTAATATCAAATATTACCCACACAGGGTCACGAGGTGCGTGGCAAATCAACAACCTTTTTGGGCAGCTTCTTGGGGTACAGGAGTGTTGAATATTTCAGTTAAAAGGGTCAATAGGCCCATTAAAACGAAGGGGGGATTTGTAGATAAGTCTGCGCAGTGTGGTAGGCCTGATTCTGCCGTTCAGGTCTTCTGTAACTAATGCTCCACTGTGGGATGGATACAATGCGTACAGATGACGGCGATAAATGGTTCGATTTCACAGTTCTAATCTCTGTGTAATGGACTGGCCAGCTGCCCAAAAAGGTTGTTGATTTGCCACGCACCTCGTGACCCTGTGTGGGTAATATTTGATATTAAGGAATTTGCCCTACTAAAGGAGAGACAATCTCAGTATTACCATTGAATGGGAAATAAACGCCAGTATATGCATTAGGACACCAGATTATGATATTTTGGAGACTGTTTTGGAGTTCACCCCATTGAGGGGAAGGTTGCTACAGCCTGTCTATCATCACTGAAGGACTAATACACCAGTACATTCTATATCTAATTCTGTTTAAACCCCTGATGAAGTCTTTGTTAAGACGAAACGCGTCGGGTTATTGATATTCCGAAAAGGATATTATTTCCAGATGTGAACTCTCGAATACTACAATAAAACACACTGGTTTTACGATTATACATTGTATTGTATTGTGTTTAACTGTGATTGGTGGAAATTCCACGTGGTGGTAAAAGCGCTCTCTATACCCCTTTTTTTTCATATATATATATATATATATATATATATATATATACATGAAAAGCTTGTGCTTGTCCCTATGTACCTTACTCTGTAGGATCCCTGACATGCTCAGCGCTGCCTCTGATAAAAAACCCTCCTATGATGAGGCCGCTGCTGCTGTCCTTAGTGGGCACAAGCCTCTCAGCCTGATCTCATGGGACTTCAATGGTCAGCAACATTAGTCATTGTCAGATTGTCAGATAGGTGAAGCTGTAGCACTACCCCACTCCCATGCACAAAACCTTTAGCTATAAAAATATATATACATATATTTTTTTAAAATACATGCCAACCACAGGGGACCTCTAGATAGAGGGGGGCCCAGGGGTACTGACCCCCTGTGCCCCTCCCTTAATCCGGCTCTGGTTTTACCAAGAGAATGTGTTGGGCACCGCACTACTGGGTGTCAGACAACATGCTGTTAATAGTGATTGAGAGAAAAAGCAGCAAGACTGTGGACTTAGGGGGTTATTCTGGATGATTCACTCAGATCCAAATTCGCACCCTTGCTAGTCAACCAGAACCTGCCCTCCAAAATGTTGGTACATCCCCCCTTCACACACGGCGTACGTTCACACAGGCTGTGACATGCCAGGGGGGGACCTCCCACATCTTTCAATGGATTGACCATCAAAATATGTGGTGTGTGCACGCATAAATAAAGTGTCTTTCTGGTCACATATATATGTGCACATTCAGGAGGAAATGGGCGGGCAGCTGACATCCGGTGATGTCAGCTGCCTGCCCCAGGCGCCCACGTCACCTGGCAATTTCCATGGGAATGCTATTGAAACAGTGGGCATTATCATGGGCGTGACTATCCGCAACAGCCCAATGCCCCCCGCTTGCAGTCTTGGCCGCATGCACATGGCGTATGCACATGAACAGAAATGCGGCTGCGCATAGGTCAAACATTGGTCCCCGTACAAATTAATACTGGCTGCAAAAAGATCAGAATAAGGTCCTTACTGTATGATCAGTTACTGTAGAAGTGTTACCAAATAATGATTTGTTTTTCTGATAAGCCGTGGAATGTATTGCTATGAAGTTAGTTGCCTGATATGGCAGTCACTGATGTTCTGTGCATGATATGGCGTATGTATTTGTGGTGTGTGAGCATGTTTTATTAAATTCACTTATTTTATACTGTATTTTTGTTTGCGAAGATGGTAAAATACTAAATTAGATTAGCTAGTCTTCAACAGAATCAGCAGGGTCTAACAGCACTTTGTGAAACAAACTACCTAATAAAATGTTTCCTTATATATAAACCTTATCAAAGATTTAATAATTACAGTAATAAAGGAAAAAGAACACTTGAACCCCAAATATCTTTTAACAAGAGTAAAATCTCTGTTCCAACAATTCCTTGATATGCTTATATGCAATATATGGACGGAGTAATGCTAAGCATAAGGTCATGGGTTCAATTCTCACCTGTGTGGAGATTGTATATTCTTCCTGTGCCTGCATGTGTTTTCACCAGGTGCTCCAATTTCCTCTCACAACCCAAAAATGTACTGACAGGTTAATTGGCTCCCGAAAAAAAATAACCCTAGCATGAATGTGTGTGTGTGTGCATGTGGTAGGGAATATAGATTGTACGCTACGCACCACTAGGGCAGGGACTGATGGGAATGGACAAATATTCTTTGTACATTGCTACAGAATTTGTGAACGCTATATAAATAACTGGCAAAAAAATAAAAAGTGTCTCACTTGTGGGCCTGATTCAGGATGGATAGGGCCTGATTCAGCATGGATTGCATATGTGATCCTTAGCAATGCAAATGCAGGAGGAGGTGCAGTTCACTGGAACCATTGTTCATGATGTCCCTCTGTGACTACAGCAGAGTAATTCTGACCAGAGCCGGATATAGACCTCACAGGGTAAGATATCTACCTTCTAGCATCCTTACCCTACCTCAGGGCCGTCTTTTCGTATGGGCTTAATGGGCACTTGCCCAGGGGCCCCAGGTGTATAGCTGAGGATCCCCTTTTTCCAGGGATACCAGAATTTAGAAAATCGGCCCTGGGGAACTGGAAATATCCAACTTCAAAGCAGCAGTCCACATCCGACCTGTTAATTGCAATTCCCAGTCATATTTCTCAGGTGCTCTCTGACTGACAGTTTTTCTGAGAGTACATTCCAAAAGCCGGGACTCTCCCCTTTCTGTCAACACTAGCGGCTTGTCTCTATCATGCCCAGAACCAGAGATATCAGCCTTCCAGCAGACAGTCCCTGCTCCAGCTCCAAACGTCTGGTGTAGTTTTATATTTTATATATTGCTCTGGCTCCTGATCTCTGATCCCCAAGTTCCCAGCACCTCCTGAAAGTTGGGACTCTAGGTTTTTATACTATTGAAGGCTAAGAAATCTATTTCCAGATGTTAGACTTCTGTATGTTTATTATAGCAACCACTGTTCTCAACTGTGCTTATAGATAGATATTGTCAGTGTATGTCTGATAGTTGTTGATAAAGTTTTTCAGGTACTTCCTGTTTTTCCTTCCTGGTTGTTATGCAGTAGCTGGTGATGCAGCAAGCAGAGTGCAGCATGTCATCCAAGTTATATGTTCATCATTAAACGTTCTTCTTGAAAATCTTACAGCATCTACTTGTTCTAAATGCGTTCCTGCTAACAGGTTATGGGCCCAGGACTGCAGAAAGAGAAGTAACAAGAGTCAAAAGCACTCAAACAGAAAGGCAGAACCCAGAAGAGACATGGCTGCCATTATCAGTGCCTCAGCCAAATTCACAGTGATGAATCTGACTAACCAGAACTACCAGACATGGAAATTCAAAGTAAAGATGCTGCTTATAAGAGAAGGTACGTGGAAATGCATACAAGAACCTAAACCTCACCCTGTCACAGAGGAATGGACTGAGAAAGGTCAGAAATCCCAGAGTGCAATCTCTCTAAGTATAGATGATGATCAGATCGTGCATATATGTAACTGTGACAGTGCAAAAGATATGTGGGATGTGCTGCAGAAAGTGCACGAGAGAGCAAATTTAAGCAATAAGCTATATTTAATCAGAAAGCTGTATCAGTCTAAACTGCTTAAAGGCCAGGACATGCAGGATTATATAAGATGTACTCTAGAAATGGTAGAGCGTCTGCGTTGCATAGGAGAAGATATAAAAGACTTTCATATAGCAGCCCTGCTACTCAGTGGTCTCCCAGATAGTTACAGTATGAGACACTTGTAACTGCGCTAGATGCCAGACCAGATGATGAACTTACATTAGAGTATGTGAAAGGCAAACTTGTGGATGAATATAAGCGCAAGACTGAGAGCACAAATAAGGATGAAGGATCCTTAGCAGAATCGGCATTAAAGGTGCAGAACTGTTTTCAGAAATCCACTCAGAGACATGAAACACGTGAATGTTTTGTATGCAAGAGACCCGGTCACTTAAAGGCAGATTGTAGAGTTTGGAAAGCCAGAATGGATCAGTTAAAGAAACAAGATGCTAAGCAAGAAGCAAAATGTGCTATAAAAGAGCCAGGAAACACTTCTAATGCTGAATTTGCCTTTCATAGTAACAGCGGTACATCAGTGATAAATGCGTGGTGCATTGACTCAGGAGCTACAAGTCATATGACTAATGATAAAAATTTCTTCACTCAGTTGGACCAAAGTAATTCAGAAAGAATAGCTACAGCTAATGGACATTACATGGTTTCAGGAGGGATAGGGGAAGGTTATCTTTACTGTCCAGTCTCTCCAACATTTACCAGAAAAATATTTATGAAGAATGTACTGTATGTGCCCAATCTTGACACTAACCTGCTATCAGTGAAAAAGCTCGCCAAGCAAGGACATATTGTGACATTTAAAGGCGACAAGTGTATTATTACAAATGGAAGCCACATTCTTGCAGAAGGAACTATCAAAGATGAGCTATATCAGTTAAAGTGCAGAGAAGTTGTTAATACCGCTAAGCAGGAGCATATTAACTGCATCCATGTATGGCACCGTCGTCTAGGGCACAGAAATCCAGAAGCAATAAGAAAACTAGCCCAAGAACAGCATGCAAATGGTATCAAAATTGATCCTTGCACACAAATGATGAAGTGTACCAGCTGCCTAAAAGGGAAAATGACAAGAAAACCTTTTCCAAAAGCAAGTAATAGTAGAGCTGAGAATTGTCTGGATATAATTCACACAGATGTATGTGGACCAATGAAAAATATGACCCCAGGACAGAAAAGATATTTTCTTACATTCATTGATGATTACTCCAAATTCACAACTCTTTACCTGCTGCAAAGTAAGGATGAAGTCTCAGAAAAACTTGAAGAATATCTTGCCCAAGTAAACAACAAGTTCGGAAGATTTCCAAAAATAATGCGTGCAGATAATGGCACAGAATACAAGAGTGGCAAAACACAAACCATTCTGAAAAGACATGGAGTTACATTCCAGACTACGGTACCGTATAATCCAGAGCAGAATGGTGTCGCTGAAAGAATGAATCGGACACTATGTGAAAGTGGGCGGAGCATGCTCTTTGATGCAGATTTGCCAGCAACTTACTGGGGAGAAGCAATCATGACAGCCTGTTATCTCCAAAATCGTTTATTAGGTAAAACAACTGAAAAGACTCCATATGAACTATGGAATGGAAAGAAGCCTGACCTGCATCATATTAAAATATTTGGAAGTAAAGCATTTGTACATGTTCCAAAGGAAAAGCGCTCAAAATGGGATGCTCGAGCAGAGGAAGGAGTGCTCGTAGGTTACAGTGAGTCTCAAAAGGGATACAGAATTCTACATAAAGAAACCAACAAGGTGACAATAAGTAGAAGCGTTATAATTGATGAAAACTCAGTGTATCTTACATTTGAAGAAATGACACAGGCAGTGCAGCTTGAAGAA
This sequence comes from Crinia signifera, assembly GCF_055691185.1. Lineage (NCBI taxonomy): Eukaryota > Metazoa > Chordata > Amphibia > Anura > Myobatrachidae > Crinia > Crinia signifera. The sequence goes on along the minus strand of NC_139221.1, from coordinate 131,033,383 downwards.
CAACCACCGTCAGTAGAAGAAAACGATATTGAAGTTGCTATAAGTGATCCTGTTACTGCTGAAGAGGAAAGATTACCTCTACCTCCAGTCAGGAGTTCTACAAGGTGTAATAAGAATATTCCACCAAAGCGACTATCTTATCTTGCACGAACAGCACCAGAACCTGAACCAGAATCCTGGAAAGACATGCAAAAACTGCCCACTAATAAAAAGGAAAAATGGATTAAAGCAGCTGATGAAGAAATGGAATCTCTTAAACAGCTCCAGACATGGGAACTTACAGAGTTACCTGTAGGAAAACATGCAGTTGGATGTAAATGGGTTTTTAAAACCAAATATGACTCTGAAGGTAAAGTCCACAGATTTAAAGCAAGATTAGTAGCAAAGGGCTATACTCAAAAATATGGTGAAGATTATGATGCAACTTTTGCACCAGTTGCGAAACAGAGTACTTTCAGAACCTTGATGGCCATAGCTGCTTTAAGAAATATGGAAGTAAGGCATTTTGACATTAAAACTGCTTTTCTCAATGGTGATATTGAAGAAGAATTGTACATGGCTCAGCCTGAAGGTTATATAGTAGAGGGCAAAGAGCATCTTGTCTGCAAATTACAAAAATCTCTCTATGGTCTCAAACAATCAGCAAGAGCATGGAATAGTAAAATAAATGAAGTTTTACTAAACGAAATGTTCACAAGAAGTAAGGCAGACTCATGCCTATACTCCAAGTTTGAAGATGGGAAGTGGATGTATCTACTCTTGTATGTGGATGATTTGATTATTGCCCATGAAGAAAATGAAGAAATCAAAAAGTTAAGTGAAGTTCTGAATTCACACTTTGAAAATAAAGATCTGGGAGAGGTGACATACTATCTAGGAATCCAGATACAGCGGAAAGAAGATGGAAGTTTTCTGCTCAATCAATCTGCTAAAATTACTAAAATTCTCAATCAGTTTAAAATGTCAGAGGCTAAAGGTGTGACTACGCCAATGGACGCAGCTTATCTCAAACTGGAAGGAGAAGATGATCTCTTGCCCAATAATGAACAATACAGACAAGCAGTGGGGGCACTTATATATGTGGCAACCACTACAAGGCCAGATATTTCAGTTGCCATGTCTCATCTTTGTAGGCGTGTGAGTAAACCTCGTCAAAGAGATTGGAATGCAATCAAGAGAGTCATGCAGTACCTTAAACACACACAGGACTTGAACCTGACATTGTCAGAAAAAGGAAATCTTGAATTGACAGGATATGTGGATTCAGATTGGGCAGGTGATTACAAGGATCGTAAGTCAACAAGTGGCTACTTGTTCAAGGTTGGAGACAGCCTAATATCATGGTCCAGCAAAAAGCAAATGTCAGTTGCCTTATCATCAACAGAAGCGGAATACATCTCAGCAGCTTATGCCAGTCAAGAAGTTGTTTGGTTACGTCAGTTACTACAGGATTTTGGAGAGTCAGTAGCAAAACCAACGATATTGTTTGAGGACAATCAGGGATGTATAAAACTTGCAAACAGTGAAAAGATAAATGCTAGAACCAAACATATTGATGTGAAGCATCATTATCTACGTGATCTTGTGGAGCAAAATGTAATTCTTCTTGAATATTGTGAGACTGACAATATGTTAGCTGATATTATGACAAAGCCAGTACCAAGGCCAAAGTTTGAGGATATCAGATCTAGAATGGGACTTGTTTGAGAAGCAGTAGTTGAGTGGGGGTGTTAGACTTCTGTATGTTTATTATAGCAACCACTGTTCTCAACTGTGCTTATAGATAGATATTGTCAGTGTATGTCTGATAGTTGTTGATAAAGTTTTTCAGGTACTTCCTGTTTTTCCTTCCTGGTTGTTATGCAGTAGCTGGTGATGCAGCAAGCAGAGTGCAGCATGTCATCCAAGTTATATGTTCATCATTAAACGTTCTTCTTGAAAATCTTACAGCATCTACTTGTTCTAAATGCGTTCCTGCTAACACCAGATAATGGCGATATCTGCAGTCAGCTGCCCTTCCCCCGGAAAATGACAAATATTAAGCCCACTCCATTATCCAACCCTCCCCTGCGTATAAAACACCCCCTACCTCCCTGGAAGTCATTTACAAGGGACCCTTCATTCAGCTCAGTGCCCCCTTCCACACGTTAGTGTTCTCCCTCCCACCACCTGTGCAGTAAAGGAGTAATTAGCAGAAGTTACTGCTACATGTTGAATGGAAGATAAAGCATCCCCTGCTACCCATGGGACATCAAAGCTGCTGCTGATAGCACCCCCCACCCCTAGGAGGGGAGAATGGGTAAGGGCCCCAGTGCATTGCTTTGCCCAGGGGCCCACACTGCTCTTAAGATGGCCCTGCCCTACCCCCCCCCCACTGCAGTCTTATCCTAACCCTCCCCACTAGTGCCTAACCCCCGCCTAAACCACACCCCTCCACCCCCCAGCTTATACCTAAATCCTCCCCACTATTGCCTAAACCCCGCTTTCCCTGGTTGCACACTAGTCAGCCCCCGGTTACGTATCGATCAGGATGCCGGCTGTCTGTATTCCTGCATTAACATTCTGATCCTTTCACTGATCCGGCATGGTGTTTAGACGACAGTTGGATTGCCGGCGTTGTTATAATAAACCTTAGCATCCTAACCACTGGAATGCGGACTGCATCCCTGTCCTGTAATTGTTGGCATTTGCAATTCAGGTCCTGATTCAGAGGTGTAAGCACTTACTGATGTCACATATTGTGGCGCAATTTTTTTGTGTAATCTGGACATCTCATGCAGTATGTCTGGTAGTCTATTGGTATTCCCAAACCCTGGTGGCAATTTGAATCTGTTGTGTTTGCTCAGTTCTATATACTGGATATGGGGTACATTTACAGTACTAAGCTTCTAAACATGAGGTGATGTTGCCTATATTAACCAATCAGATTCTATCTATCATTTCTCTAGTGCATCCTTGAAAATAATAGACATACAGTAATCTTATTGGTTGTTATGGGCAGCATCATTTTTTAAATTTTTTAAAATTTTTAATAATTTTAAACCTATGGGGTAAATTTACTAAGATGGGATGTTGCCCATATCAGATGATATCTATAATCTTCTAGTGCTAAATAAATAAGAAGTACAATCTGATTGGTTGTTATGGGCAACATCGCATTTTCAATAGAAATCCAATCTTAGTAAATTTACCCCTAATCTTTGTTTATGTGACATCTCTTGTGCGGGAAAATTGTACAATAATTTGTGGTTTTGCAGCCCATATGGAATGAGACCACATACGGTAATCATTCGCCTACCTTGGTTTTATTTGGATAATTTATTGAGCTCTATTGAGCTTTGTGTTGCTAGAGGTAACAAAGCCACAAAGAGCAATGTTTCTTCTTTACAAAATGAAGCAGAAATTTGTCCACAGGAACTTGATAAACCTACTACTCTTTGCCAGACTGACAACCCATTGCACTCATAAAAAGTTAATAAAATATCCCCATAGTAACAGTGTTGCCCAGTTGTATCTGTAATAGTCATTGAGCCATTGTGACTTGTCCATGTGATTAATGTGCGGCTCTTTGTATTGACTTTCCAGCTCTTCTGTTTCCTGTGAAAAATACCAGTCATGAAATATGAAATGTCTTCTTTATATTACACTATACTGTAAGCCTTTTTGACGCTCCGGCAGCAATCCAGCGCACTAGATGTAAATTAGTTATAAGTTTGGATAATGTTTTCAGGGAGATATGTGGAAGTTGGGATGTAGAGTGGAAAAGTTTAGTTGTCACGGTGTCCCATGCCAAAAGGGAGGCCCAAGTGGAAGGGAGGAGCAAATGGGAAGCTGGTCTATAAGATTTAGGTAATCGGAATAGGTTATCCATAGGGAATAATACACGTGATGTTTCAGGACACTTCCACCTTGGTCCAGAGCGCACATCAAAAAATGTTTTTATCTGTGCTAATTTACAGGCATCATGATAAAGGGAGAGTTAGTCCGCCTTTGGCTCTAGGGAGGATCATTCTAGAGCGGGCCAGTTTAGGGGGGACCAGAGGACCAGATGTATTTAAGTAACATCGAGTTGCAAGTGGCAAGATCTTTCTTTGGGAAAATATATGGAATAGTTCGGAATAAATACATTAATTTAGGTAAAAGGGACATTTTAAAGGCAGCCAAATGGCCCAGCCATGAAATATCAAATGCTAGCCAGGATTTCAAAAGGGACGTTAACGAGCTGAGGAGTGATGGTAAGTTAGCTTCAAAAACTTGTGCAGAGTTAGATGGAATGTTTATTCCCAGGTATTTGATGGATATTTTCTGCCAGTTATAAGAGCGTATTTATAGCGTAATAAAGCGGTGGAGCTTGCTAGGTTAATGGGAAGGGCATCTGTTTTTGTAGTATTACGTTTATAATAGGACGCATTACTAAAAAGATTAAGTGTGTCGTGTAAGTGGGGCAATGTTTAGACAGGGTCTGAAACAAAAAGGAGTACATCGTCTGCAAAAAGGCTTAACTTATGAGTTGATGGGCCAACTCGTATTCCAGGGAATTCGGGGTCACTACGGATTTTAGATGCGAGGGGTTCGATAGACATCACAAAAATTAAAGGTGAGAGGGGGCATCCCTGCCTTGTGCCGTTAGAGATAGGGAACGGATCTGATAGGAAACCATTGCTGAACATCTGAGCCGTAGGAGTACTATATAGAGCAAGAATAGATTATAGTATTTGGTCCTTAAAACCACATCTGGAGAGGACTTCAGACATATAATCCCTATTCAGACAATCAAAGGCCTTCTCTGCATCTAACGATAATAACAGGATACCTTGATCATCTATCAGATGACTGTCTCCCGGGAACAAACCCGGTCTGGTCCGGGTGTATCAGCGTAGGTAAATAATTTTTAATCCGGAGAGCAATAAATTTGGCGAATAGTTTAATATCCCCATCTAGTAGAGCTATTTGGTGATAGTTCTGGCAATAAGCCGGATCCTTTCCAGGCTTAGGCAAGGTAACTATTTGTACTTCCAACATCTCTTTGGGGAGAAAGCCTGAGGAAGTAATATTATTAAAAAGATCCGTCAGGGGGGGGCGTGGCCTAGCGGGGCATGGAGTGAGACGTGCACTTGCTGAGCTCCCGACCCTACAGCATCCGTGCATCATCCTGAGAGAGAGAGAGGGGACCCCAAAGCTGACCCTGCAGTTGGGGGAACATTCCCTGCACCTAAACTACCTGCCTGAAGCTCCTGTGCGGCAAGAAGGGTGGGCGACTGCACCGCACCAGCTATCATCGCGCGTCCTGTGTCAGCCGGCGCCATCTTGAAACGCGGCCTGACTTGAAGTACGGGCGCCGTGTGGACCGCGCGGCGGGAGGCAGAATTACCTGAGGGGAGACCGGGTCCGTCGCAGCTCCCCCGTGGAAGCAGCACTTGCCACCAGGCTGCGGGGGGCCTCCGGGAGCAGCCCCGTAGGAGCTGAGGAAGCGGACCAGTCGGCGCCATATTGAAGGTGGCATCAGCGTCGGGGATCCGGCGCTGGTGTTCAGAGGTGAGGGGCGCGTGCTGGAGGGGTCATGGAGCCTCTGATTTGGTGCCATACCCGGCGGAGGGGGTGGGGGTCCCTTGGATCAGTATATAGGGCCGCTCAGGGGTTCCTGGAGTGGAGGGAGCGGAGGAGACACAGGCGCCATTTACTGAGTCAGGTGCTGAGCTTACACAGGCTTGCCCGGTCGGACAGCTGGAACAGAGGGCTACTGGAGATCCAGCGTTTGGAGGCTGTGGTGTCCCCTCTGTGCAGGACCTGGACATTACACCTGGTTGCTGGGTGACTGCTCCCTGTACCCCCCCTTTGATCCCCAGTCCTCCCTCCCCTCACCCCTTGACCACTCTCTCCTGCTGAACATACCCTGGAGGGACTGTCCCCTGAATGGGGAGCCTCCCCTCTTAAAAGATCAGGATAATAGAACCTGTGGACTGCTGACCTGTGAGTGCATTCTCTGCTCTATCTGTCTGCCTGTGCTACATTACATGGACTGTGCCTACTCCCTATACGGGGCCTGATACTTTGCCATATGGGCCGCAAGTCTGGAGCTGCTGCTGCGGCGAAATTGGCCGGATTTGCCAGAACCGAACGTGCTCCTGAAGCGCCACCTACCTCCTCTGCCTCTTCCCCAGCTCCTAGTTCGCAGCGACCCCCCTCCCCGATTTCTGAGATGGAGGAACCCCCGCAGGTTACACTTGCGCAACTCCTACAGGCCATTACGGACTCTGAAAAACGCTTGGCTGACAGAGTGGGGGAGGTGAAGATTGATATTTCATTTATCCGGCAGGACATGCAGAAGCTGAGGGACCGGGTTGGGGAGGTTGAGCATCGAGTTTCAACATTGGAGGATACCTGTGCCCCCATTCCTGACCGTGTCTCTGCATTGGAATCTCGTATGACGACATGTCAGCAAAAACTGACGGACATGGAGGGGAGGTTGAGGAGAAATAACGTCCGTTTCGTGGGCCTTCCTGAAAAAACAGAGGGCACTGATCCGGAAGGATTTCTGGAGAGATGGCTGGTCTCCCTGTTTGGGAGAGAGGAATTTACCCCACAGTTTGCGGTTGAAAGGGCGCACAGGGTCCCTACCCGTCCCCTCCCCCCCGGGGCACCCCCCCGCACCTTTATCGCAAAATTCCTCCACTATAAAGATCGCGATGCAGTTTTGAGACTGGCCAGACTCAAGGGCCCAATGGAGTGTGAGGGAGCTCGAGTAGCTGCTTTTCAGGACTTCTCATTGGAGGTTCAAAAAGCCAGATCCCACTTCACCAGCGTGAAGCAACGGCTGAGATCTCTTCAGATAAAATACTCCATGATGTACCCGGCACGGCTCCGAGTGGTTGATGGCAACCGAACCCACTTCTTTGATACTCCGCAAGCTGCCTCGACTTGGGCGGATCTGCGGCCGGCCCCGAGGGACCTCCCTCCCTGATGCTGCACAGGACACTAACAACCTAACCCTTTCTTTTGCAGGTTGCTAGAGATGTTTTGTTTTAAGTGGCATTGAAATTAAGCATAACATGTTACTTATCTTTGACCTCTCTCTCTGATATTAATGCTGGGGTTAGGAGCTACATGCTCTTTAGGCCATAGTAAGGGCTGCCCCTTAAGGGCATATAGGTTTAGAGTATTGACTCCTTAGAGGAGATATAGTTGGTTTACAGTTAGGGTATAAGTGTACCTATGTTGGGGTGGGTATGCCGGGTGGGGGGGGGGTTATTTTTCTTATTTGCTTTATGGTTTTGTGCCTTTTATTGTTTTCATTTATTTTTATGTCTTTCAAGTGTGTGTATTGCTAATGTTTTTGATTCGGAGGCTGCATGGAGGCGGGTGTTACATGATGCCTAATGTGGAGACCAGAATATTCCCTGTCAGTGTCCTTACTACTGTTACATGGTGAAGGTTATTGGTTGGAATGTAAGAGGGCTCAATGACAGGATAAAGCGTACACTGGTGCTGAATCAGGTTAAATCGTATTCACCAGGTATTGCATGCTTGTTTGAGACCCATCTGACTGGCAGCCGGGTGCTTGCTCTTAAAAAACCCTGGGTGGGGTGGGTATTCCACTCATGCTTCCATCCGAACTCTAGAGGGGTCTCGGTCCTTATTCATAAAAACGCAGGCTTTAAATGTCAAAGGTGCAGGTAGACCCAATGGGATGTTATATTTTTTTGGCAGGTACCCTGCATGAGCAACCCTTCGTTCTGCTGGCTATTTATATACCCCCCCCTTACCAGCCCTCTATATTACACAAGGCCTGCACTTTTGTCCAGGATTTTCCCCTATCCCCAATTATTTGTGTGGGTGATTTCAACGCAGTGATGGATGAGTCCTTGGATAGATGGCGCCCGACTGGGGACGTTAGGAGGAGTGGACCCACTACGTTTGCCCGCTTGATGTCCGAGCTAGGCCTGGTGGATGTTTGGAGGCTTAAATTTCCATCTGCTCAGTCCTTCTCATGTTTTTCGGGCTCTTATGGAGTCTTTTCACGGATAGATATGGCTTTCACTTCCAGGCGTCTAATACCATCTGTGACGGCTGTTGACTACCTGCCGCGAGGGATCTCTGATCACTCGCCGGTGTATCTGGAGGTGGAGCTTGATTGTCCCCGAGGGGCTAGATTTTGGAGATTTAATCCATTTTGGTTGTCACAGATGGGAGCCGCCTGCGAACTGCTAGCACTCTGGGAGGAATTTTTTGTAAATAATCCGATAGAGGATAACAGCCCCCTTGTCTGGGATGCGTTCAAGGCAGTGTTACGGGGCTCCTTGATCTCCCGAGTGGCACAGTTAAAAATCTTTACACGCAAAACAGAAACAGAGCTCGAGAGGCGATGTGTTGAGATGGAGCAGAGATACCTGAACTCGGGAAGGGAGACGGACCGGGTGGAGTGGCAGATAGTTCACAAAAAATGGAATGAAACCTTGCTTGAAAAAACTAAGAGACGGCTATTGTTTCGTTCGTATGACTTCTATGTCCAGGGGGACCGTACGGGCAAATTTTTGGCTTACTTAGCTAGAGAGGACCTTCCCCCCACTGTTATACATAGTATAAAACAGAGTGACGGTACTTTGTGTGAGGGTACTCTCCCAATTGCCTTGGTCTTTCATGACCATTATCGCTCCGTATATCGGACTAGAACTGACTACACGATGGTGGAGTTGGGTGACTACCTTGACCAGATAACTGTCCCTAGACTGGGTGATGACTCGAGGAACCTATTGGAGGCCCCCATTTCCCTGGAGGAGGTGGAGATAGCAATCAAATCATTCCCTAATTCCAAAGCCCCTGGGGTAGATGGACTCCCGATCGAGCTGTATAAAACCCATATAGCTTACTTTGCCCCGAAACTACTCCTACTTTTCAATTATCTATTGGCACAGGGTTCTCTCCCGCCATCCATGTCGGAGGCTCTGATAGTTCTAATTCCTAAACCTGGGAAGGACCCGCTGTCTCCAGACTCCTACCGGCCTATTTCTTTGTTGTCCACGGATATCAAGGTGCTGGCCAAGCTCCTAGCTACACGCCTAAACGCGGTTGTGCTGGAGCTGGTGCATGCTGATCAAACCGGCTTCATGCCGGGAAGATCGACGGCTCTTAATTTGCGCCGCCTGTTTACTTATTTACAGTGGGCCGGTGAGGGACTGGAAGATGCGGTTATTGTTTCTCTGGACGCAGCTCGTGCCTTTGACTCGGTGGAATGGGGTTACTTATGGGCGGTGTTGTCAAAGTTTGGGATAGGGCCAAACTTTCTGGCCTGGGTTAAGTTGCTATACTCCAGCCCAGCAGCCCGACTTAGGGTTAATGGTTATACTACGGACTCATTTGCCTTGGGTAGGGGCACTAGGCAGGGATGCCCCCTGTCCCCCTTACTGTTCGCCCTTGCTGTGGAACCATTAGCATGCTGTATCAGAGCTTCTCCTCGGGTGGGTGGCCTTCTAATTGAGGGCAGGGAGGAAAAAATTGGGTTATATGCAGATGACATGATACTCTACTTGGCCAATATGGCGTCCTCACTCCCCTTCCTTCTCACTTTAATGTCAGAATTCGCCCGTTTTTCAGGGGTGGGCATTAATTGGGATAAATCGGTGGTGTTCCCAATACTTCCCAATGTTTCAAAACCCCCCTCATATAACTACCCGCTTCGTTGGTGCACCCAATTTAAGTATTTGGGCATACAGATCTCCCACTCCCCCACAGATTTTATGACCCTAAACTTGACACCTCAAATAGACGCACTGAGACAAAGAGCTCGGATCTGGCAGTCGCTCCCCCTGTCGGTTACTGGCAGGGTGAATCTAATCAAAATGATAATTCAACCCAAATTTCTTTACATTCTGCAGAATTCCCCAGTATATATTCCAGCCACTAAATTCCAGCTCATCTCACGTTGTATTACCACCTTTGTTTGGGGTGGGAAACGCGCTCGTATTGCAGCTAAAACCTTATGCAGGTCCCGGTGGGATGGGGGGTTGGCGCTCCCTGATCAGAGGCTATACTATCTAGCCGTCCAACTTGCCCAGCTGGTAGAATGGATAGAGCCGGTTGATTATGGCTATTTACCTAGTGCACTCTTGGCTAAAGCGGGATTGGCTTTCACACCCTTGCAGTTCCTACTGGCCCGGGTGCCCCTGGTGACCCTCTCCCCTCTTCTACAGCAGGCTCGTAGAGTCTGGTTGGCGGCGAGGGTGGTGAGGGATGACCGAGTCATAGACTCCAGATCGCCTATTTGGCGGAATAGGGATTTTCCTGAACTCTGCAAGTTAGGGGCGGGTAGGGAGTGGATGTCCTATGGGGTCGCTGAGATTGGTCACCTCTTTCAGGAAGGTGTGCTACATTCCTTTGATCAGTTACAAAATACGTATGGTATCCCGAGGCATTTTTTCTATAAATATCTCCAGTTAAGGCATGCGCTGAATACGCAGTGGAGGGGTGTTATCCCTGAGTTAGCGGACAGCTCGGTTCACACGATGGTCCGTGAACTCCCTGACCGGAGGAGGGTCTCTGCTCTATATTCCATTCTCCTCACTTTTGCCGGGGTCGGTCAACTAGATGCACTACGAGGCAGATGGGAGGCAGACCTGGGACCTTTAGATGATGAGGACTGGTCCCATATGTGTGGGTCACCTAAGCGAGCCACGGCATACGCCAGATTCCAGCAGATCCAATTGTACATTCTACACCGGGTCTACTGGACTCCACATAGGCTGTTGCAAATTGGGGGTACTGCGGGTGGTGGATGTCCCAAATGCGGGGAGGAGGAGGCAAATTTCTGGCACCTGCTTTGGAGTTGTCCACAATTACAAACTTACTGGGAACAGATGCTTAATAAGATCAGAAGTACTGAAGTGCAGGTACCTGCCCTTGATCCGCGTTTGTGTATTTTTGAGTTAGGAATGGAGGAGGCTTTCCCCAAATTTCAGAGGATTTATTTGAATAATCTCTTCATGCTTGCCCGGGTGTGTATTGCGAGGGCCTGGATGAGTCCTAATGCACCCTCTATTTATATGTGGATAGCTCTTGTTAACACTACTATCTCGCATGAAAAATTTATGTATAATAAGCGTAAATGCCCAGATAAATTCGAAAAGGTCTGGCACCCTTGGACGTCTTCACCGTTATATATCCAGGATTCTGATACATAGCCCGCTATAATCTCTAAATTAGACCTGCTTAGCACAACAAGGACCTACGACACTGGTCGCTTTATTGACACCTGTTGTACTAATGCCTCACGAGTCATAATATTTTTGTTTGTCAGCGCAAAAAATGAACATTTTGTATTGCATGATGTACTGACATGACTGAACTGATCTAACGCACACTTGAAACTGATGTGTTTTGTTTTGTTTCTTTTTTGTTTTACATTCCTTCTTATTTTTTGTTGTATTATGTAAGGTTTGTTATGTTTTTATTAATGTGCATTGCAAAATATAATAAAAATACATGATTTAAAAAAAAAAAAGATCCGTCAGGAGGAGCATGAGGGTTTCGTGAAAGGTGATGTAAAAGTTATTAATAAACCCATCGGGCCCTGACTGTAAGCCTTTTTCAACATGCACCTAAAGTACATTTAAAAAAATTTGGTGGTTACAGAATCCTAATGCTCGTAGTAAGGGGAAAACACAGTCGTTAATCTCCTCCCCAGCTCCGCTGCTGTTTGCATAGTACAGCAGACAGCAGTAGAGGCTGAAAGCGCCCCCCTGCCCAACCTCCGGATTGAACACAGGGCATTGTATTCGGGAGGTATGGGCTCCCCATTGGTGAAAACGGGTCTTAAGACGGATGAATCGGGCTGACCCATTTACAATGACCCTGAAACCAGGTCATACCCCAGTTGAACCCGTTTGAATTACTGGGTAACAGGACCCGGGCAATTTTTTTTTACCCTATTCACAGCAAGCACTGACCCGGGTTCACTTGGTAATAACCAGGGTTATTGCTTTGGTTTAATAGGGGTATTACACTGTATATAGTCAGGACTTTGCCTCTAACCTGTTACAACAGACATTGGGGCTGATGTATTAAACGTGGCGAAGAGATAAACTGGAGAAAAAGTGGAGATAAAGTGAAAGGAGATAATGCACCAGCCAATCAGCTGTAAAATATATCAGTTGGGAGTTGATTGGCTGGTGCATTATCTCCTTCCACTTTATCTCCAGTTTATCTCTTCGCCAGGCTTAATACATCTGCCCCATTGACTGTAAACCAGCTATAACATACATTGATTTACTGAGAACCAGTGACATTGCATAAAATGCACATTGTTTGGGTATAGATAAAATAACACTCAGCAATTAAAGTTATTTATTAATTTAATATTCCGCCCCACCATATACTACTAGCAAAAGAGTTCATCATCAACATTGGGTAATTGCATAGTTGGACTATCGGCACGGAACGGCCCAGTTTTAATACACTTTTTCTAAACTTTTTTCGCCATTGTTATTATTTTTCTAGTTTTTGGCTATCTTTTAGAATATTCCCTTTTCACTCTATTAATTAATGTATTTGATTAAAGGTATTCTAACCTAATGTAATAAGTTATATATTAATTATGTGTCAATAAGGACAATTCCTTCCCTCTATTTGTCTTTTACCATATCTATCATTATCCTTGGCGGCACCTCCTGCTCTCTATATGTTGAATGATGTATCATATAATGTGAAGAATAGGGGTAATTAAGGATCACACTATATATATATTGGTGCAGAATATTCCTCTTTGTCCTCTATGCCTGAGCGGTCACTCACTCTGTACAGTACCCTCAGCTTTTCTGATTTAACAATCTGTACTAAAAAAAAATGGCACTGCCAAGTGCACTCTGAGCAGTAGAGAGTCTGGCCGGGCCCAGGTACTTTTCAGGGGGCATGGCCTAATCGCAGGAGGCATGGTCATGCACCCTTAGAAGAAAATACAGGAAAAACAGTGTTTTAAGCGCCTCCTGAGCCACCCTGCTGATATGGGTCATAGGGGTAACACTATGAAGGTCGACATACATTAGGCGGCACACTAAAGGGCTTAGGTCAGGAGCGTAACTATAGCACCGCAGCCTCCGCCACCGCGGGGGGTGCTGTGCATGTGGGGGCGCCGGGGGCTGCGGTGCTATAGTTACCCCCCCAATCCCCCGCAGACTTACGTATCTCGCTGGTCCCGGCGGCTCCGTTCTTCTGATGAGGACCACCACAAAATGGCCGCCCCCATATAGCACACTGTTCTCTGAAACTGTCTGCTGTATGGGGGCGGCCATTTTGTGGTGGTCCTCAGCAGAAGAACGGAGCCGCCGGGACCAGCGCAGCGCGATAGGTAAGACTGCGGGGGAGGGGGAGGGGGTTAGCATAGGCGGCGGGGCGACAGGGCGGCCGGGGGGGGTGCTTGACGGGGCGGCGGCAGCGGGGGGTGGGTATGGGCGCCCCCCCCTAACGGCGGGGGGGAGCCCAAAACGTAGCTACGCCACTGGCTTAGGTTGTCACATGAAATAGGTCAACATGGCTAAGATCAACAGGGTCAGAAGGTCGACACAAGCATTAGGTTGACAATGGGAAGGTCGACAGTCAAAAGATCTGCTAATCCATGCCGTCTGCACTTTGAAAACGGAGCACCTTGGCACAGGATCACTTTATTTGAACGCACCTTACTTTTGGACGCACTTGCACTTTATCCACTGGGGAAATCCAGCATCCAAGCCCACTGCGGTGGTGCCGCAGTCTTGATTCTAAGCATAGCCCACCGCAGTCCATATACATGGTGAGATACTTCATGCATGTACCCAGAATGAAGTGCATCCCATAAGTAATGTATCAGTTCATTCTTTGATTTTACCATATGTTGTTCTTTTTATGAAATCATCTGTTCTGCTTTATGTTGAAATAAAAACATTTGCTTTTTATGCAATGAAGTTGTATTGAACATCGTTTGAGAGGGTTGCGCCACACCATACACATTTTTGGGTACTTATGAGTTATCTGGGCGCCCGATTTTTTGATTGTATGCCTTAAGATAAGGCATACAATCAGATGCGATGCGATATCGCATCGCATCGCATCGCATGCGACCATCGGATGCGATGACCCGATTTTTCCATAGGAATCAATGTTAAAATGGACGGAGTCCATTTTAACATGGAATTCAATGGGAAAAAGGGGTCCTCTTCATACCCCTACTATCCAAGTGGGCATGGAGTTGGATATAAACCTGTGGCGAGCGTAGCGAGCCACCGAGCCCGAAGCGTGGCGAGCGAAGCGAGCCCCGCGAGGGGACGGTATTCTATGTCCCCTCGTGGGGCTCGCTACGCTCGCCACGCTTCGGGCTCGGTGGCTCGCTACGCTCGCCACAGGTTTATATCCAACTCCATGCCCACTTGGATAGTAGGGGTATGAAAAGGACCCCTTTTTCCCATTGAATTCCATGTTAAAATGGACTCAGTCCATTTTAACATTGATTCCTATGGAAAAATCGGGTCATCGCATCGCATCGCATCCGATGGTCGCATGCGATGCGATGCGATGTGCCCGATCCGACCCGATTTAGAATTCGGGCGCCCGGATAACTCATACGTACCCATTTTTGTTGTATCCATTGCCCATTGGGGACAGTGTATCCCCTTCTTTGTGTGGTGCGCTGCACCCTTTACAATTTATTGCGCTCTTCCACCCACAAAATCTTGTTTCCAAAAGTTGCTATCATTGTTTGACAATTAAGTTTTGACCTTCTATAACACTAGCTATAGGTTTTTACACTGGATTATAGTGTTTACTACATGGGTCATCTACTGCAAATTCAAGGTTCATCATAAAACCTGTGTCTGTGTTAGGATCTCCTGTGCCACGCTGTCTGGCGAGACACCACGTGACACTGGCTGGAAGGAGATAGAGACAGGACCAGGGCAGCCTCGCCAACCTGACTCCGTTGTACCCAGATGGAGTTGACGTGTGTGTGCGGGGTGCTAGGCTTCACCAATAATAGCCGCGTTCGTGGGAGCCCGTTAGTCAGGCTCCCACCTCGATGCCACCTGGTCTTATGTTAGGACAACACACACGCCAAGGCCAGTGATGAACAAGGGGAAACCTATCTACAAACAAAGAGGCGAGAACCACCCTGCCCTGCGGAGAGGGGTGCCAGTGGATAGCACTCTAAACAGGAACCCGCTGTGCTAATGCTTAACAGGTGTAACCATACACAGTATGCTGACACACTAAGAACTGCCGACGGGTGTAACAATACACGATATGCTGACACACTAAGAACTGCTGACGGGTGTAACAATACACGATATGCTGACACACTAAGAACCGCTGACAGGTGTAACAATACACTATACGCTGACACAATAAGCAAATGATTAGTACGGAGACAAAGAGGGGGAATCTTCCCAACTTATCTGAAACCGAGGGATATCAATATCTGGAGAAGGAATCCCACAAAGACCAACAGGAGCTGCAGGGACCGGGAGACGGATAAAGGACGACACACGGACACCGGGAGGACAGGAGACTGGATGGAGGACACAGCTGGGAATCAATGACAGGATGCAGGATGACTGGACACAGGAACCAGGAGCAGTGGGTAAGCAGGAACCAGGAACACTTGAGACCCTGAGGTACAAGCTATAACCGGCCTGGGACTGAACAACCAGAGGGTTTATATAGAGAGCACAATGTGGTGCTGATTACACATAGCCTGAAGGTGTGCACTGCAGGCTAGGAGCCTAATCAAGACACCTGAGTCCAGAACACACAGTACTGAAAGTAACCTGCAATGGCCCAGGCTGACCACTGGATGTCACTAGCGAGTACACACACACACAGGCTGAGATAAACCCAGGGAGAACACACAGAAAATGTGAATGGTACATAACACCGATCCGCTGGAAGCGGATCGTAACAGTATCCCCCCCTAAAAAAGGTGGACTCCGGACACCCCAGCTTGATCAAGGGGAACCAAGAACAAAAACAGACTCAATGTCTCCGACAAGACTTCTTCTTCTTCTTCTTCTTCCCAGGTTGCCTGGGAGTAAACACAGTAATACCAAAAATATTGTCTGAACTAACGGTACCCTCAACTAAAGACATTTCATCGATTTCAGAGTTGTAATCTGAGTTGGAGTCCGCATCTAAGGGAAGGATTATGGTTTCAATCTTGGTAACATTTGGCACTGGAGAAGAAGTAGTATCGCAAGACTGAACATAGGCAGGACTCTTGACAGATTGAGTAGACACTGGACAAGACACTGGACCACCATCGATCTCTGAATTCAAGACAGAATCAAGCCTGGATTCCACTGGTGTAAAAGCTAAGATTCCAGGGGCATTCCTGTTAAAACGAGCACACCCAGCGACCATAGCTATGGGCTGGGACTTTTGTACTGACTTTCCTGTGCATGATGGAGTCTCTGCAGAGAAGATGGTCAGTCCAGAGGCAGGTGAACCACTTTTATTGGGACCAAATTTTTTCAATACAGCATCACTGAATGCTGGGAGATTCTTAAGAATGGGATCCTCAGATTCAATAAATTTGGACGCCCATTTGAAAGGTTCACCTCTGAAGCAATAAATTAAATAGAGCACCACATTATCTGAAGTGATACCTAAAAATGGTCTGGACTCCAAAATAGTGATAAAAAATTTAGTGAGCGCAACAAATTGGGTTAGGTCCCCATCAAAAACTATAGATGTAGAGATATCGTTCAAAGCATCAACAGTAACTTCATTATCAGCTAACTGACTGGACTGTATAGCTGGAATTATGGCCCTTGAGGCTGAGACTTTAGGGACCCCCTTAGAGGTTATGACCTCTTCCAAGTCTGATGGTCTTTCTGGTTGGGCAGCACTATGATGAGTCTCTGGCTGATCACCACTGTGATGCACTTCTAAGTGGGCAGCACTATAGTGAAACTCTGGCTGGGCAACAACAAAAAGACCAACAGATGGTCTCTCCATGTTACCGACATGGCTGGAACTCTGTTCAGAGACAGGACAATCAGAATCCCTCTTAGGGACTAGATGGACAGCGTCCCCATCTGGGGCGACACCGGCTTGAACCCCCTCTGGGGAGACACAGGCCTGAACCCCCTCTGAGGCGACACAGGCCTGAACCCTCTCTGGGGCGACACAGGCTTGAACCCCCTCTGGGGCGACACAGGCTTGAACCCCCTCTGGGGCGACACAGGCTTGAACCCCCTCTGGGGCGACACAGGCTTGAACCCCCTCTGGGGCGACACAGGCTTGAACCCCCTCTGGGGCGACACAGGCTTGAACCCCCTCTGGGGCGACACAGGCTTGAACCCCCTCTGGGGCGACACAGGCTTGAACCCCCTCTGGGGCGACACAGGCTTGAACCCCCTCTGGGGCGACACAGGCTTGAACCCCCTCTGGGGCGACACAGGCTTGAACCCCTTCTGGGGTGACACCAACTTGAACCCCTTCTGGGGTGACACCAACTTGAACCCCTTCTGGGGTGACACCAACTTGAACCCCTTCTGGGGTGACACCAACTTGAACCCCTTCTGGGGTGACACCAACTTGAACCCCTTCTGGGGCTGCGGCCTCCGGGCCCCCACTCGGGGCTGCGGCCTCCGGGCCCCCACTCGGGGCTGCGGCCTCCGGGCCCCCACTCGGGGCTGCGGCCTCCGGGCCCCCACTCGGGGCTGCGGCCTCCGGGCCCCCACTCGGGGCTGCGGCCTCCGGGCCCCCACTCGGGGCTGCGGCCTCCGGGCCCCCACTCGGGGCTGCGGCCTCCGGGCCCCCGGCCTCTGACCGGCTCGGCGGGCCCCCGGCCTCTGACCGGCTCGGCGGGCCACCGGCCTCTGACCGGCTCGGCGGGCCACCGGCCTCTGACCGGCTCGGCGGGCCCCCGGCATCAGACCGGCTCGGCGGGCCCCCGGCATCAGACTGGCTCGGCGGGCCCCCGGTATCTGAGTCAACCACCTGGGTTTTCCCTTCAAGGGTTTGCAACTCTGACTCCCTGGTCAATAAAACATCAGCACTGGAACCAGTAGAAAAAGGCAGAGTGCTTTTACTGGGAGACTCGGCAGAGAGCTCCTCTGCCACAGTGGAGACAGGCTTAGATCTGACAACCTGCTCAGACCTGGCCAGAGGAGATACCCTGACGGCACTACCGGAATTACGCAAGCCACACGTCTGCAAGAAGTGGCCAGAATCTCCACAGTATAAGCATAGGTTAAGGTTTCTACGCCGCTGACGCTCCTCTAACGGAAGCTTCGGTCGTAGATAACTTCTATGCTTTACCTGACCCTCTGGGTCTGAGGACTTGCTGCCTAATACTTCCCTAGGCAGGGCCTCATTAGGGGCTGAACAAACCCCAGTGACCTCTGGGAGGATCAGAAAAATATCAGTGATGAGTCTTTGCAGCTGCAGAAGAGACTGCTGCAAAATCTCCCACTGCCCAGGTTTTACGGCATTGAATGCCAAATTTAGAGCCGCTAATGACTCTTGCATGGCCTGCATGATATGGCCATGCAAGTTTATACACCAGCAAGAAAAAAACTGACACAAGAAAAAGCTGACACGGGCAAAAAGCTGACACGGGCAAAAAGCTGACACGGCTTGAAATCTCTGGACTGAGAGGGCAGAACTCAGCTCCAGAGTGCTGTATGGCCGGTTATAATGTTAGGATCTCCTGTGCCACGCTGTCTGGCGAGACACCACGTGACACTGGCTGGAAGGAGATAGAGACAGGACCAGGGCAGCCTCGCCAACCTGACTCCGTTGTACCCAGATGGAGTTGACGTGTGTGTGCGGGGTGCTAGGCTTCACCAATAATAGCCGCGTTCGTGGGAGCCCGTTAGTCAGGCTCCCACCTCGATGCCACCTGGTCTTATGTTAGGACAACACACACGCCAAGGCCAGTGATGAACAAGGGGAAACCTATCTACAAACAAAGAGGCGAGAACCACCCTGCCCTGCGGAGAGGGGTGCCAGTGGATAGCACTCTAAACAGGAACCCGCTGTGCTAATGCTTAACAGGTGTAACCATACACAGTATGCTGACACACTAAGAACTGCCGACGGGTGTAACAATACACGATATGCTGACACACTAAGAACTGCTGACGGGTGTAACAATACACGATATGCTGACACACTAAGAACCGCTGACAGGTGTAACAATACACTATACGCTGACACAATAAGCAAATGATTAGTACGGAGACAAAGAGGGGGAATCTTCCCAACTTATCTGAAACCGAGGGATATCAATATCTGGAGAAGGAATCCCACAAAGACCAACAGGAGCTGCAGGGACCGGGAGACGGATAAAGGACGACACACGGACACCGGGAGGACAGGAGACTGGATGGAGGACACAGCTGGGAATCAATGACAGGATGCAGGATGACTGGACACAGGAACCAGGAGCAGTGGGTAAGCAGGAACCAGGAACACTTGAGACCCTGAGGTACAAGCTATAACCGGCCTGGGACTGAACAACCAGAGGGTTTATATAGAGAGCACAATGTGGTGCTGATTACACATAGCCTGAAGGTGTGCACTGCAGGCTAGGAGCCTAATCAAGACACCTGAGTCCAGAACACACAGTACTGAAAGTAACCTGCAATGGCCCAGGCTGACCACTGGATGTCACTAGCGAGTACACACACACACAGGCTGAGATAAACCCAGGGAGAACACACAGAAAATGTGAATGGTACATAACACCGATCCGCTGGAAGCGGATCGTAACAGTCTGGTACTTTGCATGTTACAAAGGGTTTTAATATAACACAGTCTATGGCTAACATTGGTTAGCCTAAGAAATGCTTATGTTATCTCAGCAAATCCCAGGGGGGGGGGGGGGGCATAAAGATATCCTGGCCCTCCAAAATGTTCCCAGAGGAGCATTGTGTGACTACTGTGTGACGTCATGACATCACATGGACCTGTCCACACTCCCAAAGTCCCTTTGATGTTCTTTGATAGGATAAAAACTATTTGGACACACAAAATGGTCTCATCCACTGTATATGGGAAGTTGATTTACTTTAATTGTGACACAGGCATTAAACCTACTACCCAAAGACATAGAGCCTGAATCAGATTTGTACGAAATGCCAAAAATCACGCAGCTGAGCATTTATCGGTAGACTGTACATGCGCCAAGGTACTCTATGGGCTATTTCACATGCCCGGCCACCCGGTTGCAGCCGGATCCCACCACCCGGTTGCAGCCGGATCCCACCACTGGAAAGGACGGCTGCCGGGCTCCATTGTAAACTTCTCCGTGCGGCACGGCTTCTTGGCCGTGCGGGGTTTCATCACCCGGCAGGAGCCAGAGCATGTGAAAGAGGCCTATCAATGCCACTTGCAATCAGCAGCAAGAATATACAGCTATGGCTTGTTTGAGGAGGGCTCCAATCTGTTATCTTGCCTAGGGCCCCATGAGTTCTAAATCCTTCTTGCTTTAGTCTCTGCTCTATAGAAATGTAATTTTTTTTTTACCTCTATTGAATAACTTTATTGGTACTTATGTAATATCTGGGCTCCCGTTTTTCTTATGAGACCGCGTCCGCTCACCACGCTTCGGGCACGGTGGCTCGCTGCGCACACCACACTATATAAAATCAACTACATGCATAGTTGGATAGTAGGGGTATGAAAAAATGGGGTGCATTTAACATGGGAGCCCAGATAATACATAAGTACCACTTTATTTGCTAAATAAATATTGCTAATGTACTTTGTTTTCTACAGATGCTAACTACTGTTGCACGTGCTCTCCGTGGATCCAGTTCCGTTACATGGAGGAGCCTCTCTACCAGCAGTTATTTGTCTGCAAATAGTGAGTAGAAATGCTCATTGTCCATTTAATCCTACATTGTTTTACACTGGGCAATGGCTTGGTCACATTTGCTCATCTAAATTTACTCACAGACACAGCTGCATACATTTTGTTGAATGACATCCCTTTTCCACTTCTTTGCCCCATAAGTACTGGGTTATAATAGAAATAAAGCCTGACATAAGCTATAAGGGCAGCAATTTCCTAAGGAAACTCAGTTCTTGTGATCCACAATAAACACACAAATAAAATACTGTTCAATGGGGCAGATGAATTAAGCCTTAACAAGAGATAAATGCAAGGGTGATAAGGAGAGATAAACATCCAGCCAATCAGCTCCTTACTGACTTTTTTCAAGCACAGCCTGTAACATGGCAGTTAGCAGGTGATTGGCTGGACAGTTATCTCTCCTTATCACCCTTGCATTTATATCTTGTTAAGGCTTAATACATCTGCCCCAATGTTTGAGAAAGATGGTCCTTTAATTTCAGCCTTACCTAGAGTAAAATCATGTGCACTACACCCATTAAAATTGGTCAATACGTTTACAAATTCACAATGAAGGTTATGTTTCATGGTTCATGTGTTCTCTTAAACTATTTTTACTATTAAATGTTTGACAATTCACTTTTGACCTTCTATAAAGTTAGCTATAGTCTTTTACTATGGATTATAATGTTTACTACATGTGTCAACAACCACCAATCTCAAGGTAGGTCATAAAACCTGTGTCTGGTATTTTGTATGTTACAAAGGTCATGTACACAAAAGATCAAATTCAACATAAAATATGCAGAGTTTTATGACCACATAAGTCCAGTCAGTCTATAGTTGCCACCAAAAGGAATTCCTATAAGAACTCTGTATACAACACATGGGACTTCTGTGAGAACATACCTTATAGGATCTCTTCCATGGCACATAGGGTCATTAACATACAGAAACAATGTGGATATGTTTTGCAAATTGCATCTTGTATCTATACAAAAGTCCCAGCACTGAAGACAACACCTGTCTGGGGTGGCAGCCGCCATCTCCAGATATACTGGACACGCCCACTGAGTGATGAAAACAAGGTGCCCTTGAGGCGATGGCCCCCTTTCAATTAGACGCACTCCCTTTTTGGGTGAGGGTGTCAGTGCAGTGTTTCCCCGACCTCTTTATATACTCTTTTCCATTTTCAATTACTGTATGTCCATGCATACATGCAGACCATATGTCAAATGCTGCTCATCAAAATATTACACTGTTAGCCATTTTGTTGGACTAATTCAATAATAATTTGGGCTGGATCGACAGTCGTGACCCAGGATTGAATACACCCAGTGACAACAGCATAAACATAACACAAACCTAAATACCATTAAAATGTCTTTGTTTGTGTGCAGATGTTTCAAGCGACCAAGCACCTTACTACACCAAACCAATGTACTATGATTCCCGTGCATTGCCTCTGCCTGATGTACCCTACGTATCTGAGCTCTCACCTCAGCAGAAGGCGCTAAAGGAAAAGGAAGCCGGATCTTGGACTCAGCTGACAAAGGAGGAAAAAGTTGCATGTAAGTAATTTCTAAAGGTGCCCATACACGTTACAATTATTGTATACAATATTGTATACAATATCGCATCTCATCCATTCTCGGTTTTGCGATGACATCAGATGGGATGAGATCTAGTACAAAAAGTATGTGCAGCACGTACTTTTTGTACTAGATCTCATCTCATTTGATGTCATCGCAAAACCCAGATCGGATGAGATGCGATATTGTATACAATATTGTATACAATAATTGTAATGTGTATGGGCACCTTTAGAGCTTAATGTTAAACACATAAAACATAGGTAATTGCATGGTAATATACTGACATCTTAATGAAATCTTCTAATAATAGCATTGCATACACTTTTGTACTAGCTCCAATGTGCAGTACATTGTGATTAATAGGCATTTCCGGAACAAGACATTTACTGTATATTGGAGTCTATTTCTCCAAAACTCAAAGCCCTAAATCCTGTGAAAATTATCCTTTTTCTTTTTTCAGGATTAAAGTATTTTCCCTTTTTATCAAAGCTTCTTGCACAGGAATAGCTGTCTGCTCTCGCTCATACTGTCCCAGGATGGCATTAGTCATCATTTTGCAGAAGGAGATATTTAGGAGCTCTTCTATTCCCAGTGCACATGTCCTGCCAATAAACCAGATCAGACCTGAAATCAAACTGGTTGACAAGCTGAAAGAAAACCCTCACTGCTGCCAGTCAGTGTCACTGGGGAGCTGAGTATTATGTTTAATAAATTATGGTAAAGAAGATTGTCTATCACTGCTATGAGAAATCTTATACACCATAAGTGTGTAATAGTATGTTAATCCTGGCACCGATTACTAATATCTCCTTTATATCTGTGATTCTGTAATTAAATTTTTTTGCACTCCCGGCTAGTGGTAGGTGACTGGTGTAAACATATAATTTGTGATGGTAAGCCAGAGTGACAAATAAATCAAGATTAGAAACTAAACAGCACCTTCTAGTGCATAATGATGTGTATAAACTCGATGCAAAGATGTATTTAAAAATGAACTTGGATTTTCTCACATCTTCACTATTGGGGCGCACACGGGGTAACTATAGCCCCCAGATCTGCCTAGATTGCTTAGAAATGAGGCATGGATTTCTGCGTGTGTATGACCCACCGCGATGGCGATGTGCGGTTGCATGTGTCGCTATCGCCTGACTAGATTGTGACTGCATGCAGTCACAATCTATTTAATGCCCATGTTCTCTCTATTCTGAACAGGGCAAGTAATTGATCGCTCAGCACACATCGCTGGCACAGCACTGTGTGCTGAGCGATCCGTGCTTAACTAGATTGCTCAGCACAAAGCCGTCGCCCCATGTGTGCGGGGAATTACACTTATAAGTCCAAGCAGTAGTTTCCAAGCAGTGGTATGTGAAAATACAAAAGCAAGAGTTAAAACATACAGTAGGGACTGATTCAGCTTGGCTACGTTAATTGCTGCTTACCAAGCGCTGAAATGCAGCCCCGCCAAACGCCCGCTCCCCCCGCCACCGAACCTTTTCGGTACCATGCGGGGGGGATGTGTTCGGTAACACTTCCCATTGCATGCCTCTGCTAGCAGGAGACCTCATTCAAACCTTTTTTTCCTCCAGTGTCCACCGGCACTGACATCCTGTGT
Organism: Crinia signifera; assembly: GCF_055691185.1. NCBI lineage: Eukaryota > Metazoa > Chordata > Amphibia > Anura > Myobatrachidae > Crinia > Crinia signifera. The sequence goes on along the minus strand of NC_139221.1, from coordinate 131,009,361 downwards.
CGTCAGCCACCCACCCCCGGCAGGCATCAGCCCATCTATGTTCCCATGTGTTTTCATGGGGATGCCCATAAAACATTGCATTGGCCATTCCGATGGTCGAGCCCCGTTCCTGACTTCCGTCTGCCCCCTGGCCCTCCCTCCCTCCCTCCCCACAACGAACAGCCTGGCGAGTGTGTAACTTGCCGAGGCTGTTCGTTGCTGGGGTCTGCACTTGTGCAAATATACGCTTGTACAAATATACGCTTGCACATGCAAAGACCGCTCTAACATCAGAACAGGGCCGATGTTATTATGAGCTTTTTGCATTTTCTGGCCTGAGTACTAGTAAGAATATTATCCTACAAATAAATATATATATGGATTCAGTATTGAATCCCGGCGGTCGGGATCCCGGCGTTCAGAATCCCGACGCCGGAATCCCGACAGCCGAAATGCCGACAAGGGGGGGACGTGGATCGCCCCCCCTTGCGGGCTCGCTGCGCTCGCCACGCAGCGGGCCCGGTGCCTCGCTACGCTCGGCACACTATTTTATTCTCCCTCCAGGGGTGTCGTGGACACCCCAGGAGGGAGAAAGTGTCGGCATTTCGGCGGTCGGGATTCCGGCGTCGGGATTCTGAACGCCGGGATCCCGACCGCCGGGATCTTAACTGCATCCCATATATATATATCCATCTCATTGCTTTAAAGACAAAAACAGACATATTTGTTCAAACAATAAACACAGACATCTGGCTTCAGCAGGCAATAGTAATATCAAACTTAAACCCCATTCACACTCACTAGAAGATCCCAACAACGCCAATATCGGTTGCAGTGGGGACCAAGCAGAGGGTCGCATGCACGTGGAGCTTTGACCTCCGAGCTCCCATCCTCGGTCCCCGGAGGCCTAGGAGAAGAGCATCAGAGACGGTGGACTGGTGCAGGAGGCGGGCGGAAAATTAGGATGGGAGTACCGAGGAGGACTGTCAAGTGTCTCCTGGTGCAGAACGCGGTGACCCCCTGGCCGGGACAGGCGGAGGCATCAGCCTTGGGCCCGGCATGACCACTAGAGGCGGCAATCACCATCAGCCGGTAGGATCCCCCCAATGATCCACCGGGGCCAGAAAGATCCCTGGCTGCGTCAGCCGGCTGGGACAATGTGGGAGTTCCAGCCTGCAGGAACCAGCCGCGATCCTCCAGCAGAATGCAGGAGCCCGTCTGCCCCCCACCCAATGCTCCAGCTCTGGGTGAACCCAGTGGCGGCGGCCTCCAAGTAAGGAGGTACTGCTACTCAATTGAGGGCAGTGGCATGGAACTTAGCCCAGATCACCACCCATGCTGGCTCTCCCTAAAGCCGCAGCTCAAGCCACAGAGGCTGAGACATATTAATTTGTGGAATCACACAACTCTGCAGTGCCGCCAGGAGCTCCCCTCTGGAAAAGTTATTATTTATTTAAAAATGATGTCAAGGCAGTTATTAGGGGTGTGGGGTTAGTACTACTGCCCAGGGTACATGGACCTGGGAGTGTCACCATTGTTCCCTTTTTGGCATCTACATTTGCATTGAAAAGTACCCTGCAGCAGATTGTCTGGAGCATCCAATGCACCCTGCAGCCTCAACAGCTGCACAGAGCATTCTTAGGTGCCCACACACTAGAAAGATCTGCGATCTTAAGATGTGCGCATAAATTATCCAATATATCGTCCAATGTTTAACCGGAAATCGGTCAAAAAACGTCCGATATCGGTCCGATACACGCTCCCGTGGATCTTTTGCTAATCTTCTGATCTTCATGCTGCACAAAAGATCAGAAGATTTAACAAAAGATCCATAGGAACGCACATAGGAAAAATCTTTGGTAAAGATGTGCACTTGCCTGAAATATTTTGTCCAGGGCGGACAAAAGATTTCAAGGCTAAATTTATGCGCACATCTTAAGATCGCAGATCTTTCTAGTGTGTGGGCACCTTTGGTTGTGCCCATTTGGTAAAAATGTTTATATCATTGCAAGGATTAGTTGCCCACATACTAGAAAGATCTGTGATCTTAAGATGTGTGCATAAATGCCCACACACTAGAACGATTTTTTTGCCGATTGGCCAATTTCCGATATATCGGTCCGATGCGCGATCCCGTGGATCTTTTGCTAAATCTTCTGATCTTACATGCTGCATGAAAGATCAGAAGATTTAACAAAAGATCCATAGGAACACACATGGGATCTAAAGAAAAATCTTTGGTATAGATGTGCGCTTGCCTGAAATCTTTTGTCCAGGACGGTCAAAAAATTTCAAGGCTTTAGTAAAAGTGGGAGCGCGCATCTGACTGATATCGGACAAAAGAAATCGTTCTAGTGTGTGGACACCTTTATATCTCCATGTCTGTGATACAGTTTCTTCTAGATTAGAAGGCTAATGATCCAGAAGAGCACCCCTAGATCAAGGAATCTAATGTATACACTTAAGTAGCTTCTTTTATTTATTTATTTATTTTTATAAAAAGTTCCCAAACAGGATTCTTGTGGGCTGTCTAGTGTCCACTTAACTGGCACCCGCTGCCAGTTGGGATTTAATTGATAGGGTTGCCGCCCATGCAACCGTACACTAAATTTTGGCCACAATGCTAAGCTTCACAGCAATGGATGCCACTCTTGGACCCCATGATAGTAATGTGGTCACAGATGTCAATGGTAGGGATTTTGAATTAGAGATGGAGCCACACTTATTCATCCTGACAGTGCACCTAGATGAGGGTTTTGGCGTGGCACTGTTGTAGCGCGCTCAGAAGAATTGAGGCGCATTGAGGCATGCCATACAATATGCATGCAATACACATCTCCACCACTGGGTGGATAATGCTCCACAAATCCAGCAGTGGATTGATATACAGATGGAGCCGGGCCATGTAGGAGAATGTTTCAAACTTCACATTTTGCAGTATTCATGCCAGAATGTTAAGCAATCCTGCCTCTTAGTGTTTCTAGTGCTGCAGCATCTTTGTGATGTTACCATTGCAAGGGGCTCAAACATTCTTATGAGAATCTCTAGTGAAGACCTAAGGTCCGTTACACTTCATACCTCTTTCATTAGCGGCAAAGGATTGTGATAAATAGTTCAAATGATGATACCTTTTGATACTCTTAGATAATTATGCATCATGGAGAATGAGTGATGCTAATTTTATGTTTGTGTATATTTTCTCTTTTGCAGTGTATCGTATCACTTTTAACAAGTCTTATACAGAAATGAAGCAAGGATCACCGTCAGAGTGGAAAACCATTGTGGGCGCTGTATGCTACTTCGTGGCCTTTACTGGATTATATTTCTTGTGGCAACGTATATACGGTTAGTTGTGCTTTATATTTTATGGATAGTTTGAGGAATATAAAATGCATCTAAATGCTGACTACAGAATAAGGTCATACACCATCTGAATTTGTATTATTTAATGCCACCACCAGCCAATCTGTGAGATACATAAACCATTATTTCTCATGCATTATGTATTCCATAGGTTGGAGGTGGGCAGTAAATAACACATAAGAAGCCATTTGTAGTTGCTAATTGTCCCTATCTTAATATAGGGAGGATGGAATCCATTCTGACGTAGTTTCACAACACATACTGTAAATAGATAGATTGCAGATTCCAAACAACAGAGTCGCTGATGCAGAGTTGGATTTACACCAGATGGCGCACTCGGGAAACTCATCTCTATTCAGGGATCACAGTATACATTTAAGACATCTAGGGACCTATTTATTAAAGTATTTTTTAAGTCTTAAATATTTCATTATGGTGGCTTTTTTAATATAATAGGGTGCCACAGCAAATATCAGAGATGTCTGATGACAAAAAAAGTTTGAAACATTAGTGCTCTTACTTTTTCTTTTTTTTGCAATATGTACCATTTATGTTTAATTGTTATACTATTACTCCATTTAGTTTTGGTAAGATGGATTATTAAATTAGATACAATTTAGACTTTAAGGTGCATCCTGGTGCCTTTTAGCCAAGTGAACTAGCCAATACTGCATGTCCTGGCAGTAGACAGTTGATACATTCTAAGTCTAAGTCATACCTCCCAACGGTCCCTATTTCAGCGGGACAGTCCCGATTATTAGGGCCTGTCCCGCTGTCCCACCCGCGGGCGGCAGTGTCCCGCGGTGAGGAGGGGCATTCGGGAGTCCCCCCTGTCGGCTGCTAAGCAGTGTGGAATAAACGCTGTGCGCATGCGCACAACGTCTATTCCCGCAGCCAGGGGGCTGGGGGCATGGCTAGAGGCTCACAGAGCCTCTGGGTCATGCCCCCATAGCGCCAAAATGGGAGCGTGGCCTCGCGGGAGAGCCGCGGTATAGGCCACACCCCCTAAATTAGTACATCAACCCTGGATACTATGCAGTGTGAAAGCAACCAGTTCATATAAGCCGGATCAAGTGTGCCAAAGTTCTCCTCTTTAATTTCCAACTCGGGAGCTGGGGAGGCCACCAGTCTGGTCTCAGCCAAGTTGCACCAAGTTGACGCGAACCATCATAGTGATCACAAATGGGTATATACTATACGTGTTTTTTGTCCCTTCCTAACATTGTGATACTTTTATATTTCTCTTTTTCACTCTTTCTATTACTCTGTCTGACTATGCTGTATTTCCTTTTGCATGTACAAGAAAGAAAAAAATGTATTTAATTTATTTTAAAATATTTGAAAAACCTAGAAATCTTGTGTTTACTCCTGAAAAAAGACAATGAGGTTGATTTTGAGCTGCATGCTTTATTCTCTGTGTAATCCTCTTTTGCCGCTCTCGAGCCTGCAACTTTCTACTGATGCTACTATAGAGCCTCTCCCACAGTTATGTGTATTTTTCAGTAAGCAAATATATGCTTCAACGCTACCAGAGTACTTTGTACATGGTCTCATGGGAAAAGCCCAGTGCTCCTTACACATTATGCCCTCTAGTAGTGCCCCTGTACACTATGCCCACAGTTGTAGCATCCCTTACATTATGCCCACAGTTATCACCTTGTCTTCCCACCTGAGTAGTTCCTGCCAGGCCCCAGAGATGTGTGCAACAACCAGAAAATGTTATTGGCACCTCTGTCCAGCACTGTAGCGCATTAAAACAGTAAAGTAACGCCCCAAAAAGTACATCTCCTTGCAGCCCTTGCTGCTCCGTCCCTCTGTCACAGTCTATACTGGCAGGGTGTACCAGCAGGTCAAATACCCCTATAAGTCACAAAAATGACAGTGACAACATTTTATAAATTCCCATTTACATATGCATACAGCTTCATACAAATTGATTAAAATAATGTTTTAATTGTCCATAGACAAAATACACTTATTTCTTTAGCATTTGTTTGCATATCATAGTCATTATAGCAAGGTATCTAAGTAAAATAATATTCTTTATTTAAATACAAATTTTTCTTATGGCCAATAGATGGCACTAGATTTCATTTTCTTAGAGGGCATATTAGAGGTCTTTAGGATTTTCTTGTCTATGGCTCTCATTCAGCTTTAGTTACAACTACACATTGTATTGCAATGAGCTGTTACTGGTACACTGCGCATGCGTACACAACATAATGCATGCGCTAAGTCTGTATTTGTGATCGCACAAAGTAGTCTGTAACTGCAGGAGCCATTGCATTTCATAATGAGGAAAAGGTGTGGCGTCCTAATGGGTTGGGCATGCAATTTCTGCTATGCAGGGCATGTAGTGGGTGTTCTATGGGCATTACATTCACAAAAATGCAAAGCCAATAGTAGAAAATGCAAACACATCATGCGCACATTCTGAGTAACTGCAGAGCTACCACAGAATGTGGAAGTACTGATGGCTGCTGAAAAAGGGCCCTTGGTAGATTGCCGTTTGTAGCACCTACCGAACATGGATTACATGTCTGAAACACATAGTTCGATATATGGTTTGTTTATTTGTCAGAATTAGCTAGCCTATGTACAATTGGTCGGTGATAAGTAAAGTAGGATACATATGGATGAGCTCATATGTCCAAATTGCACATGAATGTGAGATTGATCGAGGTGTTGCCTTTTGAGTGGGCAAAGCGAGAGCACGTATTTGCATAAATGGAAGACGCGGACAATTGAGACACTCTTCCACCGTGGTGAGCTGTGGCAGATGAGTTAGTTTCGGCGCATACTTGAAGCCGAACTCCTTGCACATGGATGGCAATTTCTTTTGTCGCAATGATTGCATACAAGTACCGCTTGCCAGAACCTCTGAATTTGCTCAGTAAATGCCGTAGTTAGTACGCAAATGTGATTGGTGGTTCACTTGCGCAGTTCACCCTTATGCCAGAGGCAATCGCAGACACAGCACACATGGTCAATGTAATTGTTTAGAATAGCTTGGCGAACTGTTTGTCTGCGCCAGAGTAGAGCAATGACGCAGCTGGTTGCTTTAGTAACAGCATTGAAGGGCCAGTGTTTGGGTCCATTGTGACCAAGGTTGGGTCATGAGTGGTTTTGGTGGCCCTCTCGAGGGACCCGGCTGCGGAGAAGCGGCGCGCGTGCCGTTTTCGTTCTGCATGCTAGTATTTGGAGCCCCATAACTTCTTTCCTGGTGATCCTATTCTCTTATTTTCGTTGCATGAAAGAGAGGGCCATTTCAATCCCTTTTGAATGAGTTATCACTCGCATCCATGGCACTTACAGTTTCGGAGCAATGACACGCGAAAGAATCAAAGTGCTGCAAATCGTTCTGAAATTTGTCTGAAACTCGATAACACACCACCTGAAACGACAAGGCGAAAGTTATAGAACAATGTGGTTTTCATGTGCAAGCAACCTTGCTCCGCCGATCCGTACATGTGCGCAGTCTGCCTTACGAATGTGGACTGAGTAGCAGGGTGAGAAGTGGTACATGTTTTCGTGACAGGAAGTGCAGCCTGCGTTACCCCCCGAGCATGCAAGAAAGACACGTAATACATGTCAAAACTGCACACTGATGGCCAGTTGTACTAAGCTTAAAAGTGATAAACCACCAGCCAATCTGCTCCTATCTGTCATTTCACAAACTGTGTTTAAAAAATAACAGGTAGGAGCTGATTGGTTGTGGTTTTATCACTCCCCATTTTATCACTTTTCAAGGCTTAGTACATCTTTCCTTGATTCTGGCATCCTTCCCTACTTTTAAAATGGGCACCGCCTCATAGCAATTCTATGGATACTGACGGCCATTTTGTGGGAGGATCATTGCTAATGAAGCAGACATGAAAGATCCCAGCTACCGGCGACCAGCAGAAGGAGTGAGGGAAGGGAGGGGGATATATCCTAAAAAGAACAGGTAGGAGTGCAGCCTTTTTCTAGGGAAGGCACAATGGGATTGGGGAAAGTGCAAGGGTTCCGGCAGATAGCAGTAGCCCTGTAGACCCCAGAGCCCACAAGTCACCCAGGGCCTCCAAACCATTGCTGGGTCTGCGGGGGGTAATTGCTACACCATTTTTATAATATATAATTTTTATGTTTCATATACTTAATAGAATCAAAATTCTCACTTAACATGACAAGAAAGGCTATGTCTCACCTCCCATTACTGGCCTGCAGCTATTGGCATCGAAAGCTGCAAGTGCTGTTGTCCATACAAGAGAGACAGCACTGTCCATGGCTGAGGCCTCTGCCAGTTCCAGTTTCCACCTGAGATCTTGGAAAACGTGTACAATCTCGCACATGCCCAGCCAGGTAGTGAGACATAGCGGTTGACATTCTATGGGATGAGATAAATGCACGTTTTTTTTATCGCACCACTTCGCACTTTTTCAAATCGCAAGATTGGCCCGTTTTTCGCATATTTAATGAGATGCGAAAAACGGGCCAAATAGTGCGAATAGGTGCGAGGTGGTGCAATGTCTTTAGTCCTAAAAATGTGCGATTTTCATGTCTGAAAATCGCACGTTTGCAGGAAAGCGCAAATAAAAAAATAAAAAACGAGCGCGGGGTCCCCCGCCCGAGCATAACCAGCCCCGGGCTCATTGAGCCGGTGCTGGTGACATAAAATCAGGGTCCCCGACAAATAGGGGTCCCCTTGCTTTAATGAAACCAGCACCAGGCTCAAGGTCCGGCGCTGGTTCCCAAAATACGGGGGACAAAATGACTAGGGGTCCCCCGTATTTTAAGAACCAGCACCGGACCCAACCAGCCAGCAGGGTAATGCCACAGCCGGGGGACACTTATTATATAAGGTCCCGCGGCCAAAGCATTATCCACGTGGCTGGTCAGCATGGGCAGGGGTCCTGGGGAAGTGGGGACCCCCCCAATGAAGGGGTCCCCCCCCTCCAGGACTTACCAGCCCATGCTGAAAGTCCGGGGCTGTCCCCGATGCCCCTGGGCGGTGGGCATCGGGCTGATGGATTGTGTAAAAAAAAGAAGATAAACTATTGTTTTCTACTGGCGAATGTATTAAACTTTTATTTTTCAGGGTGTCAGTGTGTTTTATTTAACTATTTTTTGTACTGTAGAACTACAAGTGGAAGCGGGCCCTTTAATGCCCCGCATGCTGGGACTTGTGGTTCTCCAAGTCCCAGCATGCGGGGTAGGCTTGCTGGGACTCATAGTTCGCCAGTAGAAAACAATAGTTTATCTTCTTTTTTTTTTACACAATCCATCAGCCCGATGCCCACCGCCCAGGGGCATCGGGGACAGCCCCGGACTTTCAGCATGGGCTGGTAAGTCCTGGAGGGGAGGGGACCCCTTCATTGGGGGGGTCCCCACTTCCCTAGGACCCCTGCCCATGCTGACCAGCCACGGGGTTAATGCTTTGGCCGCGGGACCTTATATAATAAGTGTCCCCCGGCTGTGGCATTACCCTGCTGGCTGGTTGGGTCCGGTGCTGGTTCTTAAAATACGGGGGACCCCTAGTCATTTTGTCCCCCGTATTTTGGGAACCAGCGCCGGACCTTGAGCCTGGTGCTGGTTTCATTAAATCAAGGGGACCCCTATTTGTCGGGGACCCTGATTTTATGTCACCAGCACCGGCTCAATGAGCCCGGGGCTGGTTATGCTCGGGCGGGGGACCCCGAGCTCGTTTTTTTTTTATTTTAACTGTTTATTTATTTTTTTTCACCAGAAACCTGCACAGAACATTGCGATCTGTGCAGGTTTCTGCCTAATTCGCCCATCAGAACCTGGTCTGATTTTTGGGCGAATTATAGTCACACTTTATACAAATCGCATACCATTAAATATGCGATTTGTATACTTTTCCATGTGAAAACATCTGGATGTGATGTGCTGCGAAAAGCAGCCATCGCATTTCCAGTGTGTCCAACTTGTTGGCAAAAATCGCATTTTTTTCACATTTTCGGAGCTCATTAAATATGCGAAAATGTAAAAAAATGCGATTTCAGCCGTTTTTGCGAGAAAATTCGCAAAAGTCTAAAAATCTCATCCCATAGACCAGGCATTCCCAACCACGGTCCTCAAGGCACACCAACAGTGCAGGTTTTAGTGATATCCAGGCTTGAGCACAGGTGACTTAATTGGTACCTGAGTGATTCTGATTACACCATCTGTGCTGAAACCTGGATATCACTAAAACCTGCACTGTTGGTGTGCCTTGAGGACTGTGGTTGGGAAAGCCTGCCATAGACTGTCACCCAGCACATCAGCACTTCTCTTATGTGCCAGGTGTTTTGGCAGGGATCGTCAGAGATGGGAGTTTTCACCTGAGATGCTACTGCTTCCTGCTTTGCCATACTGTTGTTGCATGCTGCTCTTGCAATGACTGCTAGGAAGTCCTGGGATGAAAATGGGCAGTATAATGCACCTGGTAATTAATGCAAGATGCCTATTACTGATAAAATGTACAAAACATACATTTACCACAATTCTCAAATTTGAGCAAAAATCATTCATATTACAGAGAACAGAATTTCTGGGGTTTGTATATTATCTATTTATTACCAGTTATTTATATACTGTAGCACACCAACTATTCTCTGTAAAGTGCTGCAGAATGTGTAACACTCACATCAGTCGCTGCCCCAGTGGAGCTTACAATCTATATTCCCTACCACATGTACATGCACACACAGACATTCTAGGATTAATTTTGTTGGGCACCAATTAATCTACCAGTATATTTTTGCAATGTGGGAGGAAACCAGAGTCCCCAGAGGAAACCCCCACAAGTACGGGGAGAACATATAAACTCTGCACAGATAGGGCCATGGTGGGATTCAAACCCATAACCTCAGCGCTGTGAGGCGGTAATGCTAACTATTTCACCATCTGTGCTATATCTCAATATATAACTGCTTAATTCGATTTGTCTCACAAAGCAGTTGGAAAATTGGGTTATGGGAACCCTAGACTTTACAAATAAATGGTTTATTTTCGAGCTTAGCTCCATTGTAATGTCCTATAATCAATTTTGGGAGCTAGAAATATTTAAATTGATAAGTAACATTATTAATGACCAGCTTGCAGAACTAGGTACTGTATTTTAGTAGTGATTCATCACTGAATCTGTGGTTTTCTGAAATTAACCTTTTAATAGTTAAGTTATTAAGTCAGCTTGCCATTCTTCTTTTAGGGAAGTGGGTTTAAATCAAATATTCGGCATAATACTTTAATCAGGGGAAGCCATAAAAACATGAGTGGATCATGCATTTCTGTTCTAGTCCAGAGTGCACGGTAAAAGAGAATGGTGACTGCTACTGAAATAAGCCTCTTCACTACCAGATGGTGGCAGCAGTTCTTTATCTGTTTGTTATGACCTTTACCTCAAAACATATTTCATTTCTTTGCCATCTTACTTCATGAGACATGTCTGGTGATGCTGTCCTAAAAGAGACAGGAACGGGAGATCTAAGCATTGTCCTGGTACTCCTACTGTATATATAGTGGTCAACATAACATAATGCAATACATTATACTATATCAGGGGTCCTCAAACTTTTTAAACCAGGGGACAGTTCACTGTCCCTCAGACTGTTGGAGGGCCGGACCATAGTAAAAAATTTTTAAAATGTGTGTGTATGTATATATATATATATATATATATATATATATACATACACACACACACTGCGCAGCATGCACTGTACATCCCCCGCCCCTGTCTGTTGTGGTGGCTGCCGTTACTGTGTACAATTGTATACAGTAACGGCAGCCACCACAACAGACAGGGGCAGGGGATGTACAGTGCATGCTGCGCAGTGTACATATATATATATATATATTTATATATCATTTTAAAAATATTGATATATACTGTATATGATGATGTGGGAGATGTGCATCCATTGTATAGGAGTCCTTGCCATGATGTGGGGGGATGGTGGGCCACAGCCACATGGTGCTGGCGTTACACCTTCATAATTGATGTGTTGCCATGTAATATCTCCACATACCCTCAACCATTCACGGCCTCCTCTCACCCGAAAGATAATATGCACTCCCGACTTCACTGCTCCCTCCCTCGTCCGGCTCCTCTCTCCGGATTCAGCTATCCTCCTCTCAGCTGCAGCGTGTGGCGTGATGTCACACGCATAGGATAAGCTTAAGCAGGGAGCCGGGTCGGACCAGCAGACACTGCTGCTTCCCCTGACGTCCCAGGCCACGCCCCCGCCCGTCCATTCGCCAGCCAGCCTGCCCGTCCATCCTCCCGGCTCTCGGCAAGTAAGAAAGTGAGAGTGATTGCCGCGCAAGCGCTTGGGCAGCGGCAAACCAGGCGGGCCGCATAAAAGTCCTCAGCGGGCCGCATCTGGCCCGCGGGCCGTAGTTTGAGGACCCCTGTACTATATGAATGGATGTAATGTATAAAATAAGTCTTAGTTTATACAGTAATAAAACCTCACAGACAATATATAAAAATGTACTATGTTTGAATGAAATAATATTTTCTTTTACGACCATTTTAAAACATGTTGTTGGTCTATCAATGAGCAAGTACAGTACATTAAGCCTTAGCAGTTACGGTAGTTATAGTACAGTATATATGCATTTCATAATAGCATTAGATGAAGACACTGACCAAACAATGTCAGTGGCCATAGTGGCACTGAGGGACCAATCAGAAGGAAAGCTGCTGCCCTGCTTGTAAAGTGGCATGTGACATTTCTAGACAAACTGGCAAAAGTCAAAAAATAATTAATGGTGAGATAGTTCCTTCCAAAATGCATATGTGCATGCTGTGGGCATTTTGTTATAGAAAGGTGTATAATTAGGTTCAAGTACAATTCTATCCCACTCTGGAAGAATAAGTTACTATTCATTTAGTTAACTGTATCATGGTGGCACATTACACTTTCCCGGGCTCTAGCAGTAAAGTTGGGAGGCAAGGGGCATAATTCAGACCTGATTGCAAAGCTGCCATTTTTGCAAAAGGACAAAACCGTGTTGCCCTGCAGGGGGGGACACAAATGTAACATGTGTAGAGATAGTTAGATTTTGATGGGTTATTTTGTTTCTGTGCAGGGTAAATACTAGCTGCTTTATTTTTACACCGCAGTTTTAATTTCAGATTGAACCCACCCAAATCTGACTCTGTCTGCACATGTTACATTTACCCCACCTGCAGTGCAGCTTGGTTTTGTCCATTTGCAAAAAAAAGCCGCTTTGGGACAGTTGGAAAGAAAGAAGAGAGAATAAAAAGAGAATTAGCAGTCAGACGATGCTGAACCTTATAGATAGTGCATATTACAGTATGGGGATACTGTAGATATTAATGTTCTGTATTTCTGTGTGTGGGTGGGGGGAGGGGGTAGAGGGTGTCCCAACTGTGTAGCAGAGTGTCCCATTTAAGCATAGCTCACATCCTTGCATTAAAGCCGTCAGCGAGACCTACTGTATGTACTCATTATAGAGGTCCCAACCCCTTTCATCAATGCTTTTTATGTAAAGATGTGCTTTATGGTGGAACGCAACCAGATCAACCTAACATTAGAGAACATTAGGCGTTGGTGTTCCAGGCACTGCCATCCATTTCCATAAAGCTAATGGTTTTTGCCAACTTGCTTAGGATTTACAAGGAGTAGTGCCAGAGCAGCTGGAAAGAATAATATACTTAATAGTAAGATTGTTTATATTAGTAAGATGTCTATACAAGAACTAAATGAATTAAATAAATAACCCCATTAAGGAAATATGCATTATTTTGGAAACAGCATCTTCCTGCCATCAGTGTAAGCACAAACTGAGAAGACTGTTGTTTCTATACTATACACACCAGGCTGTGTTGTGTAGATTCCCTCTTGCTCATGCCAAGGAAAGCAGTTTGGTCAGTTTTCCCAAAGCAGTCTCTAAGGAGCGGCCTTGTGGGAATACCTACAAGCGCTTTTACCAAACGTTCTATTACTTCACAGAAAGAAATAATAAGGTTTAGAAAACAACTTGCTCTGATGTAAGTGTGATGTAGGTTATGTGAAGGGGAGGAGAGCACAACAAGAAAAGAGAGAATTGTTTTGTTTCAGAAAGTAAATTCCTTGGCACATACATGAAAGCGTTGCCTTGTTTTTGCTATGGTCAATAACAGCGTGCTCTCAATAAAACTTATATTGCACTTTTATATAAACTTGCACAAATTAACCCTTTATGAACAACACCAGGGGTGAAATGTAATAGGATGAGAGCAGTGGCGTAACTACTAATTTTTCGCCCCCTGCCAAAAATTTAGGCGGCGCCCCCCCCCCCCCAAAGAGAGTTAACAAGCTCCTTCCCCCCCCCACCCCCCACAGGCCAGTACCGTACCTCCTAGCGCTGGCGCTTCTGACGGGTCCCCAGCTCTCCCGGCTCCGGCTGCTAATAAAAAGTGAAACTCGGAAAATGGCTGCCCGCATAATGCAGACAGCTTTTGAGGTATGGGGGCAGCCATTTTCCGTGTGTCACTTTCCGTTAGCAGCCGGAGCCGGCCCGGGACCCGACAGAAGCGCCAGCGGCAGGAGGTACCAACGGGCGGGGTGCGCGTTGCTGGCAGCCGGGCAGCCAATGTTGGGAGCATTTTTAGAAGTAGGAGCCGCGTCTCACCTATCCGGCGGCCGGCAGCAGCAGGGGGAGCGGCCTGGCCACACTGACAGCTAGCCGGAAAACCCGGCACAGGAGTAGCCAGCCGCCCGGCTCCCCACACCCAGAAGCGCCGGAGGGTGGACAGCAGCAGGTAACTATAGTCCCGCAGACCCCCGCGCCATCACCTTCTTAGCGCCTCCCCGCCACCGCGGGGGCTGCAGGACCATAGTTACGCCACTGGATGAGAGATTCAGAAAGTGAGCAATTTGGTAAGAAATCTCCAGTTTTTTTAAAGCAGCAACCATTTACAATTCAACATCAAACTGGTTTTGCAGTGTAAATGATTGCCGCTTTAAAAAAACTGGAGATTTCTTACCAAATCTCTCACTTTCTGAATCTCTCATCCTATTACATTTCACCCCATGTTCCAATTGACTCCTGAAAAACACTATACCCCAAAAAAGAGTATTTGTAAATATTATTGGCCAGATGAACTAAGCTCCAAAAAGTGATAAAATGGAAAATGATAAACAGCCAGCCAATCAGCTCTTACCTGCCATGTCACAGACAGTGGGGTAGATGTATCAACTAGCGTTAAGTGCATATGCTGCATTGGGCGCTGGACATAACAGCTCTCCTTATCAGCAAAGGAGGGTTAATACATTTGGCTATAACGGGTGCCTGCTTCTTCTCGATATGCAGGAGAAGCAGGAACCGTTATTTTTAAAACGTTAAACCAACAATAATACATCTGTCCCTGTGTTTGAAAAATGTCAGACATTAGCTGATTGGTTGGTTGTTTATCACTCTCCATTGTATCACCTTTTTGAAGCTTAGTTCATCTGGCCCAGTTACTGTTTCATTATTTTGCTACATTTATTTATTTTGCTTCTTTTATTTATTCAGATTATGTCCCAAAATAATGGAAGATGGTCCTGACTGAGTGACCGACCACATCTTCCTCTCTATATAATCCTGTCAGCACCTGTAGCATGAGTACAAAGACTACATATTGTATAACATCACAGGAACTAGTGTGAAAAAAGGGAGCTTTTACAAAACATAAACGTACATCACACACGTGTTTTGCAAATAATAACTTACCCTTTTCCACTACCAGAAATAACCTCGTAATTTTCATGGGGACGAGCATCAACCCGGGTTTTCTGCTAGTGGAAATACTCTTTTGTCAAATAACCCGGTTTGGATTTCCCTGCAATCCAACCCAGGTAATGATCAGGGTTAAACCCAGGATGCTACCGGCTCAAGGGGTAGTGGAAACGGTCCCAACCAAGTATATTTGAAAACCAGAGCTGATTGGAGCTTCTGGGGTATTTTTATGTGCATTTTGTACATGTTTATGTGCACTTTTACATGTCTAGGTACACCAATGGCTCAGGTATACTGCAAACAGTATTCACTAAAGTTGTATATGTCTTGTGTGAATTAATCAGGAAATGTTTTCTTTAATGGTGGCCCTTTTGGGTAATGGTGGTCCTGTTTTGTGACCTCCCCCTTGGGAACGCCCTTTAAAAAGACCATTCCTTATGTAATCTATAGAAAAAAATAGGCCATACCCGGCTTAAGTGCAAACATGGCTGATCCGGCAATTTACTGAGTAGCACTGCAGTGGAAATGTGTCTTAAACCCAGGTCAAACCAGGGCCAGTGCTACCACTAGAAAAAAACAAGGGGATACACTGCGCTAACAATAATAAATGATAAATAATAGAAAGTGTGTGCCAATAGGGTGCAAAAATTACAAATAATTTAATTATAAAAACATGGAACATTACATGACATGATAAAAATAAAATTTAAGCAACAAAAAAGAGGGGTATTGAAAAATAGTCCAGTTCATATGGTACCGTATTATTAAAACCACTGATGGGTGAGTCCATTCCTATAATGTCTCCTGGTTGATGACTAGGTAAAGTTTTATCCAATGTGTCCAGAGTTGCCCACGGTAGGTGTTGTTTATGGAGTAATGCTCTCCTACTTGGTGTAGATGACCTCCGTCCGGGTTAAATCATGGATGGGCCCTTGATGGAAATGACAACTGGTGCCCGTGGTAATAAATGGAGTAACGAAGAGGAGACTGGCCTGGGTCAGAACAGTGGAAAGTGACAAAGTCCAGAACTGGATAAATACACCCTCTTGGTCCACCAACGCGCTTAGCCAAGTATTGGCTTTATCAAGGTGTCTTTATCCAGTTCTGGACTTTTTGGGGGGGTGGGTGTCTATGTTGGCATAGACAACCTCGCTACGCTCGCCATGCTTCGGACTGAGTGCCTCGCTGCGCTAGCCACACTATTATAGTCTCCCTCCACGCTGTAGTGCAGGGGTGGCCAAACCTGTCCTCAAGATCTACCAACGGTGCATGTTTTCCAGGCAACCTGTGGATCTATAGTAGGAATGAATGCAGCATGTTTTAAAATGTGACAGTTAGTAATGACTACAGCTGTGCACCAGTTGGGGAACCTGCAAAACATGGACCGTTGGTAGATCTCGAGGACCGGTTTGGCCACCCCTGCTAGTGGATGGTAGGTTATGAAATACCACCTGTTGGCACATGTCGGCTCAGGTTTTTTTAAACTCATGTCGACCTTTTGATCCTGTCAACCAATAGTTGTCAACCGTATGACTGACGTCTTGTTACTATTTTATAGTGTTATTATTTTTATATTATGTTGTTTATAAATCTAAAAAGACATAATTCTATAATTACTGTATTTATGGGAGTGGCTGGCGGAAGGTATTTGGGGATGCAGGGGCGGTAGTGTGTAGCTTTGCCTGCAGTGTCTTGAAACCTTGCACCAGCCCTGGGTATAATCAAGCTGACTGAGGTACAAATTAAGTCATCTGTGCCTAAGCCTGGATAGCCTAGAAAACCTGGACTGTTGTTGTGCCTTGAGGACCACTGTTCTACAGTATATTCATTAATTCTGGTACAATGAAATCTAATGCATACTGTGTTAAACATGGGGCCCATTCTCTCATTATAGTAGGCAAATATTTCAAAGTATGGAAATATCTGATATCCGGCATTCCTCAGGTCCCAGACAGTGCCAGATCAGGGGCCACATGGGCAAAGGGCCGTATTCAATACTCTTCAGTGAGCTGTGACGGCGAGCAGTGCAGATTGCTCGCCATCACAGCTTGTGGGTCAGAATTCAACTGAACCCCCTGCACCCGCCGTTTCCACCTCACTGGGTTTTTACAGCAAGGTAGAAACGGCATGTGCAGCCGCAAAAATGGCGTAGCTCGTGGCTAAATGCAGCGGGCTCCGTGCATTAGCCATGAACCTTGCCGTTTGAGGGAATTCTCGCCGTTCTATGACAGCGAGGATTCCCCCAGAATGTTGAATAGGGTGAGCAGCCGATCTTTCGGTGATCTTCGCTGTTTAACCCCCCTCGCCGGCGGCATTGAATACTGCCCAATGGGGTAAAACAAGAGTAGGGGTCAGACAAACATAGTAGTACAATGGGCAACATTCACATTAGTAAATGGAAAATAACACAACAGACACTGATTGACTTGTCGGTCTTTTTAAAAAAAAATGTATTGTTGAAACGGATACATATATATTTATGCATGTTTATTTATTATCAAATATCTCTATATAGAAAAGGCAGAATACGCCTTAGTTTTAAGGTGAAGTACCACCTGTGACCACTAGAGGCCACTCAACAGACCAAATTACTCCTTAGAACAGGGGTGGGCAACTATTTTGGCTGGGGGGCCGCTTATCAAAACCAGAAACTATTTGAGGGCCGCACACATAATATCTTGTATATACAATATAAAAAAAAAAATATATATATATATATATATATATATACACACATATATATATATATATATACATACATATATATATACATACACACACACTGTGTGGGTGGGTGTGTGTGTGTGTATATATATATATATATTATATATATATATATATATATACATACACACACACACACACACACACACAAACACTGTTTGGGTGTGTGTGTGTATATATATATATATATATATATATATATATATATAAACACTAATACACATAAAATAATTGCCTGTTCCTCATAGATGTGCGTGGCAAAAATCATACTGCGCCCGCCCTGCACAGATTCAGGGAGCCTGGCAGATTCAGGGAGCCTGGACGCGGAGAAACCTTACTACTGCTTGGCGTCTGGGAGGGTACGCGGCCGGTGACACTCTGTCTGTTACAGCTGAGCTGCCGACGTTAATGTCCTTCTGTGCCTGCCGCGCACAGCATTTCTGGGAGCGTGGGAGGGGACGCGGTGACGCGGCCGCGTCACTTAATGGCCGGGGGGCGGCTGCAGCGTCATCACGTCCCCTCCCACGTTCCCAGTAATACTGTGCGCGACAGGCACAGAAGGACATTAACGCAGCGTCGACGGCATTAAAAAGTAAATGACAAGCGGCTATAGTCGGGCCGCTTGTCATATTAATATGTGTCAGAGTGGCGGGCCAGACCTAAGCGGCTCGCGGGCCGCATACGGCCCACGGGCCGCCTGTTGCCCACCACTGCCTTAGAAAGTGAAAGCAAAGTTATATGCTTAAACTTGCTGGATATGCAGAGAGGGAGTTGTGAAGACAGAGATTTGGGGTTAGGGGGGGGGGGGGGGGATTAGCCGTCATTTTGACTGTCTTTTAACTATTAAAGATAAACGTTGAAAAATATATTAAAACATTTTTTAAAATATATAGTAAAGTTAACAACTTCAAAAACATATTAAACAGGCAAGTTTGATACATATAATTATTGCAGATTCAAATTCATATTAAAGTAACGCATTTAAAAAACATGTTAAATATTAAAGTTGCAAAAACTTCTTAAAGTGAAATGTTCCCGAGATATGGGATATGAGACGTGATATACAGTAATTGTCTCGGAGTCCGATGTCCAGGTTTTCACCAGGTCTAAATATCGACCCTGGGCATCCCATTATCGTCCTCCTGCCAGAGGAAGCCAACATATACAGGCTTCTTGTAGATCATCCTATAAAAACAAACTGTGATTAGTGACTGTTAGCCATGTAAAAGTAATCTTGTTATTCCCTGGCATGCTGCTATCTAGGGCCTGCACCATGTTAGTGGCCCTTACTGAATACATTTATCTTTGATTACTCTTTGGACCAATAACAGCGTTGATGCTCTGTGTGTTACATGATAAGAATGGCCCCATACAGGAAGCCCAGTGTACAGTGATATCAGATTTCAGAAAGGAAATGAATTTCTCTAATGGGGCTAATCGCTCAGTGATTTTGGCCTATTTTCTAAGCGATCTGAATAGATAACTTAGAAATTAAGCACACATAGCTGTGTGTGTGGGGCCCATAGCGATGAAAGGCCCCGTGCATTGCTATCGCTGGGAGATGTAGATACTGCATGCAGTATTAGGGCCAGACGCACTAAGCTTCAAAAGCTTACCTCCCAACATGACCCATTCAAGGAGGGACAAAATGCTCGGCTCCTGGACATCCTTGCCATTTGCAGTTGTAGAGGTGGGACTGCACCACTTTCACAAATTTAAATAGGGAAGCCACACCTGCCAGTCAGACTGGACTGTGCT
This sequence comes from Crinia signifera, assembly GCF_055691185.1. NCBI lineage: Eukaryota > Metazoa > Chordata > Amphibia > Anura > Myobatrachidae > Crinia > Crinia signifera. The sequence goes on along the minus strand of NC_139221.1, from coordinate 130,989,822 downwards.
GTTTGGGGTGGCAGTTGGTGCAGCTCCCCTATCTGAATTTTGGACTGTGCTGCAGCCCTGCAATTCTGCAACTGCCACTGGCATAGATGTCCAGAAACAGAGGGGTAGATTTATTATCTGGCGATCAGGGGAATATGCGCTATCCCCGTGCCTTAAGGCAGGGGATAGCGCTTCCCCTGATCTATCACACCTGCTGGCCGGCTACTTTATCGGTGGCGGTGTGGGGCAGGAGGCATAGCGCAGCTACGATATTTCGTGCTGTGCCCCTGCCTCCTGCCTGATTTATGAACGGTCAGCATCGCTGACCGTTCCGCCGCCTGCAGCTATCGACTTCGACAGCTGCAGGCGGCGATGCCCTATACCTACAGCATGGACAGTGCTGTCCCTGCTGCTGGCGCTGAGCTGCGCTGGGATCTCGTGTGAGTAGCGAGATCCTGCGCATGCACAGTCCAGCCGGCCGGGCGGGGGGAGGAGACAGCACGTCAATATTAACTGATGCGCTGTCAGCTGGAGGGGACATCGCCGGAGGGGGGAGTTAGCGCTCCCCCGCTTTGGCGGCAAGATCTTAGTAATGAGGCGAAGCAGGGAGTGTTATAGCGGCGCTCTTAGCGCCGCTATAATAAATCTACCCCAGAGCATCTTGTCCCTCCTGGAATGGGTCATGTTGGGAGGTATGCAACAGTGATAAAATGGAGAGTAATAAACAACCAGCCAATCAGCTCCTGCCTGACAGTTTTCAAAAACAGGGAAGGTAGGATCTGATTGGCTCCATTTAATCACTTTAGAGCTTAGTGCATCTGGCCCTCAATCTGGTCATCGCCTGTGTGCTCCCTATTGTGACAGATCACTGTGTGCTGAGGGATCTTTGCTTAGCGATCTGGCTGAGATCTAGCATCGCTCAGATCACTGACAATATTGCTACATGTGTGTAGGCCCCATAATTGACATTACTTAATTTCTCCTGTAGCTGTAGCATTTCTCTTATTATATTGTTACACTCCTTAGTATAATGCTAAGTTGTCTACCCTCCCGGAATGGCCGGGAGGGTCCCGGAAATCGGGTCCCTCTCCCGGAAATGGGGCAACCCGTGACCCCCCTGCCCCCTCCTTGACGGAGAGGGCAGCCAGCAAGTAGGCAAGTATGGTATAATGATATATACATGTCATACGAGTAGGATACCAGCCCATCAGCGCAGTGTGATAGGACTTCTGTAGCGGTCCCAGCTGCAGGCAGATATGGATATACCATTTTTACATCACAGCATGTTTGTAAGACAAGAGACCTGAAATCTACCCCAGGGACCAGAGCAGGGAGGACTCACTGATTTTGTCGGCAACTTACCTGGGAAAGGAGTCTCTGCTTCTCACTCGTTCCAAAGTCCCAGAAGAGGCAGTGCTGCTATCACTGGGTGTTTCTCAGAACAGTCACTGCTGCTGGTATCGGATGGGGTTTCCTACAGGTCCATGAGCTCAGGACAGTCACTGCTGCTATCTGTGGGTGTTTCAACCAGGTCCATGAGTTCACAACAGTCACTGCTGCTGTTATTAGTGGGCTCAGTAGATCATCTGAAAATGAGAGACAGAATCCGATTGGTTGCTATGGGCAACATCACCTCTCGCGCCAGTCTAGTATCCAGTGTCTTAGCTGGCACGGGGGGCTGCAGGCTGGTGGGGGGCTGCATCCTGGTGGGGGGCTGCACACTGGTGGGGTGCTTGGCCACTCTTTTCTCACAGACTTGCTTGGCTGTAAGGAGCAGAAGGAGACATCATGAGCTGTGACTACATAAATCAGAGCAGTGGAACCAGCTGTAACTGCAACATTGTGGCTTATAATTTATTGTTAGAACTATTATAGTAAAGTATTATGATGTATAATGATGCAGATAAGATCTGCTGTTACTGTATATTCACTACATTTCATATTTTGGGCCAGATGCACTAAGCTTCAAAAGTGATAAAATGGAGAGTGATAAACAGCCAGCCAATCAGCTCCTACCTGCCATGTCACAGACTGTGTTTGAAAAATGTCAGACAGGAGCTTATTGGCTGGTTGTTTATCACTCTCCATTTTATCATTTTTGAATCTAATGGTGTGTACACACGTTAGATGTGCCTTAAGATCCTATCCACGATCTGATCAGATAGGATCGTGGATAGGATCTTAAGGCACATCCGATTTGCATCCAATCTTGACTATATAGTGCAGATCTGCACTATATAGACAAGGCAGCCAAGACTTTCTGGCTTCTGATACGTGAACGCGCATCGGGATCGGATCGGGATCGCAAGGGTTAAAACCCTTGCGATCTGCATCCGATTCCGATCCGATGCCGATCCGATGTTGACTATATCATCAACATCGGAAAGGAAATCGGACCGTGTGTACACAGCATTAAAGAATCTGGCCCTCTGTCAGCAATAATGTAACCACTGATAGTGTAATATTCTCTGGATAGGCCATGTCTCTGGGCACCCTGCCCCCCCCCCCCCCTCATGGGTAGCAGGTCTATAGCGAGTGGACGGGCTAATATGATGCAGTTAAAAAATCCCATCATATTTGCTCCACCCCTTCAGACAGACCTGTTATTTGTGACATTATGTCACGAATGGGCGCAGCCTAATAATGCAGACTGTCTGGGCCTGACTTTGTCTTCACCTGCGCTGCAGTAACAGTGAGTGTGTTGGTGATAAAAAAATATATCTCCCATGACCCACTCCAGAATGCACAAAATGCTCTGTTCTTGGACTTCTCTCTTAATTAGGGATTACCATCGGTATGGTTGCCATCAATGCCGATATTGCATGTAGTCATTGATGGTAACCATCTACAGTATGTAGCGCTGCGGAATATATGTATGCACTATATAAGAAACTGGTAGTAATTGTGGTTTCACTGACCGATGGTCATTCCCTTTATGTGACAGATTGACTCGTGGACCAATCAGATCCTGGGGCAGGGCACTACAGGTGTTATGTTGCACCATCTATGAAGGCAAACCATCTGATTCTCCCCACTCGATGGCAATAATGTGTCATTCTACATCAGCCATAAACCATCAATGTCTATGAATTGTCGATGGTTGCTGGCCATCCCTACTTATATTTTAGGATTGCCTTTCTTAACAAGTACTGTAACTAGTTCAACAGGTGACAGCCATCAAAATATCAGAGGGAAGCCCAGGAACAGAGCATTGTGTCCCTCCTGGAATGGGTCATGTTGGGAGAAACACCCCCCTCCCCCCCCTCTCACATCCTGTGTTTCCCCTGGTATGAGGGTCACTAGCAGGGTTGCCAGATCATTCCGTTAATAGGCGCACATATGAATTACACAGGTCCCAGGGGTCAGAGTTCATAGCAACTGTCATTACATCCGATCTGCAGTCATGTTTAGCCCCAGAACCTGTGTTACAAAAATCTTGACTGCTCATCGGACAAAATGACACCTAGGACCTGTGTAATTCTTATGTGTGCTTATTAAAGGGATGATCAGGCAACCGTGGTCACCAGGGCGCATAGGCAGTTAGTCACAGTTAGTCTGGCAGAAGGAGAATGGGCAGGAGGCAGCTACTGGCAGGAGAAGGAGCACACTGCCCGGATCCAAAAATGTGAGGAGGGGGGGCTCCAGGGGGAACTGCAGCCGAACTAATAAGCCCAGCAAGGTGGGGAGATGGACACCAGTACTGATACTGTGAGAGCCTGTGAGGCTAGTGGTAATATGTGAGTGTTACTACACAACATGCCCACATTATGTGACACTGCTGCCTAGGCATTGTGCAAGGGAGGGTATAGGAGATGTACATAATGGTGTATTACACCTCAGGCCCTGTGCTGGGGAGGACCTGGGGACTGTAATTGTTTGTGAATGAGTCTGTGCCCATGTTACTAAGGGCCTTATTCTAGTTCACTCTTTCTGACAAAATCCTTCTTAGATGGACAAAACCATGTGCACTGCAGGGGGGCAGATGTAACATGTGCAGAGAGAATTAGATTTGAGTGAGCTATTTTGTTTATGTGCAGGGAAAATACTGACTGCTTTATTTTTACACTGCAATATAGATCTCACTTTGAAGTAAAACCCCACCCAAATGTAACTCTTGCTGCACAAGTAACATCTACCCCACCTGCAGTGCACATGGTTTTGTCCATTTGAGAAGAAATTTGCCAGAAGGAGTGAACAAGAATAACCCCCTAAATTAGAGCAATATATACTAATTAAATACATATATTGCCTTCCCATGTTAAAATGGAATCTACTTTATTGCTGCAGAAACGTTACAGCAGTTGGCTTAGGCAAGGGGTATTGAAATACTTTCAGCTTTTCCAAAAGTGGGAAATAAGCTTCCCTCCAGCTCCTGTAGAACTACTGTACACATACCAGTATGCCCTGCTACTGTGTTGCTATTTGGCTGTGCTAAACTGGGTGTAGAGCATGCTGGAAAATGTAGTTCGACAGCAAATATAAAGCTTACACCTATTGATGTCATCTACCGACAAACCAGAGCATAAGAATCTGCTTTGTGGGCATTGGACAGAAACATGTTCCTTACGATACTTTTAACCATGCTTGCCTTACACACTCCCTCAATGTTTGTCCTATCCAGGGTTGGCTTTAGGCAGCTGCCTAGGGGGCCAGAATACAGGGGACTCCGCTGAATCGGAGTTAAGGATGACTCTAACAGGCATCCTTGTTGTTCTGAATGCAGATACCGACTGCTCAACTTCTAAGACGCCAGCTACTGGAAAGTAGGCATTGATGTGTGGGTTGGGGGAGGAGTGAGGCAAAATACCAGGGATGGGGAACCTTTGGCCCTCTAGCTACTGTTGAACTATACATCCCAGCATGCCCTGCAACAGTTTTAGCATAGCCAAATAGCAAAACTATTGCAGGGCATGCTGGGATGTGTAGTTCAACAGCTGGAGGGCCAAAGGTCCCCTATCTCTGCAGTACACTGAACATTTGCCTGAGGTGCTGAGGTGCACCTTGCACTGACCCTGGCAGGGAATATTTTTGTTACTGTTGATTTTATTTATTTTGTGATGAAATTACATTGCCAAACAACTTTATTAGGCTTAATTTTGTTTATCTGACCTATTTGTAGATACAATGTATTTGAACAATGTTACAATGCTATAAAAATTCTAGGAATGTTATGAAAATTCTATTTACATGGACAATAATTATTATAGCTTTAACCCTTTCATGGGAAACCTAATCTATCTTCCAATGTACTAAGTAGGCAGAGTACATATTGCAAGAAAACTATAAGCACCAGTTTTAGGCCATACACATTGGGGGTTATTCGTGTTGATTCGCCAGGCGAAATCGCAGCCTTGCGAATCAAATGGACCCGCCGCCCCCTCGAAGTGTGGGTTCGCCCGCACAGGCTGTGAATGGATGTTTGGCATAAACATCCATTCGCATGCCTTTGGTAACCGCCCACATCTTTTGATGGTCTCAGACCATCGAATGATGTGTTGCGTGCACGCATATATAAGTAACCTTTAAGTTACTTACATATGCGTGCACACTGGCACGGATATGGCCGGCCAGCTGACATCCGGTGATGTCAGCTACCCGCCCCAGCGTCACTGCCTCATTACCATGAGAACGCCCATCCTTCTCATGGGAATGCCTATGGAACGCTGGGAGTTCCCATATGGTAATGGAGCAGCCCGGCGCCCCCGCCCATCTCCGTCCCCCCGCATGCCGCCATGGGTGCGTGCACCCGGCAAACCGAAAGTTCTCTGTGTGTGCACACACCATATGTCTGCACATGCGCAGAAACCAGTCAGTCCTACGTGCGAATGCACGCAGAACCGAACAAACGTGAATAACCCCCATTGTTATGTAATGCACTCTGGTGTATCTGTATGAGTGGAAACTCAGTGACCATTCCAGCACTGAAACAGACCCAGCAAACCAGCATACAATTAGGACCTGCTATACCATTAGGCAGCAGGTCTGGGGAGCACCACCGAGTCCGTCACAAAACTAATGTGGGGTACACACCAGGACGACCCGCTCACGATGCACATCGTGAGCGGGTCGTCAGTGTCTCGTCCGACCCACTCACGGTGACGCGGGGGGGCACGTGAGCGGGTCCGATCCGATGGCGACCCGCACCCGGCTGTATGGTCGTCATTGAGATCCTTCCTGCAGCAGGTAGGATCTCAATAACGACCGACCGACCCGCGGGACCGCGCATCGGATCGGTATCGGTCCACACCAGGTCAGAAAAGGGCCCAATCAGCACACAATCTACATCCAATTGATTGGAATTGGATCCAGATTGTGGGGATCTGGCCCTAGTCGTCCTGGTGTGTACCCAGCATAAGGGTATCTGGGGCATCCTTGTTGTACTTAACTCAGGTGGCTACTGTGGAACTTCTAGTGGCAATGTGGGGTTGGAGGGCCAGTAGATTGAATTTTTGCCTAGGGTGACAATATAGAAGCCTTAGACTTGCTCGTGGAAAGGGCAGTTTAGGGGCATTGAGACATGATCGCATCATTGCAGCCCTGCAGCTACTAAACCATGCACAATGAAGGACGGACTAGGATGACATGATCCAGCGTGAATTGCTCCATTGTCCCACCCACTTTTCATCTGTGAGCAGTGATGAGTGGGGTGCCACATGGATTAATGTGAGGCAGGAAACTTGCCCTGCTTTCCAGGTGCCACACAATTTTCAGCAGCGATTCTGAGACAGTTGGAAAGTATAACCAGATCCGGTGCATTGAGTGAACTAAGGAAGCTAGAACATCAACATTTCTGGGGTGCCTAAACCACTAAGCGGTCTATTTACTAAGCTTTGAAGAGTGATAAAGGAACAAAAATACTGTTCTAACAAGTTTCTGGCCTTTTCCAACATGCGTGCACAACATTTTCCTGAATGCGTCCCCAGTGAAAGAGCCACAGGGGGGCAACAAAGGGACAGTGATGCAGCTTTGGGAGGGCAGCAATGTGGCATTGGGTGAGTGCTGTCCGGACAGTTTGCAGGCCTGGCCATGGCAGCTGTTTGATGTAACGCAGGAGTTCCAATCCAAAACATGGTGGACCTGTGACTGCCTTCACAGCTAGGAGCTACCATAATAATATGAGTGCTTAGCTATTCTGCAAAGTGATCACATTTCAGCGGTTTGCTTGCAAAACTTTGCAATTGCATGGCAAGGGAGGGACCCAGCATACGGGGTGGCCTTACCTTGTGGCGGCCAGGCTCCCACATGCACCAGAACACAGTTGGAGCTTTGCGATTTCTCACAAAACTACAACTGCTGCTAAATTAAGTCCATAGTCTGCAATATGGCAGTTATAGTGCGCGCACACACGGAATCGAGATCGGTGGCCGGGGGAGTGCCTGCATCTGCTGACAGGGAGGGAGCGGCGGGGGACCATGCTGCATTGAGCAGCATGGCCCTTTTTCCAAGATAGTACCAATAGACTGTGTTGCACAGTCTATTTCTCCTTTTGATTCCAATGCCACAGGGCCGTGCATCTGGATCCAATTGGGTACAGCTAAACACGGTGTGATTTAAAATATTTGCTATGCGATTTGACTATAGGTCGACTTGACTGAAGGTCCACATGCTTGACGGTCGACAAGACTGAAGGTCGACATGGTTATTGCTTAGAGCACGGTGCTTGGCTACATTTGGCACACTATTTTATTCTCCCACCACGCCCTAGTGGATGGTAGGCCATAAAATACCGGCTGTCGGCACATGTCGGCTCAAAAAAAAATTAAAAAGCCCATGTCGTCCTTTAGACTGTCGACTTTTTCCGTGTTGATCTTATGCTTGTGTCGTCATAATGTCCCTGTTGACCTAACCCATGTCACCCATCATGCATGTCGACCTTCAGTGGTTGACCTAATGCTGGTCGACCTAGTGACCATATCCCAACTTTATCACTCTCCGAGGCTTAGTAAATAGACCCCTACGTGGCAGATGTTTCAAAGCTTGTAACTGCTATGTTACAGGTTGTGTTTAAATAATGACAGAAGCTGGTTGGTTGGTACTTTATCTCCCTCCATGATTTATTATATACGCCCCTGTATTAGTGAGGTCATATAATTAGAAGTATACCAGTACTGAGGTTGAAATTTACTAAGATGCGAAATACACTTCACAGGTCATGTTGCCATGGTCAACCAATCACATCCTGTCTACTACTGTATCTGAGGGTGGTAAAAAAATAGAAGTATCTTCTGATTGGTTGCCCATAGCAACATGACCTGTGAAGTGTGTTTCACATCTTAGTAAATTTTACCCTGAATCACCAAACTCACTAATAAATAGTTATGACTCCATGTAACCAGTGTGTATAGCATAAAGTATTTGATAAGTAATTAGGGCCTAAACATGTAAATGATGAGCACCACAGTACGATAAGTACAGTTGGCCACAATATTAACAATAAATACTCACAATTATTTTGTCTGGATAGTTAACCCTTTGAGTGCCAAGGGACTTTGCCCAAATACAGTAGGTGTGTGAAAATTGCAAAGCAAACCTTTTTATTCATCATAATGACCTGTAATGTTTCCCATATATAGGAAATGTAATCTTTTTTTACACAACATTTTTTATTTGAATTTATATAACAAATATGAGCGACCCTGGCAGATTTAGGGGATATAGTGGGGCGTCTCTCATAGAGATGCTGGCATTTAAAGGGTTAATATTGATGACTGAAGAATCTCCTACAACTTTCTTCATCATGATCACTTAACCTCTTCTTGCCTGTGTCTATTACAAACACTTCTACATGGTACGAGGATAATCCCATTCCACAGTGTAGGTTGTTTGTGGTATCAGTGCTTACCGCTTACAGCAATGAGGTCAGATGAGGTGCCTCAGTAACAGTGGCTTGCTGCTCTCCAGTCCAGAGATGATGATGATTTATGGCTGCTTCTATGAATTACACATCCTTGTTACAGCAAGCCGCTTTCTGTCAGTTAAACTGACAGCAGAGATAAAAAAAAAAACTAGTGCTGCTAGTGTGTGTTGCACAAGCAGCAGCCACCTCTTTGCTGATGAAAGGCTTACAGCCTGCCAGCCGCCTTTTTACATCAACAAATTTCCTTTACAACTGCCAAAACGGAGAAATATATATATTTTTTAAACAAATGATCTTCATCCTTCTGTGCCTTTCCTGTGCAGTTGTCGTCTACGCCTAATGACACCTTTCTGGAGAAGGGCCATGAATTTTCCATCTTTAGCAGAACGGATGTTTTACCTAATTGTCCAAACACTAAAAGATCAGTAACCTTGATTTTTTTTTTCTTGTCATTGATTCCCTTTGAAAGCGAGAGCTATACTATAGTTTTATTTCTGTTTAGGGAATTGGAAAATGGATGCAGCAGAGTGAGAGAAACAGTAACTTAATGTGCAGTATTCAATGATTTCCGCGAGCTGTGACAGTGCGCAGTGCTGCCTGCTTGCTGTCACAGCTTGCAGGGTCAGTATTCAACTGACCCCCTGCACACGCCGTTTTCCCCCTCGCTATTTTTTTCAGAGTGAGGGGGAAACAGCGTATGCTGCATTATCTCCCTGCATTAGCCGCAAGCCTCGCTGTGCGGGGAAATCCTCGCAGTCCTCTGACAGCGAGGATTTCCCCACCGCGTTGAATAGGGTGAGCGGCCGGCGCGGGGGTTAAATGGTGAGAATCACTTCTTTTTGACGATCCCCGCTGTTTATCCTTCTCACTGGCCGCATTGAATACACCCCAATGTTACAAGGGAGTCATTTTAACCCTTTAAATATTGATATGAATATCCCTACAAACAGTACAATTCCTTCTCTTTTCATTTATATACAGTATATATATATATACATATATATATATATATATATATATATACACATTAAATAGGTCGCTAACCATGTATGTCGTGCGCTACTTAACATGAATTTATTCTGGTAATTTCCTGTTGAAAAAAATATTAATATTACCTTCCCCTGAAAACAGTGGCATAACTTGGGGTCCACAGCCCCAGCAATGGCGGGGGGAAGCAGGCTCCACCGGGGCGCAGGTTCACAGTGTGGACAGCATTGTACATAACATTCGCCGCCTGGGATCCCAGAATACACAGCAGCGCTGCACGCAAGCTGGAAGGGCAGCGGGCATGGTGGAAGGGGGAGCGCTCTCTAGCTGTCTGTGTGAGGACACAATGACAGGTTCACTGAGGGTCCTCACACAGACAGCCAGACTCGCCAGAGAGGGTTTCCCCTTTCACCATGCCCACTGCCCTTCCAGCTTGCACACAGCGCTGCTGTGTATTCCTGGATCCCAGGCGGCAGATTAGCAGGACAGCGCTGAGAACTTACAGTTTTTCCGCCTGCCTCGCCGCTCCTGGCCACAGTGATCAGATAGGCTGTCTGATTACTGTGGCCAGGAACAGCATGGCAGGTGGAAAACAGGGTAAGGAGTCGGACCTGGCAGAATTTATTTTAGCAGAGGGGAGCAAAATTGCTAGTTACGCCACTGCCTGAAAAACCCATCTGATCTACATTCATGATGCAAATATACTATTATACATCTACCTCCTGTACTAAGCTGCACACAGTCCTTTTATGGGCATCAGGTATAGATTTCTGTTCTGATCCAAGGGAATGTTATTAAGTAACCACCAAAACATAAAATGGTACTTGTGTATTATAGCGGCGCCCCCGATGTACATCGTACGATGAACGCGTCGCATCGCATGCCATGTACCGGATGGCATGCGATGCGATGCAACGCGATTTTGACCCCCTATGCGATGAAAAATCGTATAAGCACCCTAAAGGGTGCTTTTGAGCACCCTAATGGGTGCTTACAATGTTAAATGCACCCCCCACGCCACCCCCCCACTATAAACATGAACCCGAAGCATGGCGAGCGCAGCGAGCCCGCGAGGGGCGGCGGTACGCATCCTACGACCTTTTCATACCCCCACTATCCACGTCGGCGTGGAGTTGAGAATAGAATAGTGTGGCGAGCGCAGCGAGCCCGAAGCGTGGCGAGCGGACGCGGATACCTTCACAGGTAAACGCGTCCCTTCGCGGGCTTCACAGGTATCCGCGTCCCCTGCGCTCGCCACACTATTGTATTCTCAACTCCACGCCGACATGGATAGTGGGGGTATGAAAAGGTCGTAGGACGCGTTCCGCTGCCCCTCGCGGGCTTGCTGCGCTCGCCACGCTTCGGGTTCACGTTTATAGTGGGGGGGTGGCGTGGGGGTGCATTTAACATTGTAAGCACCCATTAGGGTGCTTAACATTGTATAAGCACCCATTAGGGTGCTTATACAATGTTTAATCGCATCGCATCGTATGGCATTGTATGCCATGTACAATGCCATACAATTTGAAAATTGTATGCCATCGCACACTATAGAACGAAAACTCGTCGCATCGCATACCATCGCATGCGTTATGGTATGCGATGCGATGGGCGCCGCCAAAATACACAAGTACCCATAAAATATCTAGTCTTCAAACTCACAACTTTCTTTGGTACTGTCAACTCAGATCTCTATGCTGATGATGAAATATATTGCAAACAAAAGGTACCAGTGCTATTATACACTTCGTTTAACCAGGTAGATATAGCAATCACTGGAGGGTTGTTTAAGGTCAGACTGATCAGTGAACACTTACATTGCAGGTTCATTTGCGCTGAAAGGTTTCTTTAATCTTCAATTTATAAGGCAGACTCCAAACAAGTGATATTCAAAATATATAGTATAGGAAAGCACTTACATAATATGTTGTAAAGGTATCTTTTCCCTGCACATAAACAACCAAGCTTGCATAATCAAGTGAAAACTTACATGGTATTTCTACCTCGCGTTCCCATAACAGTTTCTTTAGGTCCACCCGATTGTAGCTGATAACGAGCACAACATTTATACACCAACATACAAGGGGGCGAACAATTAATAAAATGCTAGGAGCAGTTCAAGTCACATACAGAAGGTATTACTCAGGCGCTCCTGCGCTGCAGACAGCCGGACCACAATTGTAATCAGAAATGTGATGTGAAGAACTTGAAAAAGGGTTTGGACATCCAAAACACGTTGATCTGCAGCATCAGCGCTCATCGCTGCCCCGTATAAACAATGTATACATAGTAAATGATTGACTTACTTAAATGTAGAAGTATCAGATTCTCTTCTGTATTTCGCCACAGGAGCATCCATTTGTGGGTCCAGAAATAGTCAGCAAGTATATTTGGACTCTACTTGCCCTGATACCGCTTTTCCATATAGAAATACAGTATCTTGGTGGAACCAATCACCATGCTCATCGTTGACTGCTCCAAGATCTGCTGGAAATAAATCCAGATGCAATTGCAAAAAAATGGATATTCAAAGATATGTCATATCCCATGGTCGTGTAAGATTTTAAAAGATTGCCCGCTAATTCTTCCTAGTTGGCTAGTTCTAGTTTTAGCCTGGTACAACTCACCATGGAAGCATGAAAAAGCATTTATCGGTGGGTCCCATATCACAGTCCAGCATTAGTGTCAAGGGCACCATTACTTGCTGCAGGCTGAGTGCTACTAGGCAGGAGCCGACCTGTACCTTATAGCAGGTGTTAGTAGGGACAGAGCAAATAAACTCTACATTAGCATTGCTTCATTGGAAGAGCTGTGGTCACACTTGAAACCCACTGTGAACTACACAAGTGCCACCTTGGGGCTTGGAGCCCAGGGGCAGGTGACTCTATGGTCTCTGAATGTTACACCCCTGCTTCATAAGACTAAGCTTTGTATAGAATGGAGGTAGATATATATTTCGTACTGTCAATTTTCTTCCCCCTGCTTCTAAGTGTAATAACTTCTCCAGTTTCTGCTGTCCCACTCACAAAGAAAATACTACTTTGGAATATGTTGTAGTCCAAAAAAAAAATTGATGGGCCAGATGTATCAAGTTTCAAAAAGTGGAGAGTGATAAACAACCAGCCAATCAGCTCCTACCTGTCATTTTTAAACCCAGCCTGTAAAATTACAGGTAGGAGCTGGTTGTGTATCACTTTTTGAAGCTTGACACATCTGGCCCAATGACTTTTAAGTCACCACAGATATTTCATTTGTATTCTTCATATATAATTTTATCCAGCAGGAGTTTCATGCTCTCATACTGTATGTTTCTTTCATGTCAGCAGCATGATCTAGTGGTTCTAATGGAAACGTATTTCCATTGTGGTCAAGTACAGCTTTCAACCTAACTTTAGAAGAAGCGATACATAAATGCCTATCCCCTGTTTTGTACTCATGGGAGAGTTTTCCCTGTTTATTAAAGCAGCAATCATTTACACGAAAAAGCCAGATTGATTTTGCCATGTAAATGATTGCCGCTTTAAAAAAAAAAAAAAAAGAAGGGAACTCGGTACTTGTGAGTTATCCGGGCGTCCGATTTTGTACTTACGATTTGCATGCGATTTGCATGCGATATCGCATACGATATCGCATACGATATCGGATACGATTTGCGATTTACATACGATTTACATGCGATTTAGCATGCGATTTGCATAAGATTTGCTATTCATTTCATTACCCCACTATCCCCAAAGTGTGTCTATCAACGTGAACCCGAAGCGTGGCGAGCGCAGCGAGCCCGCGAGGGGCGGCGGTACGCGTCCTCCGACCTTTTCATGCCCTACTATCCACTAGGGCGTGGAGTGAGAATAGAATAGTGTGGCGAGCGCAGCGAGCCACCGAGCCCGAAGCGTGGCGAGCGCAGCGAGCCCCGCGAGGGGACGCGGACACCTGTGAAGCCCGCAAGGGCACGCGGATACCTGTGAAGGTGTCCGCGTCCCCTCGCGGGGCTCGCTGCGCTCGCCACGCTTCGGGCTCGGTGGCTCGCTGCGCTCGCCACACTATTCTATTCTCACTCCACGCCCTAGTGGATAGTAGGGCATGAAAAGGTCGGAGGACGCGTACCGCCGCCCCTCGCGGGCTCGCTGCGCTCGCCACGCTTCGGGTTCACGTTGATAGACACACTTTGGGGATAGTGGGGTAATGAAATGAATAGCAAATCTTATGGAAATCGCATGCTAAATCGCATGCAAATCGCAAATCGCATGCGATATCGCATGCGATATCGCATGCGATCTACTAACAAAATCGGACGCCCAGATAACTCACAAGTACCGGGAACTCTCTCAAAAAATCTCTCACTTTCTGATTCTCACACCCTGTTACATGTGGCCCTTTGTCTTTATATAGCATTTTGATTAGTGGGTGCTTTGAAATTCCATTGTAAGAACTATGTGTTCAAATCCAGGTCTTTTGTATTTGTGCACAGGGCGTTGTTTACAACAAAAAGAGCTTACCACTCTAATGTACATATACCAGGTACTTGACATATTGGCCTCTAGTGGCTTTATTAGATTAGGGTCCCCATGAATAATAGTTATTTACATCCATTTCTTAAAAGTATGAATGCAGTTTACTCAGCTAAGCAATGGAAAACAATCTGATCCACCTCATTAGTGCCGTTGAAAACACCATCTGGTTTTGTTGTTTCAAAGAGAAGCATTACAGATCATGTTTAAGGGAAAAAAGCCGGGGAAGTTTGGCATTACTAAATTTAGTTAGAAAACCGCCAATAATATCAACAACCCAAAAGGGACGATGATACAGTAAACACAATATCACAAATGCAGCATTTATTGCCTGATTCAGACATGTATGCTAATGCATTTACAGCGGCATCTGGATTGGGATCACAGTCACATGATGAGACACCCCTGTAAACGCTCACAACATGCCCAGCATTTGTTTTCCGACACTCCCCCTTGACCTCCCCCAAACTTCACCATTAATCACTCTGCAAATAAATCTGTTATTACTGTGGCTAGCCAATGGCGGCACATGCTCAGGGTGACTTAGGGGCAGATTTATTAAGCTTGGAGAAGAGATAAACTGGAGATAAAGCGGAGAAAAGGTAAAAGGAGATAAAGCACCAGCCAATCAGCTGTGTTTGAAAAAGACAGTTGGGAGTTGATTGGCTGGTGCTTTATCTCCTTTTACCTTTTCTCCGCTTTATCTCCATTTTATCTCTTCTCCAAGCTTAATAAATCTGCCCCTTTTAGACACATGCTCAGACTGCCGATAAGTGTTGAGTTACAAGAAAATCGGGTTAGTGCACAAATACGAATCAGGCCCTTAGACTATAAGGACAAAGGTAATTATTTTTAATAAGACATTTACGTTGGGATTAAATGCAAAAGTGTTTTGATAGTGAGGTTGTCAAACTAATAAAATGTGCACACATCATTTCTAAAAGTGGCAATAATTTATACTGCAATTTTAATATACTGTGTGATTTTCCAGTGTAATGATTGCCGCTTTATAAAAAACTGGAGATTTCTTACCAAATCTCTCACTTTCTGATTCTCTCATCCTATTCAATTTTACCCATAATGTCAACAGTACATGACAGTATTATGGCTAGGTTTATGGCTAGGCTGTGGTTATGGTTAGTGATAAAGCTCGGACACACATTTTAATATCCTGGATTTCGACATGTCACTTTTCATCTACCAAACAGCTGGGATATATATTTGTGCATGGTGACATGATGCATCTACTGCATAAAGTAAAATATATCTGCAATCTTGCCCAATGCCCTATGTGACATTGATGGAAAGTTATGCTCAGCAATATTTATTTGATGACTTCATTAAGTAGGAACACTAACTGCAGTCGCTCACTGATGCGGAGTATCATTGAAGTCCAGCCAACTTGTTGAGTAGTTGGACATACCAGCCTCTGTGCCTAATTATGTTTGACCTCTGTGGCATTCATTTGATCATTTATAAGAACTAGAGTGGTCAAGATCTGATTTCTTCTAATGGTTTGTTTCCCTATCTAGTGTACGGTCCGGTGCCTCACACCCTATCTGAGGAATATATAGCAATGCAAACCAAGAGGATGCTCGACATGAGGGTGAATCCCGTCACAGGCTTTTCATCCTACTGGGATTACGAGAAGAATGAATGGAAAAAGTAATATAACTCTGGCCTGATCTGATGCAGTATATAAATACCTATATAAATTACATTACTTTTCAATAAAATACATATATCATGCAAAGCTGTTTCCTTCATTTATTGCACACTTACAGTAAGTACATGGACATAACTACAATAGGCGGCAGCTGCTATGAGATACACAGCTGGGAGGTACCCACCTTCCCTCTCAAAGCCCCAATGTGAGCTTTTGACTAGTGGGCAGTACACGATGCCCTTACACAGTTATGTAAATGTGCAAGTGTGACACGTGGTTTGAAACTTAAATCTATCAGGAAGCCATAGCACAATGTATAAGATGGCCATACACCTAAAGATTGATTGTCAGATCTGGCTGGTTGAAACAATAATCTTGTAAATCTGATTGACAGTTTGTCAGTTTTCCAGCATTTCTAAGCAAATAGTCAATTGTCATTTGCTCTCATCCATAACCAGGTTTTTGTTCCAACCAGCCAGATCTAGTAATCAATCTTCAGGTGTATGGCCAGCTTAAGGTCTATATTAGATGGTTGCCTCTGAATGTGGTATACTGTGTGTTTGGTTCCCTAAAGTTGACAAAGCCTTAGCAGTGATACAATAATATCAATGGAAATTATTTTCCATTAAGCTCTCAGGATGTTTCATGCATTCTTGGGTTATACAGTAGTTCAACATGATTTTCCAGTTGATTATAGTTGGTTATGCAATACATTGTAAAGTAATGTGGGAAAAATAAAGTTATTCAGTTATTGAATAAACCAATGTTTCTATATAAGATGTTTTCTGAGTGTAAACTAAGCATATAGCAGAGAGAGTCAATATGAGTGAGTGCATACTAAACATACAGCAGATAAAGGGTAAGAGATACTCCCATACATCACCCACTAGTGGGTATTTGTACTTATTTGTACTTTATAATATTTTAAACCCATGAAATTGGTAAAATAATAAGAGGGGAAAACATTTCTTACTGAGGGTTAGGTATAGCATGCAAAACAACTGATGGACAGTGTAAAATGTTTTCCGGACTATGGGGCAGCTGTAGTTGAGTTTTGCTCCAAAGTGTCTGGCTTTGTAGAGCAATATAGTGTTTGCAGACAAGAATAGAAACATAGACATCTGGAATGTGACAAATGATTAGAATCAAACTGCCCATCTAGTTTGCCCTTTAGGGATAAGCTATTAATGTTGGATTGATGTTAATGGATTAGGTTTAAGGGGTGGTGTTAGGGCACTAGGGTTAAGGTATTAGGGTTGGTTTAGAGTTAGTTGGGAGTTTGTGTAGGTGTTAGGATATTAAGGATAGGATATTAGGGTTTGTGTAGTGGTTTGGGTTGTTATTAGTGCTAGTAGTTAGGGTATCAGGACCAGGGATTGGGTATTAGGCTCAATGTTCAGGGACAGAATAGAGCACCAGGGTGAGGACCAGGGCAGTGCTGCTGTATTCAGCAGAACTGCTTTGGGCTGAGCATGCCCCCAGCCCAGGGGATCAGTAGTACAGAGAAGGCCTCGCAGAATGGGCTATGCTTGGAGGTAAGCCAATCCAACTAGGTATGAAAATCACTAAAAAGAATAGCACACCCCCCAACATGAGCCATCCCACAATCACCATAAGACTAAACCCTCTCTGCACCACCACCCCCAGGAGCTGCATCACCCCCCAAATCTGGAACAATCCCACCAACTCAGAGACACAGAGCAACCCCACCCCAACCTTCACCCCAGCACCCAACCCCAGACATCAACTTCCAATACCCTATCACAATGGGTGTAATAGTTAACCATTAAATACTTCACAGAAAGAGTACTAGATAAGTGGAATAGCCCCCAGCAGAGGTGGGAGAGGCTACGACACTCGATAGAATATGTATGAATAGTATTACAAAGAAATAATGCTCAAAAAGAGTTGAGATTATTAAAAAAGGATAATGGCTGTTGGTGCAGGTAAAGCAAGGGCATTCCTTATTAAGTACAGATTATATGCATGGGCAAACAGTGCAGAAACAAGACTTTGTTTTACAGAACAGAATAAGAATTAAGGGGATATTTAATCTCGTCCCTGGCCGGGACTCGCCTGCTACAGACCCTCCTCCCTAGGGAGGCGAGTCTGAATTGTCATAAATGCTCAAAACAACCATGTTTTCTTCGATCCACAGACTTTCCAACACTCGCCAGCCAGAATATTGAATTCCAGCTGTCAAGTTACAGTCGGAAGAAATAAAAATGGCCAGAGATTATGACTGTCGGGATGTTCCAACAGTCGTAATCCGGGATTAAATATCCCCCTAAAAGTGGAGGAAAATTTCTTAATGGCCGCTTTATGGAAAGGCACTCATGTGTATGTACACTCGCACTTGTTATTAGCCCAAGCTCAGAGCTTGTGGCAATCAGATATCGTCCTTATAGCTCCAATGACACATCTCCCTTTTGGAATTTTATAAAGATTTATAAATTCTCTCTTGAATTTACAGATGCATTCACTATAGGCATGTTTAGGCAGGATAGTTACATTTCATGAATTTGTCAGTAAATTGCCTTTGATCATGCCTGATGTTAGAAATGTTCTGCAGATCCACAGGGCTCCAATTCGAACATAATGACTTCCTTCCACGCTTTATTTCTGCTTTTCAGAGTAAATCTAGCAGAATTTCTAACAGTGAGTCAAGGCAAAATACACCTAGGGATGATGTGCGCCTCATACAAGCAACTTCCTCTCTAACCATTCTCCCATCATTTTATACTTCCCTTATATTTTTTGGACTGGAATTCGCTGTTTTGTAACCCTTGGTGCATTCTTTTTACCCTTCTCTGCCATATGATCTATTCCATTCAAATCCTCCAGATGTCTTGTTATCATTTTTGTAATAATGTCTCAGAAAATAAAATTGAAGATTAAATAGAGAATTAAAAATTGCATTTAATGAACATGAGTGGATTGCTTTTAATAAGAACATTGGAAATACTATACTCTATATGGCTGGATCTCAAAGAGAGTCCCCATCAGTATATATTAATAATAAAATGTACAGGGGAAGATCTTTAATGGAATAGAGACCACTACTGACTGCCTGTCTGTGGGATAACTGTAGGTGGAATAACTGACTGCTGGCGGGTGCATTATTCACCTACTCAGCAGTGGCCTGCCTTGGGCTGGATGGGGGTCTGATGCCATGTTGGAGGTTGGTAGCCTCAGCAGGGGTCTTATTGCAGCGGCCTGCAGGAGTATGTGGTTTGGTTTCTGGTTGGCGCTGGGAGGCTGGTGCCGCCATCTTGGATTTAGGCAAATATACCATTGGCCAGTCTGCACTCCTTTCCTGTGCTTCCTGACTCGCAGCCTATGGAAGGTGAGTGCTGGGTATTTGGTCTGGCCTCTCTGACCAGAGAGCTGTCAGTCCAATGTGTCTTTCCTTGTGTGCACTCAGTGGCGTAACTATAAAATTTCCCCCCCCCTCCCCCCTGCCAAAAAGTTTGTGCCCCCCCTGGCACAAACTGGCTCCTCTCCAGCGTGTTTCCCCAGTGTGTGACGTGATGACTTCACAAGTATAACAGAGAAGCTGAAGCAGGATAGAGGAAGAGAGACCAGCAGACACTGCTGCTTCCCTTGGCTCCGATGCATCCCAGGCCGCCCTAGCACGCCCATCAGCACGCCCATCATGTACACAATAGCCAGCTCTGTGTACAGTAAATTGAATCAGTGGAGGGGGGGGGGGGGAGTTGCCGTTTCTGCCATGGCTGCACCTGCGCTGTGGCTGACGCCTCTGGTGCTCATTCAGTAGGCAGCAGCATATCAGTGCATCGTGCGGGTGCCGGCGCCCACACAGACCCCGCTGCCGCTTGCTCCCCCAAGCAGCAGCTGGAGCTGCCTTACAGTAGTTAAGCCACTGTGTGCGCTACTTGGAGCCTACAGATTCCCTGAGACCTATGCTGGTTACTCTGCTCAGCCTGCCACAGCTTTCACCTGAGGTTCTTCTTTGCTACACCTACTGCAGACATCATCTCTCCATTTGGTATTAACTCCATCAGCACAAGTGGATGATCCAGTGCTGCCTCAGTCCTTTGTGGCTCCTCCCCCTGTGTCTCATCCAATCATCAGGATTCAGCTAAGTCACAGCATTATTGTTTCTCCAAAGTTAAAGAATTCAAAGACTGTTATGTTCTTCTCAAAATGACAGTATCATCATTCTTCCAAAGTCAAAGCTAAAGTATTCAGAGATTGTCATTGTTCTTCTTAAAATCATAGTATCACCATTTGTTCAAAGCCAAAGTTAAAGCACTCTGAGACTGACATTGTTTATATTTATTTAAAGTCATGGTATCATAGTTCTTCTAGTCAAAGTATTACAAAGACTGTTATTATACAAGCCTTATTGAAATTATTCTATTTCAAGTCAAAGGAATCATTGCTCTAGTTCTTGTACTACTTATTGTTATTGTTATTCTCAGTCGTAAAGTTAAGGCTGATTATTATTTGCTCAAAGTCCTTGCTTAATATATTTATAAGTTGCCGTGTATCTTTATAAATAAGAATTATATAAAACCTGCAAGCTTTAACCCTAAGTCGTCCGTGTCCATTACTCCTGCTGCACCACTTACTCCATCAAACACTACAGTTGTGACACATCAAGGGGCTGATTCAGAGGACAGCAGATGCAAAATCTTTCTCAAATTGGCAACACCATGTACACTGCAGGTGGGGCAAATATAACATGTGCAAAGAGAGTAATATTTTGGTTATTTTGTTTCTGTGCAGATTTCAGTTTGACCACACCTCACCCACATCTAACACTCTCTGCTCATGTTACACCTGTCCCACCTGCAGTGCATATGGTTTTGTCCAATTGAGATAGATTTTTCTTTTGCGATCAGGTCTGAATGGTTACTCATTGGAAGCCATTTCACTGCTATAGAACCTTATTTATGTTTTACCCCATTGGATTATGTCAGCTCAAGGAAAGTAGAAGATTCTAAGCAAGTAATTATTAAAAACCATTACAGATGTGTCCACATACCTGTACACTTATACTTAAATTACATCAAATAGCCCTGTTTATTGCACCATGGATTTTGCTACTTAGCCGCTCCGAAATATTAATCCCCAGTAACAAGGGCCATAGAGAGTCGGACTAGGCCTAAATACTGCAGTGGACATGTCCTAATTGCTCATATGTGGCCAAGACCCCTAATACAATATATGAAAAAATAGTAACTGCATTGGTGGTCACCTTGCACCCTCTAAGCCAGGGACAGATCCAGGGTAGATGCCATCAGTGTGACCACCCTTTCCCTACCTTTCCACATCATGCAGCAGAAGCCTCCTTGGGCCCACCACAAGACACATCAACAGGCAGAGTGACAGGTAAGAAAGAAGAAAAGAACTAGAACAGCGCTGTGTAGAATAATATAAAATTATTTATTCAAATATTCATATAACAAGCCGGTAACACAGACAAAACAAACAAACATTCAAGGGTTAATGCATAATTCCCAAGCTTCCTGATGATTAAGCAAAGTTAGTAGAAGCATGCATTTACATCAAGGTATTATATTTAGCTTGAACCGGTTAGTAGAATCAGATTGTAACTATACAGTCCCCACCTATGTGCACATAATACTGAATTTTATACTCAAGTGTTTTTCCAGAGATGTGGTGAGGGTTCCGGCTCCAGCCTTCCAGCATACTGCCCTGACTGCTGGCACAATCTCCGGCTTGCGGTCTTGTCCGGGAGTTTTTCTGCTGGATCTTAGATAAGATGTTGCCAGGCACAGTCCCCTTCTGACTCTTCATCTATGCGTTTCACCGCCTTATTCACTATCAGTGGCTTCCTCAGGAGGTGTGTGCAATACAATATATGAAAAATAATAACTGCATTGGTGGTCACCTTGCCCCCTTTAAGCCAGGGGCAGATCCAGGGTTGATGCTGTCAGTGCGACCACTCTTTCCCTACCTTTCCACATCATGCAGCAGAAGCCTCCTTGGACCCACCACAACACACATCAACAGGCAGAGTGACAGGTAAGAAGGTGGAGGTCAGCAGACTTGGAAACCTGCTGAGCCCCTCCAACAAGCCTGAGACTGGGTAATTAGTCAGTCCCCCTCCCCCCCCCCCCCATAAGTTCTTATTCTGCTATAAGTGATCAAAAATGTTTAATTGAGTAAATAACACAACGCAGGAAAACAAGGGGTTAAAAAGCTCACAGAGCTGGTTATACATGCAAAAAGCAGGTCCCATAGGATTGACCCTCACCATGCATCATTAGGCTACAGTGGTGAGGGAGGTTAGGGTTAGGCTGCAGGGGACAGTTATGGTGTGGGAGGGGTGGACTGGGGTAGGGTAAAAATATGGGTGCCATATAGCAACTATGGGCTAGAAGGACAGAGCAGTGAGGGTAGTAAACTGGGTAGTAAAAGAATGGAGGGTGGAGATGGGGAAAAAATAAAATTAGTGAGGAATCCACAACACAAACAGGAAACAAAAAAACCTTGCTAAAGAAAAAGGGGGGCAATAAATGTAAATGCTTACTGGCCAATGCAAGATGCCTGGCAGGTAAGATGGGTAAGCTTGAAACTCTGGCCTCGAGAGACCCCTACAATATAATTGTGCACCTTACTGGCAGACGGTGATGGCGATGGCATCACCAGGAGCCGCTCTAATGAGAGCGGCTCCATCTGTACCACACAATCAGTAGAACACCTATTCATAACGGGGCCATTTTGGACTTAGACTTAAAGGTGTACACACGGTGCATTTCCTTGTCATTTTCAATCCTGATTGGATCACGATCGATTAGAAAAGCAAATTCACACGACACAGTGTACCCATTTGATTTTAATTATATAGTACAGATCTGTACTAGATTTGTACTATGGGCCTGATTCAGAACCATTCGCTAAGCAGCGTACTTTTGCTGCATATAAAGTGGGTAAATGGCACCCGCCGCCCCACGAATGCCCACTGATAGCACCATCCACATCTTCTCAATAACACATCCCCTCGCATGCGGCAGGAAATAAAAGTCAGTAAAGACTTTTATTTCAGCCACAAAAGGGGGCGGGCGCTGACATCCACCCGCCTTGAGCAGGCATCGGTCTGCATGCGTTCCTAGTGTTTTTATGTGGATGCCCATAAAACTCTGGTGACCGCCCCCCACCCACTCTGGAGTGAATGGCTTGCCGAAGCTGCTCACTTTAGGGGTCTGTATATGCATTGTCAGACCCCCCCACCCCCCCCCCCCACCATCAGAATGGGGCCAAATTTGGCCCCATCCAATCAAAACTGAATCACCCTCTACCTGTATATCGGTACAATATAGTCTTGCCTGTACAGTCTATTTTTCTACTCGATGCAGACTGGACAGGAGCACGCATCGGCATTGGATCGGGATCTAATGTGGCTAAAAACCTTTCCATTCAATTTGTACTATATAGTCAAAATCGAATCGAAAGTGACCTTGATTCGCACCGCTTGTACGGGTCATTAGTAAAAACAAATAAAACAGTGACCACAACATGGTTTCACTGGAAATTAGCTTCTGTAAACAACAATATAAGGGACCATCTAAAATACTTAATTTTAGGAAAGCTAATATTGAATTGTTAGGGACTTTTTAAAATAAATAAACTGAGATTTTCTTTTTTTTAGGGGGAAAAATGTGGGAAACTTTCAAAAAGTTGCTGGATACACTAATAAATACATTTATCTCAAAGGGAAATAAGAGTAATATCAACAGAACAAAACCATCATGGTTGAATAAACCAGTTAGGGAAGCATAAATCATTGGTTTGTGCTGCGCTCCGTCCCTATGTGTTTGTGGTCTGTTCGTCCAGACCTACTATGATTCTAACATTATGATGATAGTAGTGACACGATGGTTAGGTTCAAATACTTTACTTACTTAATAAGAGTTTACATACATTCATACATAAGATAACAACAGTGAATAGCCCTGATAACTGCAGAACTTTCAACACCGTGTCCCCAAATGTGTGCACCAGACTTACTAAACATGACAAAGAATTTTATTCTTTGTTACAATGAAACGGGTCTTAATTATAATTGATTCATGCTTTGGGTTCAAGCGTCTGTGTGCAGATTTTAATCAATTGGTGCTTTGATTTTAAGCGTCGGTGTGCAGGTTAAATTGTGCCCTTGCACATGATGTTTCATTGTATGCCATTTGGGTGGGGGCAAGGGGGTGGTATATTGTTTACTTTCTGCCAATGATGGATTTCACTTTATTGTCTAAGTTTAGCCCTCTCGGTGCTAGTGTTTTTAGATCATGCATCCATTTCAGCTCTGCTCTGTTGATCTTGTGAGTATAGTCTCCCCCCCCCCCCCCCCTGGCGCCAGTTTGGGTGTATCAAATCTATACCTACTGTACAAATTTTAATGATTGTGGGTCGCTTTTGTGATGTATTTTGATTTTTTTTTTAAGAAAACTTATACAATAAAGAAAACACAAAAAAAACAGACATCTAAATGGATAATCACAGGTGAGTTCTTCACATTGTTTACATAATATGACATTTACCCAAAGATCCTGTATACATAGACAATTACTCACAACACAACATAAATACATAACCATCCAGTCAGGGGCGTAGCTAAGGGTTCATGGGCCCTGGTGCGAAAGGTCAGCTTGGGGCCCCCCTACATACAACAAAATTAAAATCTCGGTCTGTTTATATTTTAATACATCAAGTATATTATGTTAATAATAGAACTAACATTTAAACATAGGATAGTAGTTTATTTAAATAAAATATTAAAAGAACAAAGATGATAAAACTGGAGAGGCCCAGGTTAGCAGTTTCCTGGCTTTCAATCTTTTAAAAATGCAATCCTAGTGGGGAAGGAGAGTCTGCAGTGACATCGCAGCACTGCATGCAATGATAGTGGCAACAAGCAATTAATCCCATTAGAATGTCCAGTGCATGCATTGTTACCACTAACTAGTCTCTTCCAAGTTCCATGTGAGATCCCCATAACACTGTCTGTAACTAATGTGTTATCCTTCACAAAGGTGCAGGCAAGATAAAATGATAAGTTAAGGTGAAGCCTCCAACATTTATATGTATGCAATTGCACACTCACTCTGTGTTCTGCTTACTGCTCCCCTCTCACTGTGTCCAGACTCCCGCCAGCCGCCGCAGGTGCTCCACAGTCCTTCTGCTCCACGGCGCTTTGTATACTCTGCAGAGTATGCGCCCGCGGAGGAGTGTGGGAGGTCCTCCTAATCCATGGCGCCTCAGCAGACCATACGCCAACAGAGGAGTACGGGAGGGTACGTGCCAGAGCCGCGTGACGTCAGCGCGACGCACGCTGGCTGGGCCCGCAAAGCACCACTGGGAACAGGTGCTACTGTTCACTACCCTCATCCAGGACGGCCGGACAGTGGCGGGGGCTGGGCCCCCCTGGCTCAGGGGCCCGGTCGCAGGTGCGACCGCTGCGACCCCTGTAGCTACGCCACTGCATCCAGTGCTGCTCATCATTTTACATTTATCTTAAATTAATTTCAAATTCTGTTTCTTCCCAGCAGCCCATATGTTCACAATAAAAGGTCATTGTCCAAAACCCTGGGAGTGCGTATTGCTTCTTCCCTTACATCATGAACTATCATCCCTCTCTACTTGAGTACTCATTCCCTTAGATAATGTATCTTGTATATTCGCGCATAACATACATATTACTGTATAGATCAAATTCCAGAACCAGTCATAGAACCTTGCATTCTGGTGGAATCGATGCAATAAAGAATACAGTATCTATCCTTATGTATAAATGCCTATTTCCCTATAGATTGTAAACTTGTGAGCAGGGCCCTCCTATATTTTGACTGTCTGTAAATACCCTGTTTGTTGTATGACTGTCTCCTTTGTAAAGTGCAACAGAATATGCTGCGCTATATAAGAAACTGTTAATAAATAAATATATCCCATCATACCTTAATCAAGAAGCCTGGAGAGCATTTGTTCGCACAGCACTATCTTTTATTTAGTGAGTTTAGTAACTTTTACATGTGCCCTGTATTTTATCCTCTTTTCCTCTTTAATTCTCTTCTAGTGATTTCTTATTTTAAATCTTCATATTTGTTAATCCTTATTTCTTATATATATATATATATATATATATATATATATTAAAGAGATAAGAAAAGAAAAAAAACAATTGAAAAACATCCAATCTCTTACTTCTTTAACCACTTCTGCCATATTTTATAAACATTTTAAAGTGTTCCTGTTAATATTAATGTGCTTCTCATGTAGTACTGTATAATCCACCAATGCTCTCCAGCCTTCAAAGTCTGGGGCTGTTTAGCCATCCATGTTCTGGCTATCATATCTTTTGCTAATGCACATATGTTGGTAATAAATACATTATCATCTCTGTTCATTATTCCATCCTTAAGTATATTTAACAGACAACATTTAGGTGTAAGGATAGTCTCATTTATCCCCAGGTTCACTAGGGTCGATTTAACCTTGCCCCAAAATCCTTGTACTACTCCACACTCCCATACAAATGATAAAAAGTACCCGGTGCATTATTGCATTTTGGACATTTGTCCATCCCAAAAAGTTTTTTAAATACATAAATTGCAATTAAGACAATAGACAAGAGAACATAGGCCCCTTAGCCAACTTTAACGGAAATAGCATTACTGAGGATAAAGATAAAGCTGAACTGGTAAATACATTTTTTCATCTGTCTTTACAAGGGAGGAGCAGGCATTGAAATCTATAGGCACCACATATGGTAGATGCTCACTAGAACTAAGCAGGATTCACTCGGAAAGGCACAATCACTCTCTAATGGACAAAATCGTGTGCACTGCAGATGGGGCTGATGTAACATATGTAAAGGGAATTAGATTTGGGTGTTTTATTGTTTCTGTGCTGGCTGCTTTATTTTTACATTGCAATATAGACATCAGTTTGAAGTACACCCCACCCAAATCTAACTCTCTCTTGTTATATCAGCCCCACCTGCAGTGCATATGGTTTTGTTCATTAGAGAGTGATTGTGCCTTTCCGAGTGAATCAGAATAACCCCCTAAATATAGATTTCACTACAGAGGCGATCCACAAGAAGCTTTGCAAAGTCAAAACAAATAAATCACTCAATCAGATGGGTTTCATCTGGTGGTTCTTATGAAACTGAGGGAGGAGTAAGCAAATCCTCTGTATTACATTTTTGGGTACTTATGTATTATCTGGGCTCCCATGTTAAATGCACCCCATTTTTTCATACCCCTACTATCCAATTATGCATGGAGTTGATTTTATATAGTGTGGCGAGTGCAGAGAGCCACCGTGCCCGAAGCGTGGCGAGCGGATATTACCCAGATATTACATAAGTACCCATTTTTTAAACATAATTTTAGTTTGGTATAGTGCCAAAGGAGAAAAGCGGAAATAGTATCAATCTTCATAAAAGGAAAAAGAGGACCTAACAAATTTTATACCTGTGAGCTTAACATCAATTGTCGGGAAATTATTTGAGGGAATTTAAGGGATGGTATCCTGAATTATTTAGAGGGGCATAGTGTAATCCAGTGGTCAGGGAACTCGGTCATCATTACCCCACACAGTGCATGTTTGCAGTTCTCCTCACAGAATCACAAGTGAAATAATTAACTCCACCTGCGGACCTTTAGAAAATGTCTGTGAGTAATTAGTACACCTGTGCACCTGCTGGGTTACCAGCAAAACATGCACTGTGTGGGGTAATGACGACCGAGTTCCCTGACCACTGGTATAATCAGTAGAAACCAGCATGGGTTTGAAAAAAATCAATCTTCCCAAACTAGCCCAATAAGTTTTTACAATGAAGCCAGCAAGAACCTAGATATTGGGTATACTGTAGGGCAGGGGTAGCCAACTCTAGTCCTCGAGAGCTACCAACAGTTCACATTTTCCAGACAACCTAGCTGCTGCAAAGGTGCACTCGTTACTCACTGACACATTTAAAAGATCCACAGGTGGAGCTAATTGCATCACTTGTGATTCTGTGAGGAGATCTGGAAAACATTAACTGTTGGTAGCTCTCAAGGACTGGAGTTGGCTAGCCCAGCTGTAGGGTATACGGTAATTTGGTCTACAGTATGTTGGTCGACAAGCATTGGGTTGACACCATTAGGTCAACATGGGGATAGGTCGACATGGTTCTAGGTTGACTTGGGTCAAGGTCAACGTGGGTTTCGGTCGACAGGTCATTAGGTTGACACGAGCATTAGGTCGACAGTCAAAAGGGGTTTTTCACAGTTTTTTTGAGCCGACATGTGCCGACAGGCGGTATTTCATGCCCTACCATCCACTAGGGCATGGTGGGAGAATAAAATGGCTGAGCACAACGAGGCACCATGTCCGAAGCATCACGAGCTAAGCGTGGGATGCGAGTTGATGCAATGCACTTCAAACAGATTCAATAGCGGCCCATCTGAGACCGAAGATGAATATGAAATATCCCAGAGGGAAAAAGTTTTTTTAGGCCAAGGAAAAATCAACTTGAGATCTATAAAAACCCCCCTAAAAAGAAATCGAGACGAAGGGGATGCAGAGGAGGTAGAAGAGTCCAGATCAAAAAAGACCCTAAATACAAGATAACATCAAAAGGAAAAGGAATATATAATCTCTCATCTAAAAAATTGACAGAAAATGAGATTAGATTGTTAGAAAAGGGACTAAATTTTGCCCCTGTGTGCAAACCAAATATTTTCAAACTCTTTGTGGACCTAAATAGATACACAAGAACATTGAGTCGCAAGAGATTCTTTGCGATTAAGGCCCTAAGAAATACAAACAATATGGACATTTCCCCTATTATCCTTGATCAAGAAGATAATGAGGCCCTAGAAATATTAGAGAGTCTGCAAAACGAATCCATAACAACTAAAGGCAAGACGGAGAACGAAATTAAAATATATGATATAAAAAGGTTCAAAAATAAGTCCGAATTCTATCCCCTCCAACACAAAGGCCCATTTGTGGACTGTTTCTATAATACAACTTTGAGACAGTTCAAAGAATTATGCGACAAAGCCGAAAAAAAGCCAATTAGAGACAATTTGAGTAAAGGAGAACGAGAAGCAATCAAACAGCTTTGCAAGGATGATACGGTTACTATTAAGCCTGCTGACAAGGGCGGTGGGATCGTGATGTTGAACACTGAAGATTATATAGTAGAAAGTATGAGACAACTGAATGATAAGAACTTTTACGGTGTTCTGAGTCACGATCCCACCGCCTCTTACCAAAAGAAATTACATCTGATGCTGGATGAAGCACTTGCAGGGGGCGCGATATCCAGGGAGACTGCACAATTTTTATTTATTAAATTCCCTATCACCCCCACATTTTATTATTTGCCCAAGATACACAAGTCACTAAACACCCCACCTGGTCGTCCTATTATTTCTGGTGTAGGGTCACTCACTAATAATTTGTCGTCTTTTGTTGATTTTTATTTACAAAAGCACGTGGAGGACCTGAGATCACATATTAAAGACACAAAACATTTTTCTAAATATAATAAATAACATCGAGTGGAAAGAAACATACCATCTGGTAACCTGCGATGTGGAGGCATTGTACTCCAATATCCCACACCAATTGGGGATAGAAGCAGTAGACCACTACCTCTCAAAAGATGAGGAAATTTCGGGTCCTCTACGTGCTTTTCTACTACACTCCATTAGGTTTATTTTAGAGCACAATTATTTTTTGTTTAATTCACGTTATTATTTACAAACACGGGGGACCGCTATGGGGACTAGGTTCGCCCCGAGCTTCGCCAACCTATACATGGGAGTAGTGGAGGATAGACATGTGTGGGGAGGCGGGTTTGGGGCGAACCTAGTCCTATACGGGCGTTATATAGATGATTTATTTATTATTTGGGATGGGGATTTAGAATTACTTCAAAATTTCACGGATCAATTAAATTCTAATAAGTTTGGTCTTAAATTTACAAGTGCACATAGCACGAGTCACATCAGTTTCCTGGATGTCGCGCTCCACGTAAAGAATAATATACTGACAACTGAGACTTATGTAAAGCCAGTTGATCAGAATAGATATTTAAATTATCAAAGTTCACATGCAGATAGTTGGAAAAAAAATATTCCAAAGGGACAACTGGTTCGCATAAAAAGAAACTGTTCCACGAATGAGGCCTATCTGAAACAATCAAATATGTTATTGGAATCCTTTAGAGAACAGGGATACCCAGAGGTTATTCTTAACCAAGCAAAACAAGAAGTAGATAGAATGGACAGAATTAACTTATTGGGTAAAAGTAAAATAAAAATGAAACAGAGAGAAACTAGAGAGATCGGTGAGGGGATGACAGGTCTTTTTGTAACTCAATATAATGGGTACGCAAGAGAAATCAGAAATATAATAAAGAATAATACTGCCATGTTGATACAAGATCCTCTCCTTAAAGATGAGATTAATCACAATGGGAAAATGATTTTTCGCAGATCAGATAATTTAAAATCAAAACTAATACATAGTCATTTCACAAATACGGATAAAAGAGAAAGGAAGGAAGACAAAAATAAGGAATTAAACTGGTTACCTCCAAAACCTAAGGGATACCACCAGTGTGGGAAAGAAAAATGCTTGATATGCAAAATGGCCCCCAGAAAAACGACCAGTTATAAATCTACCACTAATGATGAAGTGTTCCAAATCGAAAGTTTCATAAATTGTGGCTCTACCTATGTAATTTACTTGCTTTCCTGCGGCTGCGGGAAGCAATACATAGGTAGAACAACTAGAACACTACATGTCAGAGGAATGGAACATAGGAGAAATATACTTAATGGAATAAAAACAAACTCAGTTTCAAGCCATATACATAGGTGCCAAAGAGGAAAAATAGATGATGTGACTATAATTGGGATTGAAAGTATTAAAAGTACAAATAGAGGTGGTGATAGATTTGGCAGACTTTGTCGCCGGGAGGCATATTGGATCTACAGAATGGATTCATTGATGCCAAACGGCCTAAATGATGTGATAGAACTAAATAACATCTAGGTTTACCACATACATTTAAGGCTCCATCTATCTTTTCCGCCCACCACTCATCGGTCCTCAAAAATAATGTAGATAAAAATATGATCCTATGTATATGACCTGATACTCAACTCCTTCCTCCTTTCCCCCTCCTCCCCCCCGTCTCTCTGCTGTTTACATCTAGTTTGCAACTATACCATCTGTATATATATATATTATATATTTTTTACTTTGTGTCATCTGGATGCCTAGGCTGGGATCTCTGCATGTGCGGTACTGGAGGTCCATCCGGACCACACATGCAGATGCCCGGACGGCATCAGGATGACTAAACTAATATAACATCAAACAGAAGGTTAATATCGAATAGAAATAATTTGATATTGTGAGGTATATCTATATAGATATTTTCGGAATCTGAGATCTACACATAAATCTGGGTTCTAATAAGATATATATACCGAAGAGGATAAAGAATACTGACGATCTATATGGTTATGTATCCATGCATGCACAGATATGTCTGTTTGTGCAACCAATGTATGCTGACCACCCTGTGTGATCTGATTTGGTCCTCAGACACATAGAGTGATAGATCGACATGACACTGTCTTTAAAAATGGATTACTGTATGAAATATATACCTGATATATAAGAGATGAAAGATACCCTCTGAATTGAATCTGTCTCTACGCTCCTTTATGTGGATATGTATGTCTGTCTATGTGTGTGTATATATGTTTTTTTATTTTTATTCCTATTTATTCAATTTTTATATATCTCCTTACAAGAATATACATGTATATACGTTTTTTCCATAAATATCTGTTGCTTAGAATGTTTAGATCTATTAAATATGATTGTTGGGATATATAGATCCATTTATGCCAATCATTACAAAAAGACCTGTTCTTTTCGCAAACAAATATTAAGATCTGTTGTATTTTATTTTGTATTATTATTGGATTTCTTATATTATAAAGACTCTATGGGATGAATTTTTTACATAGATCTTTACATTATTGCCTTGAGAGATATAGACCCCTCCATCTATAGATATAAATATAGATTTTATTTTATTAGTAGGAAGATAGTTGGTAGATTTAAAGTATTATCTATTAATGTGTCCAATTGTTAATTACAATAAAGGGTATAGAACAATATCCATAGCGCAGCATAGAATAGCTGCATATGTGGCTTTATAAACCCATCCAAACAGTGAATGGGCACAATGTGTATATCAATGTCAGCTAAAAGTCTGTATATCAGACGAATACTTTTGCTTCCCTGCTTCCCTAATTAAAGATGGCTACGGCGTACTCATAATGTACCAAATAGAAAGAATTACTAGTAAAAGATGCGCATTCCAACAGTAAAAATGGCCGCCGCATATAGACTTTCTAACAGACAACTGAAGGTCTAAGTGAAGGATCATAATTGACGAACACCGTTAACCACGCTGAATGGAACGCAAAATGATGCGTTTCCGGTCCAGTGGAACGCACGGACCGGAAACAAAGCTACAAACGAAGGGAGGGATCATAAATGACGAACACTGTTAACTACGCTGAATGGAACGCAAAATGATGCGTTTCCGGTCCAGTGGAACGCACGGACCGGAAACAAAGCTACAAACGAAGGGAAGTTGCTGCATAGCCGGAAACGGCCAGACAGCGCTAAGCCACGCCGCTCAGACCATCCTGAGGTATAAATATGGGGTGAGACACATAAACAGCTACTTGCTATTTTCCTTACATTTTCCTTGAAAAAGCCGCTGAGACCGTTACCGGAGGCGGGGAAACGCGTTGGGACATCCATAACTCTTTTTATTTGCATCAAAGGGGAGAACCATACAAGCCTATCATCAGACCACCAGCACAAAGGTGACTCCAGATAAAGTGGGAACAAGAAAGGTGATTCAGCACCATCCACTGGGAGACCGGAGGAACTACAGGTGGCAGCTGTAAGGTACCCCATATACACCAAAAAAAATTGTCTGGCCAGACATTAAAAACCTGGACAGTTACTTCACTAATCCATGAAACAAGACTGTTATAAAAACCAGCATTCTAACCAACTAATACACTAATCTGACTGTGACTAACTTAAGGGAAGCAAATTGTATTTGGTTTTAAATACCTACTAATCAGACACGACCGGTTGTGCTAATATTTTTATATACCCCCCCCCCCTTGTTTTATTAATTATTAATTCTTATAATTGTATTTTGAAATTGTGTATTTTTTCACTAGTGCATAAATAAATTGCATATATTCCCCTTTATTGCGCAGTTCCATCTTTTTGTTTTTTCTGGTACCAATTCGGGGGAACTGAGCTACCCCTTATAGAACAGCGGCAATAACGGGGATTGTGATTCTGATAAATTTTTGTTAATATTAACGGATTAGTGAAACCAACCCACTCACGGCGCAGGACTTAACCAAAACCACTTCAAACTGTGTCTATGTCGACTATGTTGACATTCGGGTAAAAAACCAGGGTACTTGTGTAGTTTCACGGCGCCAGCATGGCACCGTCCGTCTGAGTCCCCTTGCGGGGCTCGCTTCCCTCGCCCACGCTGCGGGGTCGATGGCTCGCTACGCTCGCCACGCTATCTAAAATCAACTCCATGCCAACGTGGATAGTGGGGGTATGAACTATCCACGTTGGCATGGAGTTAAGTTACTTTATTTTAGATAGTTTGGCAAGCGTACCCAACCCGGAAGTAGCACGGCGCCATGCTGGCGCTGTGAAACTACACAAGAACCAAAAACAGTGAAAAACCCCAAGTTGACCTTTTGACTGTCGAACTAGACACGGTCGACCTAATGCTCGTGTCAACCTAATGTCCTGTCAACCTAACCCATGACTACCTAGAACCATGTCGACCTAGTGGTGTCGACCTAATGCTTGTCGAACAATATACTGTAGACCAAACGATCCCAACCCTGCTGTAGATGTGGTCTACAGTACATGGATTTTGCAAAAACCTTTCATACTGTGACACATAAGAAGTTGATCAACAAAATTAAGAATTTGGGTCTAGGGGTAAACATTTGTAGCTGGGTAAGAAACTGACTGCAGGGTAGAGAACAGAGAGTTGTGGTAAATGGTACATTTTCAGGTTGGATACCTGTTCTAAGTAGCGTAGCACAGGGATTGGTGCTAGGGCCGCTTCTATTTTACATATTCATTATTGATATAGAGGAGGGAATACTAAGCAAAGTATCTGACACGGCTGGTTGTAGCAAGTGAGGTGGTTGGATATAGCTACTTTGCATGAGTTGTTGGTAGCACTGCAGTGAGAACTGCTGTTTGGTAAGGTGGTGAGGGTTACTCCATGGAAACTTGGATACACAACAGGTCACAGATGTCACCAACTGACACAGCTGGAGACAAAGGCAGCAACTGGGATCTCGCAAGAGGATGCCCAGTCATAGGTGGACTAGACCGGCACGAGAGCAGATGAAGGCCAGATGAACACCAGACCTTGGGATGCACCAGACTGGGTACTGGCCACTGGAGTATACTGAGCTGTGTATCGGTCACTGGAGAGTAGTAGGCTGTGTAACGGTATCAGGGGAATACCGGGCTGGGTACCGGACTTAGGAGCATTCCGGGCTGGGTACCGGATTTAGTAGATTACCGGGCCGGGTACCGGATTTAGGAGGTTACCCGGCTGGGTACCGGATGTAGGAGGTTACTGGGCACTGGACGTAGGAGGTTACCAGGCTGGGTACCGGATGTAGGAGGTTACCAGGCTGGGTACCGAACTTAGGAAGCCAAAACTGCAGTGAAGTAAAGACTTTATAGCGCTGCACACCACTGAAAGTGGGGCACATTTTATAGCACAGAGTCTTGGCAGGCCCGGGGAGTGGCTGTAAGAGAACTGCAAGACTGTCACTATGAACAGAGCACTCCATGTGCTATGTTTCCTTGTCGGGTGCCGGATGGGGTCCTGACAGCATTCACAGACAGCCGGGTTCCCAACGGCCGTCGGCTATTTTTCCTCGTGGGGGTCCACAGCGTGGCGAGTGCAGCGAGCCCGCAAGAGGCTTTGTTCTGCTCGCCATGCTGTCTGGGTCCGGCCAGTCGGGATCCCGACTGTCGGATCCCTGTACCACACCCTCCTTGTCAGCTGCAGATTGATTACACAGGGAACTTTCCCAGGTGGCTTAATCAGGAGATTCACAGTCAGGTATACACAGCCTGCAGCTTCCATGCTAGCAGAGGTGAGTCACTGAAGACAAGGTATTAAGTAAGTAAAGGTGCCCATACACTGAGGTGATTTGGTCTGATTTGTTAAATTGGACCAAATCACCTCTCCCTGACATGCCTTTGGGTCCGATGCGCGGTCCCATGTGCATCGGACCCGACCGGGTGGTCCAAACCTGCTGCCCGTCCGACAAACCGTCCTGGGACCTCCCTCCTGGAGGCGAGGGAGGCGGAAAGCAGGGACGCATGCGATCCATCACAACGGATCCCATACTTCCCTGCCGCCGCGAAGGTCCTGGCGGCTTGCCAGGGTATCGGGTGTCCATAGGGTTACCACCTTTCCCCTTTAATTCCGGACACATATTAATTACACAGGTTCTGTGGAAGTTTAAAACCAGGTGATATGGAGTCTTGAAGTCAGCCAGCCACAGAACCTGTGTAATTAATATGTGTCCGGAATTAAAGGGGAAAGGTGGTAACCCCAGTGGTAACACTGCTGTTGGTGCTTGCACAAAAGAACCAGATCCAGTGCCATGTGTATTTTAACACATGGCACTGGATCTGGTTCTTTTGTGCAAGCACCAACTTTCTTGGGTTGTCTAAGTAAATGCCATAAAAATGAATGCCCTTCCCAGAGTGTTGTATTTCTTTTAAATGGAGCATGATCAAGCACTCCAATCCCTTGAATTTGTTTGTGGGTGAATAATTTAGAATGTTAACAACCTTTATATTAAAAGGGGGGTCCTCTCCTCCTCCACCCTCACAGGTGGCCTCATTTTCCCTCATTTCAGTAAATACTACAATGCCTTTTCAGTGAGTCAGCTGGTTACATGGGATACTTAAGCCTCATAAATATGGTGGATGGACCTGGAAAAGGAATTTGTAATTGCAGGTTAACTTTCCTTTCTACCCTGGCTTCAGAGCAAACATGAGAATGCCACCATTTTTTTAGTAGTCCTGTCCCATGCAATTGAAATATAACTATAACACAATATGCTAGGGAACTGGCATCATATTGCTACACTTAACACACACACACACACACACACACACACTGAAAGTTCACAAATTAAAGGTGCCTACATGTACTGCCATTTGTGCTACAGTAGATGCATTTTGTACTAGATCGCATCTCGAAAATGTTCCTTCAAAAAAAGCAAAAAAGCAAGAATACTGTAACAAATTGTTTTGCGATTTCATATACATTTTTAAATCTGTAGATATGTACTTACATCCCTAAATAATTGTCTTGCATTATCAGCCACATAAATAAATCATCTTATGAACACTCGTACTCCTAAATTTTAGATGATACATTGAGGTCTGTTAGTGGTTACCCAGCAAATGCCATTAATTTGATTTGGAGTTTTAGCTAGAACAGACACATTGACATTAATGCACCTTGATGAATCACATCCATATTTCGCAAGCTTTACACATCCATCCGTTAATGTTGGAAAGTCTTTGCCAAGCTAATGAACACTAACTTGCAAAAACAGTAAATATTACAGTTCTAAATATAGCAAAGAAGCTTTTGCCCTTGAAATGCAGAGAATTGTCAAGTAATTTAAAGCTTGTGACAGCATGTGTTTGATGAGTTAGAGCCCAGGGACTCCTTTTCTTATTTAATTGGACCATTCAGTACAGAGTAAGTACAAACGTATCATGCTGGGCAGCTGTCTTTGTAGTCATAATGAGCTTCCTGTAGTCACTACTGAGTACCTATCAGACCTCCCTTAGCCTTTCTCTTCTATGCATGTCCAAATCTTGTCAAGTGATGATTCTATGTTCTGGCTTTCATAACAACAAATTTGTTTGCAGACAATGGTATGACATTTCTTACCATGTCTACTTTAATAATATGCAGAAAAGTAGCTCAATGCTGTAATGATCGGTATGAGACATGACTGTTGGGAATGTATTGGGAGCATTAGTAGAACTGAAATAATGTCTAAATCTGGGTATAAGCTAGAGAGATAACGGCCAGATAGGTCCTTTCCGGCCGATGCGTAAAAAATACCACTCTGTGTGTATCCCCAATATGCAGTCACTAGCGGCATAGTCAGGTTTGATGTGTTCCAAATGAAACCTGATGAAATAGCTAGTGTTCTGTGTTATGTGTTATGTAGGTCTAGGGAAGGCTGCTGGCCCGGATGGGATTCCAGGCAAGGTTCTTAGAGGGTGCAGCGAACAACTGACATGAATTTTTACATTGTTGTTCAATATTTCACTTCAGGCTTGCATGATTCGGAAATGTTTTAAGGCCATGACAATAATTCCACTTCCAAAGAAAAGTGTCCCAAAGGGTTTGGACGATTATCGCCCAATTGCTTTAACATCATTAGTGATTAAATGCTTTGAATGTTTGATTTTAAGCCATATTAAATCCCATTTTGCTGCTAACTTTGACCCTTTCCAGTTTGCTTATAGAGCAAACAGGTCTACTGATGATGCGACCTTAACTGTCCTACATCAGACACAGAGTCATTTAGAGAAAAGGGGTTAGTATGTTAGGATTTTGTTTGTGGATTTTAGTTCTGCGTTCAATACCATTATACCGACGTCATTGGTTTTTAAACTTTTTAACTTGGGCTTAAATTGGTACTTGTGCAATTGGATTTTAAATTTTTTGGTTGACAGACCACAAGTAGTAAAACTTGGTAAGCTCACCTCGGGGGAGGTTATGGCTAGTACAGGCGTGCCACAGGGTTGTGTTTTGAGTTCGCTGTTATATTCTTTGTTTACACAAGACTGTGTGTCGGTTTCAAAGTCTGTAAAGATAGTGAAGTTCACGGACGACACCACTGTGGTTGGCCTGATAACCGAAAATGATGAGAGAGAATATAGGTTAGAAGTCTCAAGATGAATTAAATGGAGTAAACAAAATGGTCTGCTATTAAACACAAATAAAACCAAGGAGATGGTAATAGATTTTAGGCGAGTTTGTGGGAGGACAATACTTCCCATAATTATGGAGAGTATGCCTATCCAGGAGGTGTTTTTTTTTTAAATTTTTAGGTTTACACATTTCCGATGAATGAACTTGGTCTCTAAATTGCACCTCTGTGATTAAGAAGGCCCAACAAGGCCTCTTCTTTTTAAGAAGACTTAAGGCTGCGCGCTTAGAGACAAATACGTTAATCGGATTTTATCGGGGGATTGTGGAGAGTGTTTTAACGTTTGGGATTGTAGTATGGTTTGGGAACTGTACTGCGGCAGAGCAGGCCGCGTTGGATCGGGTGGTAAAAACTGCTAGTAATATTATTGGGGTGTCTTTTCCACACACCCAAGAATTGTACAAAAATAGAGTGTTGAAGAAATCAAACTGTATTCTAGCAGATCCAAGTCATCCAAACTATGAGGTTTTCGACATTTTGCAATCGAAAAAACGGTTCCGTAGTGTCCCAGCACGTACAAAACGCATGCTAAACAGTTTTTTTTCCAACTGCTGTACGTATGCTAAATAACAAACACTGAAATGGTAATTGTTTTTGTTGCTTTTATTTTGTGCAAGTACTTGTAAGTAACTTTCGTTGACAGTCCATTGTTGTAGTGTATTGTTAATGACAATAATGTATTCTTCTTCTTCTTCTTATGCTAATGAAGGATGGAACATG
Source organism: Crinia signifera (assembly GCF_055691185.1). Classification (NCBI taxonomy): domain Eukaryota; kingdom Metazoa; phylum Chordata; class Amphibia; order Anura; family Myobatrachidae; genus Crinia; species Crinia signifera. The sequence continues at coordinate 130,950,966 of NC_139221.1, read as the reverse complement.
ATTGTTATGTCCTTCATTAAAATTCTTCTAGTGTGACCCATATCGATTATACCAAAATTACATTATTTTTCTGTGAAAATCAGGTACATCAGATTTACGAAGCATGCATTACTATTAACTAGAGGGGGTTGTTCTGAGAGCAGAGCAACAATATATTGCCTAGATACAATTATGGAAGCCTCCTTCATGTGGCATCTACAACTTCTAAACAGCCTCCTTTTGGAGACTTTCAAAAGGGGCAACCATGTTCAAGCTACAGGAGGGCATGATGTTGCGTTTGTATCATTGAGACTCTAACCTCTGCTGTGAAAAGCTGCAATTGTCTGCATGTTACAGTGTGAGGCAGGGCCACTATGATTCAATACAACACACCTATGAACTGCTCAGTTCACTTGGGAATTGGGTGGCATGCAGGAGACTTGACCATTCTTTAGGGAGTCTCGATGTGCATGTAACAGGATATCTAGAATGGTACTGTTGCATAGTAAGTTACCTCACATGTGGCATCTAGTTATATTTAGATGGAGAAGATGCAAGATGGTGGAGTTTGCCCAGACATTGTTGAAGTACTGCATCAGTTCCATACCCATCCGGTAATTGATATTTCACATTAGCCATCTGAATTTAACATGCCTCTAGCTCAGATCCAAAAGAACGACAAGAGAATGTTCAAAGCACACTTTTTCCAACTTTCTTATCTACTTACAATCTATGACTGGGAATAGTATCCTGTAGCAAATGCAATGGTCCAAATATGGTAGACTAAGCAAGCCATTGACGGTAAACGTTTCCACTCATTTGGCTCAGATATGGTGAAACATACACAATGGAACCTAAAAACTTGTATTGACCATTTTTGTGTCGACCACTTTCATTATCAGACGTTCAGCTGTGAGAGGAAGTCACCCTGACTCCACTGGTCAATCCTTTTCCCTGTCTGGAGACTTGTGCATTATGGGGATGATATCACATGTCACAGCTACACACTGCATGAAACAGACAGGCCATCCTATTTTCTTTACAACCACAAGTCAGTCTCTAAAGGTTATTTATAATCCAGTGCTGTTTTTATTCAGAATTGCTCCAATCCAGGCCCATCAGTGTGTTCCTCTCTACAACGTCTACCAGAATGTAGAAACTCCAAGATTTTTAAGTGACTTACTGAATCTGTAAACCTCAATTGCCTGTCTCCGAAATGGCACAGCCTTTTGTTGTTGCTTTCCTAAGAATTTAGTTGCTGTCTCCTGTACCTGAAGTACCTCAGACAGCGCATTTCAATAGTCATCTATCCTGAGGGCCCCATTATGTAAGATGACTATCTGAAGAAAGTTAATGCAGAGAAGGACAGACATTATCTGACCAAAGATTGTATTATCATCTGTTGGTGGAAGTATTCTCCTCACTCATTCCAGGCTAGTAGAGGAAGTTTGTTTATGTTTTATTTTGCTCGATTAATAAGAACAAAATGGAAATGTTGATTTACTGTATTTGATTGGACCTAAGGATGCCCTATTTTGAACAAATGATTATTGGCTCTGGATGGTATGATGAAGAACTCATACTAAATACCATATATCATCAAAGAGTATCCTTGGAAGACAAAAATAAATTTAAATGGTTATATCTGTTCCCAGGTGATTCTGCTTTTTTAATGGCAAAATATAACCTTGGAGGCAGATTTATCAAAGGTTGGAGAAAGATAAAGTTAAGAGAGATAGGGTACCAAACAACCATCTCCTCTTATTTTTCAGACACGGACTGTTACATGAGTTGTTGTTATTATTATTATTATTATTTATTTTATTTATTTATTAACTTTTTCTTATACAGCGCAGCAGGTTCCATTGTGCTTTACAATTAGAAATAGGGATAAACAAACTGGGTAGTTACAGACCGTCAAAGGGTAGGAGGACCCTGCTCACAAATTTAAAATCTAAAGCCAGGAGTTGATTGGTTGGTATTCTCTGTCCATTTTATCTCTTTACAATTGTTGATAAATTTGTCCAATGATGTGAGAATCCAATTAGATTAAATCCAATTAGATTAAAGAAATCTTTATGGGTGTAAGTCTCACATAGTATACATGAGTGTAGAATGTTTTGAGTAAGAAAGAAAACCACTCTCTTACCACCATCTGGGATATATATGTTTTGCTAATCTCTGCTATTGGCTGCACTTTTGGGCCACTTTTATTTTTTTTAGATTATTGTAGTGATTGTACATTTGTAAAATTTGTCAAATGCTCAAAACATAAAGAATTTATCATACCCAACTGGGCTGTTTTTAGTATTCTTCTTGTGCACCCCCATATTTCCTGGTGGCAGGCAGTTACTGATGTCTGTTGCTGCTGTAGCTCATGTAAAACCAGGGGAGTAGCGAGGGCGGAGCCAGTGGAGCTCGAGCTCCGGGCGCCAGAAGATAACAGGGCGCTGGAGCAGTGCCTGCACCGCCAGCTCACCCGCTCTTCTACCTGCAGCTCCTGTGCCCGTTCCCAGCAGCGCGCTATGTCCAGAAGACGTGCTGCTATTTTCAATGCATGTCTCTGGCTGGACCGCTAGTCAATAGGTGCTTACGGTCCAGCAGCCAATCAACTGGTGGCTGCTGGACCGTGAGCGCCTATTGGCTAGCGGTCCAGCGGGAGATGTGAATTTTAAATAGCAGCACATCTCCCGGACACAGCGAGGAGCTGGGAGCGGCCGGGGAGTAGGGCACATCCATAATGTCCTCTGTGGTGGTCGGGCAAAGGGGGACGGAGCACCGGAGGCTGGGCAGAGGGGAGGGATGTCATGGAGCTCACATGGATGGGTGAGGGGGGGCTGTCACGGAGCTCACATGGCCGGGCATAGGGGGGCTCTCATGCAGCGTACATGGCCTGGGGAGGGGGGCTGTCACGGAGCTCACATGGCTGGGCGGAGGGGCTGTAGTGGAGCTCACATGGCCGGGTGAAGGGGGGCTCTGACGGAGCTCACATGGCAGGGAGCCCGGAGCGGGCTGCACAGTTCTGTCCCCCTTGGCAACAAGCAAATTTCAGTCCCCCTTGGCAATGAGCAATTTCAGTCCCCCTTGGCAATGAGCAATTTCAGTCCCCCTTGGCAACGAGCAGGAAGCCCCTTGGCATCGAGCATGAAGCCCCTGGCATTGAGCATGTAGGTAAGTGGCACCTTATGTGTAATGGGCATTAGGGTGTGTTATATAGTATGTCATGGGCATTACGGTGTGTTATATAGAATGTAATGGGCATTACGGTGTGTTATATAGTATGTATAATAGGTAATGGGCGTTACGCTGTGTTATATAGTATGTAATGGGCATTACGCTGTGTTATACAGTATGTATTTGGCATTACGGTTTGTTATATAGTATGTAGTGGGCCGTACGGTTTGTTATATAGTATGTACTGGGCTTCATGTGTGGCCTTATGTGTAATTGGCATTATGGCATGTGGCTTTATGTGTAATTGGTATTACAAAGTTCGCTAAAATGTGCAATGGGCATTACGGTGTGTGGTATAATGTTGGGCCACTCCCACTTTTCACTGGGCATGAGCCTCACCTACTTCAAATGGGGGGGGGGGCATGAAGCATGCCCTTGCTCTGGGCGCCGTGGCACCTAGCTACACCACTGTGTAAAACTACCCCCAAACATGGAGTCACTCTACTGCTCCATCCCTGACATTGGTCAAGGCCAATCTCTTTTCACTCTTCCACATGACCTGGGTGGAAGAGATTCTCAACAAAGAATCCAAAATAGTTTTTCAACATGTGGAAGAACAATATATATGTGCTATCCAATGAGATAAAAGACCAAATACACAGAGGTTTAAATTATACCTTCTGGTACCTTCGATGCTAGGTGGCTGGTGAGCCTCCTAATCTGCCATGATGTGCTTGGTGGTGTAGCTCTTTGTTATTTTGTGGGGGGACCTCCCATGGGTAGGTGGGGATTGAGATGAGAATTTCTGCATTCTATGTACTGATATAACCTTTACTTTTTCTGTATTGTGGTTTAATACACTGTCACAATCACATTTCTGCTGACACGGCATGCTCTATTTGTTGATTATTGGACAGATGTTTCTTTTTATTCATTATGCTGAACTCTCGTCATATATCATTGTTTTGCCTAATATTGCTGTACATGTGATGCTTCAATGAAAACAGGTTTTTTTTTTTATTAATGTGATTTTTTTATTTGATTTTTAAATATGACTGCTGTTCTGCAGATATTGCTAATTTATTTATTTATTTACAGTGAAAAAACTGGGTAGAAACAAAACTACCTGGAGGTAGGTGGGCCCTGCGCACAAGCTTACAATCTATAGGTATAATAGGATTGATACATGAGGATAGGATCCCATATCATGGCAGTCCCACCAGATTATAAAACAGTCCTGATAGCATCCAATTAGCAGAATGTTGCTGGAGGTTATGTGGGGGTTCCAGAATATGGTAAGCTTGACTGAAGAGGTGACGCTTGAAAGTTTGGAGGCCAGAGGAGAGTCTTAGGATCTTATTCAGGTCTGCTCGGATCCCCTGTGCATTTGTACGGGGACCTATGGTGTGCATCTGCGCATGTGCAGACTCAGGGTGCTTGTGGCTACGGCATACAGGTTGTTTGATGGGCGCACGAACCCAAGAGCGCAGGCAGGTGGGCATGGGGCAGTGGGCGTTGGGCCGGCAATACCCCCATGGGAATGTCCAGCATTTCATGGGCGTTCTTATGTGAATGCTGGGTGATTTCCATGCAAATCGGCCAGTGAGGTAGGTGCAGGGGGTGGGCAGCTGGCATCCCTGGATGTCAGCTGCCCGCCCACTTCCTGCCGAGCGTGTACGTATATCTAAGTGACTTGAGAGTCACTTAAATATGCGTGCATCTTCGACCTTCGTGCACCTTTGACATCATTCGATGGTCGGCTTCACAACCCTACGGTATTGGTTCATACACACTGGACGATGTATGCACTGAAAGACATTGATGACCAATTTCCCTTGAACTTCTCCAGTGTCCTTGAGAAAAGATGTAGTGTATACACACTGAACGATTTGACTAAAGACGAACGATGTAGCTACAGTCTATGGGCTTTTTTTGAAGGATATCCGAAATTGATCTGCCTGCAAAGTCAATGAACAACCTTGAACGGTGGGTATGGGCATCGTTGTTCGTAGCATACACACTGATGAATATTTTGACCAATATCATTCTGAACGGCCAAAATGAACGATATTGGTCAAAAAAATCATACAGTGTGTATGCACCTTAAGACCTATGCTCAAATTACTGAAATTATCAACTACTTTCCAGTCAGGTCAAAAACTTTTTTTGTATTGATCTTGCTTAGATAAATTATTTTTATAAAACAAACTTGCTTTTAACCTTTGTGGCCTTGGAGTTGGACCTGACATCCCTCCTCACAATTACAGTATGTAGAATGTATAGTTCGCTCATGGAGAAAGTGTAATGCCAGATTGCTTTGTTTTTGTGGTTACCTCTAGGTGGGAGCGCTTAAAAACTGAACGTGCAGTCTAACATTTGACCAGTAGGTGGAGACAGACTGTTTGCATTTCTACATTTTGTAAATAAGGCTAATTACTCTAAATCCTTGCACCTGTTTCCTGGTTTATAAAATGACTAGCTGAGGTACCCGGAGTTGCTCAGGTTTGGTTGTGCAATTAGAATTACTTGAACTTTATTCTTTTCTTGATTTTAAGTGTGACAGGTCTTCCAACAGACCCAAGAGGTGGCTGCCTGTATCTATATTCTCCATACTTTCTATGAGCATCAATCTTTTTGCCATTATTTATTAGGGGGCACTACCTTTGCCTTTTTCTGTATCTGTAGCATTTTTTACATTGTTATTTATTTTTGGAACTTTATTATATTTAGAATTTTTTTTTTGGGGGGGGGGGGGGAGGGGTAGTTTTATGAGTCTCAGCAGCTCTTGCTGCTGCCTTTCGTTTAGTAAGTAAGTTTAATTTATATAGTGCACTTTCTCCAACAGGACTCAAGGCAATTTACAGACATTAAAAAACAATACAGAGGATGTTGGTAGTACAATAACAGACAAAAGAAACCCTAAAGCACACAGTAAGAATAATGCAGGATTAGTGCAGCATGTTGGATAATAACTTCCATGGGTTGTGTACTCCACCCTGACAAGGTACCAGGTGCGGCAGCCATTTTAGGCGCTCTGCGTAGGATTACCCTGGGTGGAATAGAATACTCATAAAAGAAGTTAAGCATCAGAGGACACTCTGCCCAGAGACTGATTTAAATTAGGAGGCATTGTAGCTCACTTGAAATGCCAACCCTCTTAATTTTGCTTCACAACAATTGCCACCCCTCTGTGAAGTTTATATCTAAAACTTACCACTGAAAGGTCCAGAACAGGATCTCCTGGTCAATTTACTCCATGGCTCCCACCAACAGGAAGTCAAACCAGGAACCCAAGCACTCAGTTAGGCATCCCAGAACATGTCATTCATCTGTGAAATTTTCATCGAAATCCATCTAGTAGAAGGCCCAGAACACTCTCCCCGGGTGAAAGCTCTGCTCGGCATACACCAACTTGACATGGGTCAGAGGTCCTGCCCATTCCAATAGGCAACCCAGAGGATTTGCCATCCCTCTCTGAAGTTATCATCCAAATCCAAGTCCAGCAGAAGGCACTAAACATGCTTCCCATGCCCATGGAGTGCACGGCATACACCTTTCTGTGGTTGGCTCCTGGATCTGGCTAATTTCTTTTTCTTAAACCCCATGTCCTCTACCCCTCTTTGTTATGCAACTTTGCCATATCTTGCTTCCCTGACCCAATTTGTGGGTGCTGAGTCACAATGTCAGAGGCTCAGAGGCTATGTCTGTGCGGTGGGCTGCAGACGACCCGTGGCCCACTGCTGATGAGGGGGGGTGGCCAGATGACCTAGGGGGGGGGGGAGGTGGTGCTGCGGGGATAGAATGGCATAGACTCTACACCATGTCAGCGCGACTAGGCCTGGGACAGTTGTCCCCAAAGCACCCCCCTGATGGTGGCCCTGGTCAACCGGCATGAGCTGGGCCCTACAATTTCTGTTGTTCGCCTTGGTGATGCTGGTTTTATTTCCATCTTTCATCACTAATAGTAAAAAATGTAACTTTGTTTTTGTTCAGAAGACCCATTTTAAAGCTGAGATGACTCCTAAATACACTTACTACTGTCACTACCTATTTTAGCAAGAATAGTGAGACAAACTCTAAAGGTGCCCATACACTAGTATGATTTATCTTCAGATCTGGCTGGTTGGAACAAAAACATGGTTATGGGTGAATGGCAGTTTGGCAGTTTTCCAGCATTTCCAAGCAAATGGTCAACTGTCATTTGCTCTCATCCATAACCAGGATTTTGTTCCAACCAGCCAGATCTGAAGATAAATCTGCGTGTGTATGGCCATCTTAAAGGTATTGCCATTCTATGCAATTATTATGAGCTCTCCAAGTTCATAATCATTTTTTAACAAGAATTTACATTGATAAAGATATATGCCCCCAATCAGGGCCAATTTACCTTTTCAGAGTAATTGTATATAGGATAGCTGGATTACAGAGGAACTGTGGTGCTCATAGGTGATTTTAATTAGTCCCAAGATACTCTGGGGTAGATGTATGAAACAGTGATAAGGGAGGAGAAGTGATAAAGTGCATGGTACTTTATCACCGGCCAATCAGCTAACTGTCCCTTTTTAAACCCAACCTGTAACTTAACAGTCAGGAGCTGATTGGCCGGTGATAAAGTACCAGGCATTTTGTCACTTATCCTCCCTTATCACTGCTTCATACATCTACCTCCTAGTTAGATACAACCAAAGGGCCATTCTTGAGTTTTCTTCAAAGTGCATGGTAGAGTATGGGGTTTGGTCCTTGATAATCAGTTGTTCAACCCTTTGTGCTTTTTCATCTCTTAGATTGGGATTATACCTTTTTTCCATCCCTCACCAATTATTCAGTAATTATGGATTACTGATTTATGGGTCATAGATACTTAAACCTTTTCTGTGACTCCTCACTTGGCTCCAGAACATGGTCAGAGAAACAAGTGCTGAGCTCTCACTGGCCAATCACAGAGCCTGATGATTGAGGAGACCCTAATTTGAGTAGCTTAGCACATGCTCTTCTAACCCCTGGAACATGTTTGGTGGGCTCCCTCTCTTATTATCTCATGTCTGTACCTCCCAGCATTTCTACACAGTTCCTACTTGTCAATACCCCAATCTTACTACATCACCTACCTATACTCTTTCCCTGCTTTCACAACATCCCCTGTATGTGCACCACAGTCTGTCTGTTCCACTCCTCCCTGTCACACCTACCCCTTTTTAATACATTCCTAAATGTCTCTTTCCTCCTGCACATTCTTAAATGCCTCATTCCACTCTTCCTATAGATGTGCCCTTATACCTAATTCCATATTCTTCATATGTAGCGACATGCCTGGTGCTCCACTTCTTACCACTCATTCCTCAATTCTGTTACTTATTCCTTCACTGTGCTGCTTTATCTCTTCAATTTTGTTACTTTTTCCCTCATTGGGCAATTTCTCCACAATATTGCATCATAGTTCACAAATAGTTTACTAGGCAATTAGGGTTAGTTTATTGCTGCGATGGAATTGGTATAAATGTGCAGATGTAGATCATGCAGCAAGTGGCCAGTCAGTTTACATAAAGGGCACATCTTTGATCTGATATTTACATCTAGTGCCTGATTCAGACCTGCTCGCTTGGCTGCGTATATTCGGAGCAGGTTAACGCCGCCCCAGAGAGCACACCCCCCCCCCTCCCACTGGCCAAATCCACTAGGTACATCAAATTACTTATCCTCTGTTCACAGCAGAAGAGTAGGCCAGGACTTGCTGTTATGCTGCACGTTGGTGTCAGAATTGGCGTAGGGCGCAGTTATGTGATGTCATCTGCCCGCACCGAGCAGGCAGGGGAATTCCTGCATTCCCTGAGGCCTGCCCAGCATTTCTATACGTGTGACCACCGTTTTGTGCTAATGAAATGCCAGGTGTCCTCCCCGGTACATCGCCTGCCTGTCAATCGGGCAGCAAGTGCTCGGTGAATGAAAATATCACCAACGCCTATGTGCATGCTCAGTTCCACCATCCGGGACGGTGCCAAATTCCAACCTGTGCGAGCTGGTCTGAATAGGCCCCTACTGTTTCTCTGCTGGTTTTGTTTCTTCTTAGCACTTTTCTTCCTCTGCTTACTTCAGTATTCTGCTGTCTTCATTCTGACCCAAGGCCAGAGCTTAGTGCACTAAGCTTTAAAAGTGATCAAATGGAGAGTGATAAACAACCAACCAATGAGCTCCTGCCTGACATGGCAAGTAGGAGCTGATTGGCTGGCTGTTTATCACCCTCCATTTTATCACTTTTGAAGTTTAGTGCATCTGGCCCCCTATCTTTGTGTATATCTCATCTATCGCTTTCCTGTCTGTTTCTGTCTTTATCTTTCCCCGTTTGTTTATTCTCTCATGATGGCTGTCAAACAGAAGTGACATGTAGAAAGAGAGGCACAATTATATCTAATGTCACATAATTAAATGTCAGGGTCTTTTGAATTTAATATTTTTTCTAAGGAACAGAATACAAACAAATTTAAACATTATGGGTCATATTCATCAAGCTCAAAATCCCAATAGTAAATGTGATCATGGAGGGACATAGTTAAATGATTGACAGACAAAATGTTATTTAAAATATTTTGACTGTGTCAGCATTATAACTGTAATCATGATGGTATGCATCTAGGACCTTAGATGGAAGTTCCTTATATAGCCGAGTTAATGGGAAAGGTGTTACCACTACAGTAGAAGCGTTGTAGTGCCCAGCTGGCTGTAATCTCCGATTTACATGTGGTTATTATGCTCTGAAGTAAAATTGCTTGCTGGTATCCACTGGAGAAGAACTGCTGGTAGGCACAATATTCCTGATGGTAAAGGCAAATGTCCAATGCTTTAATATTCCCAACCAGCAAAAAGGCTGGTACAAGGCTGGTTTAGACTGGAACGCAATCGACCCAGGTTCCCAAGAGAGTGAATGTGTAGTAAATGGGGGCCTATTTTGACCATATTATACAGGATTAGCTATCCTGTTTTGAGCAGCAGCTTGGTTTAACAGCCTGCTATAGTGCCACCCTATTCTTCTTTTGAGGTATATCTTTTAGAAGTGATAAGGTGCCTGATTCATTCCTGTTAGCAAGGCTGTAATTTTTGCAGATGGACAAAACCATGTGCACTGCAGATGTAATGTGCAGAGAGAGTTAGGTTTGGGTGAGTTACAGTGCATCCGGAAAATATTCACCACGCTTCACTTTTTTCCACATTTTGTTATGTTACAGTCTTATTCTAAAATCAAATTAATTAATTTTTCCCCAAAACTTCTACACACAATACCCCATAATGACGACGTAAAAAAAAAATGTTTTTAGGAGATTTTTGCAAATTTATAAAAATGAGAAAAAAAAAACTAAGAAATCACATGTACTAAGTATTCACAGCCTTTGCCATAAAGCCCAAAATTGAACTCAGGTGAATCCTGTTTCCACTGATCATCCTTAAGATGCACCTACAGCTTATTTGGAGTACACCTATGATATATTCAGTTGATTGGACATGATTTGGAAAGGCACACACCTGTCTATGGGCGGTATTCAATGTGAATACCGGCGACGTGCAGTGAATCCTGTTTAGGATTCGCTGCACATTCGCCACTGTTCGCCGCGTTCCGGAGCCTCGCTGGCTCCGGTATTCAACGAGTCAGGGGCTCGCTGCCCCTGACTGGCGAATTTGAGCTCCTGCGGCGAACGCCGCAGGGAGCCTGAGGACGGCGGCAGGCAGGGAGATGGAAGTCTCCCTGCCTGCCCCAGAACGTTTGTGGGGGGGAGGTGGGCTCCCCGGGAGCCAGGCAGCACAGGCTGCCCCCCGGGGGTGCCAGCAGGGGACCGGGTATATTCACTACACCCGATCATGAATATGTAATGATCGGGTGAAGTGAATATATGAATATCTAATGAGCGGCTCGGCTCCGGCCCCCTGCTGGCTGGTCTGTGTAAAAAAATATATATATATATATATTTTTTTAAATTAAATATATATTCATGTGCTTACAGCACACAAATAAAAATAGCATGCCCCTCCTCAGAATAAAATTCCAGATTTTTTAACACCAAATGTTAAAAACAAAACATTTTATTTTAAAAGTTCACATTCCACTTCACCATAAAAAGATAGCGATTGCTACTCAGTGAATCATGGCGAAAAAAACTTTGAAATGTATTCGCCATCTGGTCATTGAATAGGGTGATTCTCTGTTTTAGTCAGAAATTTGCCTTACAGCACAAAACCACCATAAAAACCTGGCGAATCAGCCTCATTGAATACCGCCCTATATAAGGTCCCACACTTGACAGTACATGTCAGAGCACAATGCAAGCATGAAGTCACAAATCTAGGGAAGGGTACAGAAAAATATATACTGCTTTGAAAGTGCCAATGAGCACAGTGGCCCCCCTTATCCATAAATGGAAGAAGTTCGGAATCACCAGAACTCTTCCTAGAGATGGCCAGGCCAGGGGCGACGATTAACGTTTTTTTCTGGTGGGTGCTCAACTACCCCCACCGTCTGGGACGGAGGCATACGGGGGTCCAGGCAGCGCAGTGGGGTCCGTCCCTGCAGCGCTGGGTAGGCAGCGGGGTCCCAGAAGCTGATGGGCAGTCAGCAGCGGGGGTCCCTGCAGCAGATGGGAACTAGAAGCGGTATTAATACCGCTACTAGTTCCCATCCGCCGCAGGGACCTCCTCTGCCGACTTCCCCTTTGCTGCAGGGACCCTGCTGACTACGGTAAGCAGTGGGTAAGTTGACTGCGGCAAGCGGCGGGTGAGTTTCGGGCCGGCCGTGGGTGCTCATCATTCTCCATGGGTGCTCGGGCCCCAGAGCACCCCCGGTTTCGGCGACCTATGGGCCAGGCCATCTAAACTTGAAGGTCCCTAGTCAGGGAGATTAAAAACCTGATAGTCGATCTCTCAGTGCTACAGCATTCCTCTATGGAGAGAGGAGAACCTTCCAGAAGGACAACCATCTCTGCAGCAATCCACCAATTGGGCCTGTATGGTAGAGTGGCCAGACAGAAGTAAAAAGCACATAAAAGACTGCCTGGAATTTGCCAAAATGCACCTGAAGGAATCTCAGACCATAAGAAACAAAATTCTCTGGTCTGATGAGACAATGATTGAACTCAGGTGTGAATGCCAGGTGTCATGTTTTGGAGGAAACCAGGCACCGCTCATCACCAGGCCTACAGTGAAGCATGGCGGTGGCCGCATCATGCTGTGGGGATGTCAGCAACAGGAACTGGGAAACTATCAGGATAGAGGGGAAAGATGAATGCAGCAATGTACGGAGACATCCTGGATGAAAACCTGCTCCAGAGCACTCTTGACCTCAGACTGGGACGACAGTTCATCTTTCAGCAGGACAATGACCCTAAGCACACAGCAAAGACATCAAAGGAGTGGCTTCAGGATAATTCTGTGACTGTCCTTGAGTGGCCCAGCCAGAGCCCAGACTTGAATCCGATTGAACATCTCTGGAGAAATCTGAAAATGGCTGTGCACCGACGCTTGAGAAGTGCTGCAAAGAGTCATTTGAGGAAGCCGCTGACAGTATACTAAGGTGGAGAAATGAATTATGAACTGGGGAGACCTTATTTTCATTATTTCCACCATGAGGAAGGGCTAAACAGGTGTGCAATTTGCAAGGAGGAGAAACCCAAACAGGACCTTGATCGACTGTGCTACTGAGAACCATCAGCCCAGATGGTAATACACTGCATACTGATGGGATACTCCTAACATATAATTACATCTATTGTGGATATCAGTGCACTGGTAAGGACACCCTTTTTCCAACAATGGGTAATTATATCCGATATATAAACGAGAAAAGTTATATAACCGTACCTACAATACTGCAACGCAGCAACGATTCGTCTTAAATAGCAGAAATATCTGCTATATCCAGTCTTTTTTGTGTGCTAGAATAAAACACTGCCAATCCATTTTCACCATCGGATCCAGACCAGCACTTAGGTATTTATTTATTTGTGTAATGCAAAGCGGAATGGGCAGAACTGCCCAAAGATAGGTGTGCCAAGCTTGTAGCATCATATCCAAAAATACTTCATATTGTCATTATGGGCTATTGGGGATTATTCTGATTCACTCAGAAAGGCACAATCACTCTCTAATGGATGAAACCATATGCACTGCAGGTGGGGCTGATGTAATATGTGCAAAGAGAGTTCGATTTGGGTGGGGGGTGTACTTCAAACTGATATCTATATTGCAGTGTAAAAATACAGCATCCAGTATTTACTCTGCACAGAAACAAAATAACACCAAAATCTAACTCTCTCTGCACATGTTACATCAGCCCCACCTGCAGTGCATATGGTTTTCTCCATTGGAGAGTGATTGTGCCTTTCCGAGTGAATCAGAATAACCCCCATTGTGTGTAGCGTTTTGAGGGAAACAAATAAATTTATTCCATTTTGGAATAAGGCTGTAACATAAAAATGTGAAGCACAGTGAATTCTTTCCAGATGCACTGTATTTTGTTCCTGTGCAGGGTAAATACTGGCTGCTTTATTCTTACACTGCAATTTAGATTTCAGTTTTCAAACACCTCTTCAAAATCGAACGCTGTGCACATTATATTTTTTATTTTATTTCATACATTGAGGTGAGATGATCTACCCTTTGGAGGAAAGAAAATGTTGACAGGAAGAACGATACTTCATGGTCATCTATTAGAGAAAAACTCCATCACAGAGGAATGTATAATTTATTTAGTCTATTTAGCACCTATGATTATCCCAGGGTTGCCTACCCTCCTGGAATGCTCGGAAGGGGTCCAAAAATCAGGTCCCCCTCTCAGCCACCTGGAAAGGTGGGCAACCCTCCCGGATTCTGGGGGACCCACACTCGTGGCTTCCTCCCCCTCACCACTGGATACATCAATTTGGGACATCATCACCAGGCATATTCTCTGGAGCTTATCCCTAAAGTGACATATACCATCTTTCTTTCACGAATGGATACTAAAAACACCAAGACCTCCAGCCAGGTATATGGACACCCAACACAGTGTAATATGGACCATACTGTGACCCAATACATCCAAACATCGGTACAAGAGTATTAATAGGAACAAGCCGGAATCTATATAAGTATACAATTTCCATGTGTCCTTTTATTCTTGACATCAGAGAGTAACTATATGTATTTCTTTTATATTTTAGTTTTTTATTGATGCTATAAATATCTCAATATATGAGACTTATTAAAATTCTTTATGTAATACCCAATTGATCATAATAGATATTGTATTTTAAATTTCTAATATAATTACACTTGAGCGCTCCACAAACCCACCTTTCGCTTCATTGTTTGTGTCTAGTCTATGTAAAAGGGTGACTTGCGACACCCTCTTGTTTGAACCTTAGGAATTGTCAAACTCTTTCTGTATACAGGGGTAATTATAATAGGGTGTGAGAATCCAGAGATGCAGGAGCTTGTCTGAGAATGGCTGTATTTTTAAACGGCAATCATTTACAAAGCAAAATCAGGGTACTTTTAGCTTCTAATTGGTTCCTGCTTTAAAAATACGCCCATTTTTGGATAAACCCCCACATCTGCAGCTTCTCACACCCTAACACATTCACCCCACATTGCCAGTTGTATTCTTGCCCATTTTTGCTAAACCTACTTCCTGTTTTAGGATTAGTGTTAGTCCCAGCCATCACCGTGATTGCTTCAGCAGGCTTTTCCCCAGGGCCAACATTCTTGTATCTGCTGGAGGGAAAAATTATACAAAAGTATTTTTTTCAATAGTTTCATTTCATAATGTAGAAATGTAGTAATAAGAATGAAACAGTACCAAAAAGAATACAAGAATCAATGAACTATGTGAGCAAACACAATTTTAATGAAATATTTTTTTCATCTTAAAACCAACAGTGTACTCAAAGCAAAATCTACATATTGCTACTTTAAAAAGTCACAATGCGCATAATGTCAGGCAGTATCAAAATCTGCCTTTACAGTTAAAATGCAAATGAAAGCTGCACTGCACATACATTACATAAAAATATATAAATATATACACACACAAGTGATATTACGAGGTTACAGGATGTTAGTGATGATAGTACAACATTTACTACTGATCTGTTTACAATGCATACACTTGAACCTGCATATTCTTTCCCCTGTAAAGGTTGACAAGGTAATTTCTCTCTTAAGACTGTTCATGTAAGGCACACAACCTAATAAAGGCACTGGCTTTGAAAGGGGAGTGGGATATTTATTGTGTCATTTCCTCAAACAAGCTGGTTTTTAATTAGTTTGCATTGCAAATGTTATCCTATTACTTGTAATCATCATGGTCAAATGTAAATGTGATGACTCTGTCTCCCCTTACAAACGTACAGCCAGTTCTGGTGTCATACACATGTTGAAGAGGCGGTATTAAAGACTGGAAGAGACACTGAAGCAGAAATGTAGTACAGCCCATTGATGACAAACCAAGTTCTGCCACATAACATGTGTTATACATTTCAACACATGGAATATATCTATAGAAAATATCTTTATTTTACTCGCTATAATAACTAAACAGAGATACGTGCATCCATGTGTTATTCGTGACTGCAAGGTGAGCTTTAAATATATGTCCAATTCCACACAAGAAGAGGTGTCTCTACTTATACTACAAAGTATTAATGATGGTAAAATGTGTTATCAGGACTGGCAAGAATGGCCATGGGCAATCATACTGAAGGGGGCATGTCCAAATGAGGGGTTGCATGGCCATTTATTTATTAAAAATGTAATAATAGCTTTCCCAAAATACGACAGTGGTGCAAAGGGGGCAATATCTCCCTTAGCAGGTGACCCAGGCCCCTATAGAGAATTAGAACCTGCGCCACTGGTTACCATCTTGGCTACTGTGTACATAGTTTAACTGTTATAATGTTTTGGGCCACTTAACACAGAATACAAGTCACTTTTTAGAAAAGAGTATGAAGCAAAAATTATATTGTGTTCACAGTCAGAAAACATACAGCCCAAGCACCTGCATCAGGTGTAACATCCATACTGCATAACAGGGGCGTTCAACATGAGGATCATTAGATACTGGCCTACTACAGATCCCAGTCTTAGCATGATGTAATAGCAAACCTGTGACAGGGCATGCTAATGTGTAGTTCCACAGCCACTGTACATGGTTCTTATTTGCTGTATAAGTCTATGCTTCTATCCTTGCTGTGTAGTACAGTATGGACCCTGCACTTTATACAGTATTTGGATTACTTGGTTTTCTGGTTTACCTGCAGCCAAAAGATAATTCTTGTGAAATAAGTGGCAGCTATACTTACCAAGTAATGAGATGAATGCGACAGGTCTCTCACCCCATCAAGTTTTGATAGCTTTACAAGTTTTTAGGTTCATATATAAGAATGTGGCTGCGTTTAGTAGCTTTTCTATAGCTCAATTTGTCATTTAGATTAGATCTTTGAGAGGCTGGTATTGCTTCATCTAACCAGCCTCGAAGAATATATATATATATATATATATATATATATATATATATATATATATATATATATATACACACACACACAGAGAGAGAGAGAGAGAGAGAGAGAGAGAGAGAGTAGTACTGCTGGTTAGACATAAATCTCCTCCACCTGTATGTATAATTATATGACAGGAACAGTAGAGGAGTACCGCACCATCATTAAGGGTAAGGATTTCACACACAAGAACCCGATAGTACATGTGGGCATTATACAAAGGTGCAGAAGTATTTTATTACTACCTCCCCTGACAGCACATTACTGCCTTCCAGGAGGTGACCCCAAAACGCAGACTACTCTGCAGTGAGAGAGGTTCCCCAGTGCAATGTAATAGGCATTGCCCCCATATTGAGGCCATGACCCTTTAGGTGAAGACATTCCCCCTTTTTGGTGCACGCACGGGGGGGGGGGCAACTAATGGTCATAAAACTTGCCGTCACTGGTTACTAAACTAAAGAGGCTGACCTACAGTCATTTTTTGAATATATTTTGATTACTGTTTTCTTAGGATGTTTATACATTTCTGCCTCATTGTCTATCAATCTCCCCACTTCTCACAGTGACAGCCAGTGTTGGGTGCTGAGCAGATGGTAAGGTTGACATGTTAAAATGGAAATACCTTATAAATCAACGCTAAGTCAGGCTACTACCTTTGTCAGTAAAAAGCTCAAATAACACGTTTCAGTAAATGAAATATGTAGAAAGCAGGTAGTCTGTGATGTTTCAATGAAGCTTCAGTGGAAAGCAATATATAACAGTACAAAATAAACATACTATACAACAACAATGGACAATATGATACATCACACAGCTGAGTTTTACAGCTCAATGTAAGGAAAAGCAATATAGTAACTAGTTAAAACAGTGAGTATGTGTATAAGATTATAATTACATATACCTGTAATTTAGTCTTCAGTAGACATAGGGAATATCATTATGTAATACATTTATGTTTTATGGACAAAGAAAAAAAATCGATCATCTTAAGATGTGATCTGCCAATGCAGGGAGGCTTATAGCAGCAGGGAGTTCATCGGTTGTTCAGGAGTAACAGCACACCTGGAAGCCATTATCTCATTCTCCAGTACACATGATGACAGTGGGCGACATGTACTAAGCCTTGAAAAGTGACAAAATGGAGAGTGATACACTATCATCCAATGAGCTCCTACCTGTTATTTTTCAAACACAGTCGGTGACATGACAGGTAGGAGCTGATTGGCTGGTGATTTATTACTCTCCATTTTATCGCTTTACAAGCTTAGTACATCTGGCCCATAGTGTGATCAGTGAATATGACTGCCCACTGACTGCAGACAGCCCAACTATTAATATATTAGTAATGTGATAGTATGTCCTGGTAACAGAAACAAAGAGTTAGGACTGTGGTAACCATTAAACAATAATTACACTCACTCTAAAAATAAAAAAACCTCATATAGACATGGAACACTAATAAGGCTATACAGATATAGTCAGGTCCCTCACAAATATCTTCACAAAAAAACTTCAGTCAACTAGTTTCATGCTAAATCATATGACCATTTGTCAAGATACCCAGAGAGGTGTACAGTATGGGCATGTTTAATGATCTCAACAAATATACAGTATGGTACTGAAACAATCATTTAACATTATCTTAGTTGATTAAAGCTTTTTTTTTTTTTTGTGAAGAGATTGATGAGTGCTCTCTGTATGGTCTATAGTTCTGGACTATTGGTGCACTACATCCACTGCTCAAAATGATGGATGCGGGTGCAAACATTTAGTTATACATTTTGGACCTGATTCTGGTTCACTCGCAAAAGCAAATTCTCTCTCTAATGGACAAAACCATGTGCACTGCAGGTGGGGCTGATGTAACATGTGCAGAGAGAGTTAGATTTGGGTATTATGTTGTTTCTGTGCAGAGTAAATACTGGATGCTGTATTTTTACACTGCAAGATATCAGTACAACCCCACCCAAATCTAACTACATCTGCCCCACCTGCAGGGCACATGGTTTTGTCCATTAGAGAGAGAATTTGCTTTTGCAAGTGAACTAGAATCAGGTCCCTTGTGTGTGAGAGAGAGAGAGAGAGAGAGAGAGAGAGTCTGAGATGGAGAAAGAGTGTTTGTGTGCCTGCCTGGAGTCCACACACTTATTGAATGAGCAAGGTTGTTGTAGAGTAAAGCTTGAATTCAAGATAAGTTATGTTAGACTTATTCCTCAACGTTTATATGATCTTGATAACAACAATCTGCATGTGAAACACAAGTAGCCAATTTTTGTTAAAAAACAAGGTGAAATACAAATACCTTCAGTACCTTGAATGCATGAGGGTGTACAAACTTTCATATTAAGGGTGTGGCTGTGTTCACAATTACAAACAATATACACTACCTTATATAATTACAAATCATGTTCACAGGAAATAAGTACTGTATAGACCAGGCATGTCCAACGTTGGCCCACCAGATGTTGTGAAACTACACATCCCAGCATGCTTTGCCACAGTTTGCTATTAGAGAATGCTAAAACTATTGCAAAGCATGCTGGGATGTGTAGTTTCACAACATCTGGAGGGCCAATGTTGGACATGCCTGGTATAGACAGTACCAGCCATCACTGAAAGTATTTGAGATCATCCTAATTGAAGATCAGTTGCCCTGTACAATTTCTTTGACATTTTCTTGGTTGTACCTTACTGAGATAGCCATGATCTGACAAGAAGCTTCCGAAATACCTAAAGGCTTTCATTGCCAATCCGGATATAGAAGAGTATCAAAGCATTACATTTACTATGAAATAGTCGACAGTATGTATGACAACAGTCATTAGGTAGATCTTACAAAAGGTCAACATATACAAAAGGTTGGCACAAGCAGACGGTAGACACGGGAAAGTTGTACACATGGAAAAGTTAACATCAGTTTTTAGGCTTTTTTGGTGTCAATGTCAACACCTGAGCACGTGGACATCCAGTTAGTATACCGTGTCCCCTTGCATGGTTAGCAAGTCCACATGTGTTGACCATTGGCATGTTGATCCTTTGCTTGTGTTGACCTTTTGGCTTTGTCAACTTTGTACTTGTCAACCATATAGTGTAGAGCTATTGACTGTCAACCTATTAACCAGATACCTACCAAAAAGGCATATGGTAACATGAAAGGAGCTGCAGTAATTTGGTGCAGTAACTGGTCAATCCCTTCAAACGACAAAATGATCCTGCAATACATGTGGGTCTTTAAGTTATGAATTCTCAACCAGCTATATCTGAGTAAGGTGTATATGGCTGCTTGTTTGTTGTATAGTTGGTCTCACCATTCCCTTTGGCCTCTCCTTAGTTCTTTAGCTCTCCAACTACCCTGTATCTACCCTTTGCCTAGTTTGTGGTATGGTGTTTGACATTTTGCACACAAAAAATGTATAAAATTTGTTTATAAAAAAACCCCCAAAAAAACGAGAAAATGAAGGAAGATTCTACTGAAATTCTCTAGAGTGTCCCAAAGAGTGTTGTGCTCAAGAGATCACCTCACAACTGTAAAAAAAAATGTATGGATCAGTGGGACAGAAAGGTGTCCACAGACCCCAAAAACACACTTTTATAATAACAGCAAAAGGTGTTTCTACAAGGTATTAGTAAAAGAGTGTACACATTCATTCAACCAGGGTGATTTTTGTATTTCACTTTTTCTTCATATGCGTTTTGTTGGTATCAAGATCAACCTAAAAGCAGGAAAAGATTTATGGCTTTGCATTCAGTTGTTACTTAAATTAGGTGTATCATTTGAAGTGGAGGATAAGATTGTATGAAAATGTCACATGTATTTTTAATTCCCTGGAGATAATATTAATGAGATAATGCACAGGGTATTTCCTGAACAAGATGGCTGCCTTGCATTTGCACAACAAAGTCATGTGCTTTATATATTCATAATTGTAAGCAGCATTTCCCAGCTAGACTTAGAAAATATACATCATTAAAAATTCAAATCATATTGGCAGTTTAGCAGCACAGTTTACAAATCTTTAGCTGTATAAAATATAATAAAATAAAGAATACTCTGATATGGAAATCATTGAAGGATAAATAACTTTTAAGTTATCATACACTGATATGAGCTAGCCACCAAGATTCTGGTCCCTCACAAATGGTGTAAACATGGGCTACAGCCTTGAACAGCAAGGGCAGGGCAAGCGAGAGACCAATTAAAATCTGCTAATGGTAAGTATGCACTGCCGCAATGTGAAAAGCACTGAAACATAGAAAGTCCAATAATCCTCTCTCCCAGAATACTTATTACAAATATCATCTGCAACATAATGTGAAGGAGCTACATGTATAGAAATGAGTAGTTATCACGACATAACTCCAATACTCAAAGGCAGACACTATTTAGATACAGGTTTGTCAGTGAACCATCTGTTCTTAAAAACAGACACTCAACCTCAATCATATCCGTCAATCCAACTCAGCCCCGAGAGTGCAATATGTTGGTGCCGCTGTGTTTTAAAAGCAGTAAAGGCACCTGAGTTTGCACCCTTCAGGGGCTGAAATCAGCCCAACTTTGTGCAAAAGTGCTCAAAGCCCTAATGGGCAGTGAACACTGTTAAGTGCAGCTGATGCCGCAATGAGCTGCATTTGTGATTTCATGGCGATGAATTGGACAGAGCCCATTGGTCTTTTCTTAGGGCTAAATATGGGCAGTTATACAGCCTTGCTTTGCGTTGAGTATAGCTGTATTACACACAACAGCTTGACCTTCATACTATGACAAGTTTGGCAGATGGTGGTAAATCCCTACATATACATTTTTGCTATTTTTTTAGGGCTGATTTAGTGTTCAATATGAATGCATTTGCATGCCATAAACAAGCACATCTTGGACTTTGGGCTTCTTGCGCTTGGCCAGGTGGGTCGGGGGAGACAACTTGCAGATGCAGTACATGAAGGACGTTGGGATGCGCTTATTTTGAGTTACATACGTATATCTTGATATATATTATATAGGAGATAAAAGCAGCTGGTAGATGATGATGATGACTGTCCCAACTACTGCATGGGTTGGATACACCTTTACACTAACTGTAGGTGCACACGTTTTATAATGCATCTTTCTTCCTATACACACACAGGGCATCTTTACATACAAGTCAGGCCCATAGTGTGAATATGCATTCATGGCAGAGCTGCGGTGCACACGTGTGTGTTTTGTGGTTACATTTCAGGTACATACTTACATCTGAATACAGTACAGTATGTGAGATCTATAGAAAATGGCAATCACAATGATTACCAGCCATATCAAACTGTCTACGTCACCTTAGCAAACACATAAACTAGAACACACTGATATGAAATTAGAAAAGTGTTTCCATGTCTTCAAAACTCAACACTTTTTTCACAATATAGAAAATAATTAAAACAAAAGTTACAATAAAATACAATTCATGAACTCTTGGGACAATCAAAAGAAAGCAACATAAACATTGAGATGCACACTGGTAGGAAGCAGCATTTCTTCTACACAGCTAAAAGGTCCATTACATTTCTAGTTTGTTATGCTTACAATGCCAACACCAACACAACATTAGTACATGCGTGGTAGGGGTGTGGTACGTAAAGATATAGTGCTCTGTTGACTACTGCATGCCACTGGTTATCTGTCACCAGAACCTCAGAAACAATGCAACCTTTGGCTACTATATTGTACATAGATAGCATGCACATATATTGAATCCACAGCCCCTGATTTACCTGTGGTTACCATTAGTATAACAAAGATACAAGAACATTTGAAGTGGTGATCAGTCGTGCACCAATAAATCTGTGTTGTTTCATTATTCATTCAACCAAATAGATCTCATTATAGGTTGCGGAATGAAACATTGGTCGTTAATATGTTTTTCTTAAAATTTTCTAAAGCTAACAACTTAAAATATATAATCAGTATACTCCATAAGCTACTGATTTTCCCAGTATTAGAACACTAGCAATAATTTTAATGTAGAAGATTAACTCACCCAAGTACATGGACTTAATGATTTGGTTCCTCTTCCAAGTCCTTATTGCTTTTTTTACATTTTTGGTTAATTTTCTACCATACGTGAATACATTCCATGTGTATTAAAGATGGAGCTAAGCTGAAATATAGTTAATGAGGGCTAAATTCATCTTTAGTAAGACCTTAGTCTTTCATAAATGAAAGCTATTTAGACCCTAATACTAAGAAGAGCACAACTAAAGACTTAACAAAAATATGTTTCTTTTTCTTAAAAAAATATATATGTACACTAGTTTTGGAAATAAAAATAGTATGCTTCAGAGTAAAATAACTAAGGGCTTCTATTAGGACAAGACTCTAGCAGGGGCTCCATATTAGCGGAATCAGTAGTTATTGTCCAATTTCTAAGCATTGCAGTACAGAGAGGACAACCATTATCCGCATAAATATATCCCTTGAGCTCATCCAGTCTGTCCCATTGCACAATTGTTTTCCTACACGCTACAAATATGAGAACAGAAGACATCGGGGTTTTCCATTAACAATTAGGATTTAACAGATTTAGAAATTTCTGTTCTAGTGCAGAATGTCCCTGTCCCAATCCTTGGAAAATGACATACAGTCTGCTTTCAGAATCTGTATACTGTGTGGGAACTGTGGAGCATAAATATAAATTATTTGAAGATATTTTATATTCAAGGCTTACATACTTCAGGATCTACAGACATAATGCCTTGTATAAGCCCATTGATGTACTGCAGTGTACCGTAGTATATAGGAAACACACAAATTACACTACTGGACACATCATTAAAGGGACACGATCATGTAAATATATGGTTTAAGCTTTTAAATACCGGGATCTTAGCATTGAAGAAATTACATTTCTTTATATTTCAATGAATTATGGTGTCCATACACAGGTCCAAATTTCACCCAATTTCAACGGATCAGGCCGATATATTAGGTGAAATCATCCAAAATCGGAGGTGTTCCCATGCGCATGGGAGCCTGGAGATCTTATGTGTAGCACATAAGATGAATTGGAATTGGACCATCAGCAGCACATCGCGGGTGCTCTTTAGCACCCACAACATATCGCATCCTATTTCCTTTGCAGTGAGAGTTAAAGGGGAAACCGGTCTGTCTTGTGCCTCCAACAAGTCGGACCTGTGTATGGTCACCTTTAGAATCGTTGTGTATAGTAACGATTATCTTCAAGCACCATGCATAGAAACTAGGGGGGAAATTTAGTAGGATGAGAGATTTGGTAAGAAATCATCAGTTTTTTTAAAGCGGCAATCATTTACATTGCAAAATCAAACTGGTTTTGCAGTGAACTGGAGATTTCTTACCAAATATGATGATTTTCTCATCCTCACCCTAGGTCTCATATTGTGATATATTTTACTCCCATTCACTCATCCAGCCTACACCTACTGTACCTGAGCTATAAACAACATTGTAACTTAATTAGCGATAACTTAGTACCTACTGTTTGCATCTCAGTTTAAAGTGACAAGCCATTAAGAGTGAGGATCAAAATCCACATTGATAACATTCAGAGCAAAAGCGATAGTTTTCGCAGTACAAATTTTGACTTTTGTAAAGTATTTTCTAATATAAAACAAATAACAACAATTTGTACATATTCAAAGTTTACTGTATGTAAATTTAAATCATGCACATTTATATGATCGTGTCCCTATAACAAATAAAGTGCACTACTTTATGTGTAGTTAAAAATTAATGTCAGAGCTCTTTTTTTTTTTAGAATGGAGACTACACTTATTATAGATCTGTATTAGTATATATATTGCATTTCAATTACAACATTCAGTTAATCAGCATTCTGGGAACTTTAAGCAACTGTGGATATTACTCAATATATGTAACCAAGCACTGACTCTTAAAATATAATTTGCAGTGAGCAATGCAGCGATAGCTTTGTTTTGTTGCCAGATCAGTTTTGCTTGGCCAAAAAAGGACATAAGTTAGCTACTTCCACAGTAATTCTGCAGCTCAGCCAAGAGACGCTTGGGCCTGTTAGATTGGAAGGCACACACAGTGCAATAGTGCATACTTGGCGAATTTTGAGATCACCCATCTGGGAGTCTGCCACGGTGCCATGATGATGCGTAAAACCTTCATAAATAGTATATAAGTACACAAAAGTGGCTATCACCTAACCACAATTACCAACTTTATACCTTTCAAACATATTGATTTCAGCTTCAAAGTCCTGATCTTAAGAAAGACCCACCACCAGAATGTTTATACTGATGTGGGGTTATTGGGAGGTATTCCCCTGCTGCACACATTAAAGACAGGTGTCTCCGCTGTGTGCAACAATAAAATGGTGTTTCTCTAGTTAGGGAGGCCGCCAACACTTTACAAGTGCTTTGCACACTCTCTGGGGATGTAATCACTTCACTATATAACACAGACATGTCCCCAGCATGCCACAACAATAACCTTTATCTCGATTCAGGGTCACTAATGTAGGGACATTTGACAATTTGCCCATTAATGATCCTAGTGATTTATATGGGAAATATCTACTCATATTCCCACCACACTGACATTACTAAAAGTAATTGTAATCACACAGGCAATGTAATGCCATATAACGATGACAACGGTGGCAGGAAAAAATAGTTACAGAACTAATTAACAAAACAAATGGTAGCTTAAAATAATTATTTTAGGTAATCCTGATTCTATCCATGGCTGCCATAATCCTTGCCATAGAAAGCAATATTCCTTTAAAATCAATAGTAAACAATCTTAGAATTTAAAGTAGCCTTGATTTCGATTCTTTCATATAGTAATACAACACTGGAATTAGTTAACTTAAATGTCAATTAATTTAAAAAAATATAGCAATTTTTATGTTTTTCAAAATAATCAGGCAACTAAACCTAATGCAGATGGTGGCGATGAGCGAAGTTGGGGAAACAAAAAGAAGTGAAAGGATAAAGCAATTATATATTTAGCTCTACATGTAAATTGTTTGGATGGTGAGGCTTAGCTTGAAATGCAAATAACTTTAATAAATAAATCTTCCATAAAAAGAAAACATTTCTAGAGAAAAGAAACAAAACCTCCTTTGGCAGTAATAGCTGAATTGACAGTTGGTCCATTGGTCATACACACCACAATGTCCTTTTTTTTTCTAATTGAGTGACTACGTCATCTGACACAAAGATAATCACTTGTGTCCCAAATAGGCTCCTAAAGTGATGCATGCTCCGACTATAGCAATACTTAGGATGGTC
The DNA here is from genome assembly GCF_055691185.1 of Crinia signifera. Lineage (NCBI taxonomy): Eukaryota > Metazoa > Chordata > Amphibia > Anura > Myobatrachidae > Crinia > Crinia signifera. Next base: position 130,925,026 of record NC_139221.1, on the reverse strand, counting down.
TTGATGGAGAACCATGTAGGGTCAAATGGTGGCTGGACACTGCTGCCATACAGCTCGACAAAAGCCTCCTGAAAAAGAACAGAACAAGGAATTTTAAAAAGTGTGAAAAAATTAAGACATTTACAACGAACAAGTTTAATGAACATGTTCATCACATTTTGGGACCACATTTGCCCAAGATCCTGAATCTAAACAGTTAATAAAATAACATGGGATGCACAGTGACACAAGTTACACCAAGTGATCATCAAACTGCATAAAACAATTTTACATAGGTCTTTATAACATTCTAAATGTATTGTGATAAAATCAGTCAAACTCATGGAAAAGATTATTTTGCAATATTGACAAAAATACGTACAGGGACTGGATTTTACTCAGTTATAACATTTGATTTATAAATATAACACACTCATCATTGCGATCTTGCAGTACTCTAATTATAATACATTCAATTATTAAGTATTCAATTAAGTGCCTTTTTTGACTAGTAGAAAAATTATACGGTTGAAAAACACGTTGATCATCGAACTACTCACCAATCTATGTGTTTTTGATGACATTACAGGCATTTATTGCTTATTTGTTAGTCACTTTTCGCCAATGTTAATTCGACAAATATAAAAAAACAGGTATCAGCATCAACGGAAAAATACTAAAAAAAAAAGTGCGAAAATGGACGCACTTAAACGGACCCCTCATAGTCTGTAATTGTTTTTCAAGAAAATAAAATAAAAGACCACTAACCTAGGTTATGTGTCAAAGAGTAGTTACATTCAATTTTACAATTTACAATATACAGGTTGATTCTCCCATATCCAGAATGCTTGGGGCCAGAAGTATTTGGGATTTATGAATTTTCTGTATTGTAATATTTGAACACACCATTCTTTTATTAAGATTTGGGGGATGGAATATAAGTCTAAACCTAAAATACATGTATGTTTCTAATACATCCTATATACATAGTCTGAAGGTAATTTAATACAATAATTTTAACATTCTTGTGCATAAACAAAGTTTGTGTATGTTAAACCATCAGAAAACAAAAATGTCACTGTATCAGTCATGCTTAAAATGTTTTGATTTTGAAATATTTCAGATATTGGATTTTCAGGAATGTGAGAGACATATTGTAATGTGACATATTTCAGACAATGCATGTTAATCCAAAGTTCATGACATTCACCCTCCCCCTGTTCAGGGCCGGTGCAAGGCACCGGAGCGCCCCAGGCGAGTCGGGGTGGGGGCGCCCCGATGCCGGGGGGAGGGGGGGGTGGTACCTGTGGAAAAAACTTGCGGCCCCGGCGTCCCTGCAGTGCTGGGGCGGTCAGGGGTGTCCATGCCGTAGGGGTACCTGCTGCGCCGTCATGTGTATAAAGCTGGCTGCGGCCGGCGGGGTCCCTGTAGTGAATAGAAAATAACTAGCGCTTCCCGCGCCGCCGCGCGCATAGCGCTAGTTATTTTCTATTCACTACAGGGACCCCGCCGGCCGCAGCCAGCTTTACACACATGACGGCGCCGCAGGTACCCCTATGGCACGGACACCCCTGACCGCCCCAGCACTGCAGGGACGCCGGGGCCGCAAGTTTTTTTACACAGTTCGCTGGGGGTGAGGGGCGAACTGCCGCCCTCCAGGTGCCTAGAGCTGCCTAGTGGTGGCGCCGGCCCTGCCCCCGTTTGTCTGCGCCTCCCCTTTAGAATGTAAGCTTTCATGAGCAGGGCCCTCTTCCCTCATGTGCCCATCCTTCTCTTACTTAAAACACCTTCTACTCCATACTCCCTTCTATGGCATCAAATCCCTTGGTTTTCTGCCACCCTAACCTGTACTTGTCTTATACGGTCTTGAATTGCAAGTCACTGTTTGCTTGTATCTCTTATTTGTTTATGTACTCTGTAACTGGGTGCTGCAGATCCCTTGTGACAGCATATAAATACAGCATATTAATAATTTACATATATTTACACTTCAAAAATTCCAATAACTAAAAATTAACCCATTTAGTACCCCTAGGTCCCCTTCAAACTGCTAGATCAAGTGGGTCTGTCTTGGCATTCTTGCCGATTACAGAATTGAATGCATTGGCCATTAGATTCAAAACCCTTTCATTAATTTGTTTTCCTAAACCAACGTACTCTTGATGCTGCCAAATGAAAGACTGGCATTATGTGCTCAAACAGAACCACAATAGTGTATCAAGAACAAAATCCACAAGTTTATATTTAGCTTCTTCTTAAAATGGGAATATAAAAAAAAAAAAAAAAAAAAAAGGGGTAGTGACAAAGTGCCTGGTACTTTATCACCAGCCAATCAGCTACTAACTGTCCCATTTTAACAGTCAGTAGCTGATTGGCCGGTGATAAAGTACCAGGCACTTTATCACTTCTCCTCCCTTATCACTGCTTCATACATCTACCCCAAAGTGCTAGTTCTGTAATAAACAAAACTAATAAAAGAAATAAGAAAAACTTTATATTTTGTTAAGACTTTGAATTTACAGTTCTATGTGTCTTTTCTCATAGGCCCTTGTGAGAATACAACATATAGAGATGACAACATGGCTATCAAAGGTCCGGACAGGCCCTGGTGCTAGAAAATGTGGTCATGCTTGGTACTGAGGCAATGTGCAACCAATCAGATTCTATCTCTTATCTTACAGAAGGTGCTAAATAAATAGATTATGTCTATCATTTCTCTAATGCATCAGACTTTTCATTTTTAGAAGCTTTTGTAAATTTACCCCTTAGGAGGGTAGTCAATCGATTAGATCTATACAGTCAAAAAAGACAGGGATCATTGAATTCACATCTTTGTAGGTGGAAACGGATGCTAATTCAATAACAATGTAGCAGCCTTTTCCACCAATGTAGATACAGCTTTTTCAAATAGCTAAATCTGCAGCGGCGAGTCCCAGCAGGAAAAGTCCTGGATTGATTAGGTTCTAGGTCGATATTTAGCACGATCTGAAATATCGTCCAGGATTGAAAATCTCCTCAATGTGCCTTGAAAACCAGGGTTGGAAACCCCTAGTATAGGCTGTATCAAACATATCTAACTAATATAGACATAAGCAGGGCCCGACTGGGACCGGAAATCGGCCCTGGCATTTTGAGCACACAGGCCCACCTGTAGCAGGCAGGACCCTTGCGCAACAAAGCCGTGTGGGGAAAAGGGGGAGTGGCCTCATGGAAAGATGGCGTGGCATCACAAAAAGGAGGCATTACACATTATGGAACACACCATTATGCCCATTACACATTGCCGCTCACTGTATTTCCCATTACATATTATGACACACATCATAATGCCCATTACAAAGTATAACACACACTGTGTTGCCCATTACAGACTATGACACAATCCTTTATGCCCATTACACATTATTATGGGACATGGCAATTATTCCTACTGGCTGGAGGATGGGTGCAAATTTATCTTGTCTTAGCCACAGGCAGCAGAGATAAGTCAGAGGTACGCAGGGTAGGGGCAGGAATCAGGACTACCCAAAAAAGAGAAGGACACTTACTCGCACTGTGGCACAGCATGCAGACCAGGACGGATTCGACTACACATGGATGTGCCCGGCCCCCTGAGCTCCCCCCACCCGCGCTGGCTGCTCAGACTTGATGGCGGTGCCAGCAGAAGCGGCACAGGTGCGGCCATGCCATGACACTGTGGTGTCATGACATCATATGCAAATGATGCACCGCGACGCTGAGCACAGTGATGCCCAGGAGGCAGTGGGCTCAGCTCAGTGCTGCTGTTGAAAGTTATTAGAACTGGCTGCACAAAATCGGCCCACAAGGTCATCAGCCATTCTGGCATTTGCCAGAAGTGCCAGATGGCCAGTCCGGCCCTGGACATAAGTGGTCAGGAAAAAGTTAAACTTTACATAATAAATAAATAAAATATTAGAACCAGTAGGAGACAGAACTGCATTTTCTAAGCACACATTGTTGCACTGATTGAGCAGTTGGATCTCTGCACACAGCAAGCTTGGTAGAAGCTGCTACAATGGGCAATGCAGAAGTCAGAGGCGTACCTATATATTCGTAGGCCCCATAGCAAAAGTTTGGAAAGGCCCCCTATTTAGCAACTGATGGTGATGAATGTATGTAAAACATATTACTAGACAGCAAAGATGGGCCCCCTTCAGCTCTGGGCCCCATAGCAGCTGCACCCCTTGCACCTATGGTAGTTACGCCCTTGGCAGAAGTTATACTTTATCACTTAAACTGCATGTTGTGGTTGCAAGCTTCAGCAATATTGCTATTGTGGTCATACTTCAAGCAACTGGCTAAGAGGAAGGGGAAAAGGACACCCTGGCTAAGAGGAAGGGGACAAGGACCCCCCTTGTATTTGCCTATATGTGTGTGTGTGTTTGTATGTTTTGTGTGTGATAAGAGACAGATGGGAAGGCAGTTAGAGTCCTGAGATAAGCTATGGGACACAGAGTAACAGGAGGTCTCAGGGTCACAGAGTAAGCAAGGAGGCAGGGAGACAAATAGTAAGAGGGAAGCTGAGGAACACAGGAAAGAGAGGCTGAGGGACACGGAAGAGATGGTTCTGGAGTGACAGGAGTCTGCATTGGCACGGCAGGAGGCTGAAGAGCCACAATGGGCAGAAGGCAGGAAAAACACAAGGCACAGGAGGCTGGAGTGCCATCTTTTGGACCATGTGATCTCCTACATGCGCTGTCTGTTTTTATTTTCAGAAAAAAAGAAAAAACGTATCCATTGTTTATTCATAATGCCTGTAACAGTCTTTTGATGCGCTGAAATTGCACAACACATACAAGTTACAATGTCCACTCACGTTCGATGTATGTATCTTTATTCTGCTCAATCCTTAATAAACACTTAAAAAAAAAAATACCAAGTAACTAAGGTGCACTTGGAAGAGAATAGAGATGAAAGCTCCCAGAGTAACAATAAATCCATAGAGGGGAGAAAAGGACATTTGTCAGTAACTTGGTCCAGACTATCAACAACTATATACAAGCAGAGGGAATGAGATATGCTGCATTATTAGGCGGCACAAAGCTCTTAAGCTGGCTATACACTAGGCGATTTGGATGCAATTTGTGAAAGCATCTAATTCTCATGTAATTGACAGCAGGTTGATGCTATGTGCAATTCTGTGGGCATCACACATAAGCATGTGAGTTGCAACTGCTCCACTAGCAATCTGCAAGGCTTGGCTGGGATTGCATGCAATATATTGTTTAGTAGAGATGTGCATTGATCCCTATATTTTGGTTCTAACTCATCATTGTGTTTTGGGTTTGATTTCGGAAAAAAACACCCACAAGTGTTTTTCTTCGGTTTAAAATGAACTAAAATAAATAAATAAATATAGAATTGAAACAAACAATGTTTTTTTTTAAATCCGTATAAACAGCTAAACTCATGTTATTAGGATCTATTAACATGCAATCCAAATCTACATCTTAAATTCATTTGTAATAAATATATGTGAAAAACTGCAGATAGTTATGTGTGTATAAAGAGAATACAAACACAGAGCCTTTGTTAACATTAAGCGTCTATGTCTGGTGATTCAAAATGTTGGGAGTATAAGTGATAAAGATGGCACTGATTAGACATCTGTGCTACAAGTCATCCCACACAAGGGTCAGGAAAACAGATGACAGAGCACTGTGCATCTATGGTGCTAACAAGCACACATGACTAGATGCCTGTTTACAGGAACTAAAGACAAAATCAAGAAAATGCTGCTATAATGAAGCAGATATCTGGCCCGTCATAATAAATTGTATTTAAAAAATAGGTACTTGTGTAGTTTCACGGCGCCACCGTGCGCACAGTGAAACTTTGAAACTTGGCAGTCTGCCAGACTCTGTGTTTACTGTACGCGGGCCGCTCTAGCTGTTCTCAGCGCAGCGTGTGGCTGCTTTCCTTATATAAGCTACGTTATCAGCATAGCGCTGGGCAGCAGCAGTGCACCCAGCGCTGACAGGTCACTGTGGGACTTGTAGTTCCACAGTGAAATAGGCAGTCCTGCGCACCGCTGACAACCCGGCAATTTAGACTCCTCCGGCAATTTAGAAGTCTAGATTTATTCGTCTAAATCTAGACTCCTTGCAGTCCTGCGCACCGCTGACAACCCGGCAATTTGGACTCCACCGGCAATTTAGAAGTCTAGATTTAGACGTCTAAATCCAGACTCCCTGCAAACCGCTAAGATGGGGGCATCTAAATTTAGACGGTAAAGCGTCTAAATTTAGTAGGGTCTAGGGGTACACTATTAAACCTGTTCACAATGACACTAGTCGACGTAACAGCTGTCGACCTTGTTAATTCCACTATCCACGCCAACCCGAAGTGTGGCGAGCGCAGCGAGCCCGCGAGGGGCAGCGGTATGCGTCCTACAACCTTTTCATACCCCACTATCCATGTCGGCGTGGAGTTGATTTTATAAAGTGTGGCGAGCACAGCGAGCCACCGAGGCCGAAGCGTGGCTAGCGCAGCGAGCCCCGCGAGGGGAAGCGGATACCTGTGAAGCCCGCGAGGGGACGCAGATACCTGTGAAGCCCGCGAGGGGACGCGGATACCTGTGAAGGTATCCGCGTCCCCTCGCCTCGCTGCGCTCGCCACACTTTATAAAATCAACTCCACGCCGATGTGGATAGTGGGGGTATGAAAAGGTCGTAGGATGCGTACTGCCGCCCCTCGCTGGCTCGCTGCGCTCGCCATACTTCGGGTTAGCGTGGATAGTGGAATTAACAAGGTCGACAGCTGTTACGTCGACTAGTGTCATTGTGAACAGGTTTAATAGTGTACCCCTAGACCCTACTAAATGTAGACGCTTTACCATCTAAATTTAGATGTCCACATCTTAGCGGTTTGCAGGGAGTCTGGATTTAGACATCTAAATCTAGACTTCTAAATTGCCGGAGGAGTCTAAATTGCCGGGTTGTCAGCGTTGCGCAGGACTGCAGGGAGTCTGGATTTAGACGTCTAAATCTAGACTTCTAAATTGCCGGAGGAGTCTAAATTGCCGGGTTGTCAGCGGTGCGCAGGACTGCCTATTTCACTGTGGAACTACAAGTCCCACAGTGACCTGTCAGCGCTGGGTGCACTGCTGCTGCCCAGCGCTATGCTGATAACGTAGCTTATATAAGGAAAGCAGCCACGCGCTGCGCTGAGAACAGCTAGAGCGGCACGTGCACAGTAAACACAGAGTCTGGCAGACTGCCAAGTTTCAACATTTCACTGTGCGCGCGGTGGCGCCGTGAAACTACACAAGTACCAAAAAATAAACTTGCTATTATACTTATCTAATTACAGTGACATTGCAAATTTCTGTGGCCATTAATACATTATTATCTTTCCTATATTTCAAAACAGTGGTCATTCACCAAATATATAAAGTCTGAAATATTTCTCCAATATTTAAAATGCTTGGGGCCAGAAGTATTTTGGCTTCATCCTTATTTTGGAGTATTCACATACCATAATGAGATGCAGCAAAATTGGTGACGTTTTAATGATAAGTTGTAGTAATAGATTTCTATCTCAGCAATACCAATGCCTACTGTACCTTCTTGTTAAAGCTTGCTCTCTCACACCCTCTGCTGGAGCTCTGTATTGGCAAAGTCACATGGCTGGTGCTGAAAATGGGAGGAATCCGTGAGCTCTATTTCACAAAAGCTGTTAGCAATATCACAATGAGGCCCTTCTATTGCCGCAATTTATAATCCTATACATGTGACGGAGAAACAAAATATAAGTGCTGGGAAAGTTTCTGCCGGGAATATTTGTCAGTTATCACTCTTGGTTCTATAACACACACTCACATTCATATGTGTTAGTGCATATATATATATATATATATATATATATATATATATATATATATATATATATATGTACAGTATGTGTATATAATATATATATATATATATAGAGAGAGAGAGAGAGAGACTGAGATATATTTTTTAAGCATACTCAGACATACTGGCGTATCTGGGTGCCGGATGATGGCCCGGCAGTTGGGATTCTGACGGTCAGTATTCTTAAATCGGAATCATGACTATTTAAATGCCCAACAGTCGTGCTCCTGACTGATAGGGCCTATTCTCCCTAGTGGGGGTCCATGACCCCCATAGAGGGGATAAAAGAACCTGTGGTGAGCGCAGCTGGCGAGCACTGGGAGCCCACAAGGAGCTTCTTTGCGCTCGCCCCCCTGTTGGAGTACATCCAATCCCTGTATATCTATAGTGGGAGCAAGGCGTGCAGTGCACACTTGCCCCTGGGTCTAGGGGGCTAAAACTTGATTATTTACATAAAAGTAAGTCCGCTCGAAACAAATGTTTCGAAAGCTATTCTGCTACCTTGTCACTGCCTCTGTGCACGTGTGAGGGAGAAAGTGATGTAGTTTCACTTGCTGCCAGCAAATGGCACTGTTTCGGAGACACACAAACGGACACTAGACATATATACAGATGATAACTGTAAGGAAGAGCCAGAGAGCAAAGAGGCAATTATAGGGATCAAGCTGGGGAATCCATATCCTGTGCCTTTTATACAATTAACAACAACAGCAACCTGGGGACAACACCAGAGTATAGGCCAGAAACCAGCAGAAGGGGTTGTACATTTGGGGCAGGCATCAGTGGAGAACCCACAAATTCATGAAGCTAGATTAGGTAACATTAAACCCTGTAAATCAGAATTAGAATCAGCTTTATTGGCCAGGTATATTTGAGTATACTAGGAATTAGTTTTGGATTGCTGTGCAACAGCCAGGTAGGTTACAGTTAAACAGTGACAGTTCAGATATGTAACACACATACAGATACACTAGATGTACCCTGGGGAGGATGATGGACAAGGACAGGAGAGACACGGGGAACATATTTTGGATGAGCTGCTCAGCACCAAGGCAGCCATCAGCGGCTCCACTTGGTCATTGCAACAGGCCAGTAGGTAACTGTAAACGGAGACAGTAAAGTTATATAACACATTTGGCTGAGCTGCACAGCTGCTAGGCAGCCATCAGCGGCACCATCTTGTTGCTACTTCCAGGGCTGCAGCAGGGCCTAATAGGCCATTTTCCCCATCAGCATGCCACATACCCTCCATAATGACATTCCATTAGGTACAAAATTCTCTGTTTCTGGACTTCCCTGCCAGTGTCAGTTACAGAGGTTGGACTCCAGCACAGTCCAAAATTCAAAGAGGGGGAGGGGTGCCAGTGAGTCCAGGACAGTGATGTTTGGAGTGGCATTAGGTGTGGCTCACTTTTTTGAATATTGGACTGTGCTGCAGCCCCACCTCTGAAACTGCCACTGGCAGGGAAGTCCAGAAACAGAGCATTTTGCACCTAATGGAATGGTTCATGATAGAGGGTATGATGCCACAGTGACTAGTCCCTAGGCCTTTCCCCTGAGAAGCTGAGGAGGGGCCAGTGTATCCGGAGGCATTGGGTGGAGTACAAGAGATAAAACGGGATCAGCTGATACCTGACATACACTGTGGCAACCCAGATCTAGGGCGGGGTGTATTAAAATACATTGCCGCCCTTCGCGCCGCCCCCGCCGCGATGCCGCCGCATATGTACTAACATATGCGGCTGTCTTTGCGGTGCGGTGACGGAGGCCCCCCACGATACCTGGAATGTGGTGTGCGGGGGGTCTCCGTCACCTCCCAGCCGGCTCCTGCATCCCTCATGCGGCGTCACGCCGGGGACAGCTAAGCAAGCTGTCCCCGGCGCCTCCTCCTCCCCCCCGATAGGGGGAGGAGAGGTTTACCTTCCAGGGTCCAGGAGGACCCTTCAGGAAGGTAAGCCAGAGGGGGGGTCGGCGAGGCGGCGGGTTTGCGTCGGCGGCGAAAAAAAGCCCATAGGCTTCTATAGGGTATCGCCACCCAAAGGTGGCGATACCCTTCACTGCGGTATCATTTTTGATACATAGGAAAATGCAGTAAAACCGGGGTTTTACCGCATTTTCCATTTGATACATCTCGCCCTTAATCTTATTTCTTCACTTATTTGCTTTTCTGTAGCATTCGCTTCCACAATAGATGTTCTTTTCTGATAAAGTTTACACTTTGGAGCTGTATGTTAAAATTATTATAAGCAATTTACTGCCCAAGATTCCTTTAGCACGTGATCACATATTTTGGAAGTTACCCCTTTTCCACTAGCAAATTCTACCTGGGTTTTTGAACGGGAACGCACACCGACCCAAATTTTTTTGTAGTGTGAATCGGTCCTTGAAAAAAAACACAGGTAGAGAGACCAGGGAATTTTACCTTGGTAGCTACCAGGGTCAGACACGGGAATGACACATGTCTGAGTGCAGTGTAAACGCACATTATATCCGGGCAACGCTCAGAGGCCATTTATTGGTTCTTCAAGGGGACCTGATGGAAAAAAAACTATTTCTTGTTGACATTCATAGGTTTTTACAAAGCTTCCCCGGATTTAGTGGAAATGGCTCTGACACAGGTATAACACAGGTCTATGTGTAGTGGAAAAGGTGTTCAAACCAGTGTCTGACACGGGTAAGATCCATGTTCAAAAACCCGTGATCAACACAGAATTCAAATGGAAAAGGGGTATCATTAACCACGTCACAAATGTTCCAATCCCCTTTCTAAGAGAATACTTCATATTGCTGAAATATTCAGGTATTTCCTTTTTATACAATTTATGTAGGTCAAACAAAAGTGAAATACAGGTGATATGATTCAGACTTACGGCTCAATGATCTCTATGCTAAAATGCATTTATTATTAACAAGAACAGTTATGAGAAAAAGTATATGAAAAAAGCAAATAGCTATTGGTCCATTTAGTAGCACTTTCTTTCACTATTGCCTGCGTAGGCAGCCACCATCATATGCACACAGAAAAGACAGAGTTCTTATTGGTTACATTCCTTACATTACCTGTGCTCTTCCAACACAGTACACATTATAGAATTCACAGAATGTCTCTTAAGGCCCCATACACCAGAACAACACAGGTCGTCAGGTCGGCCCTCAGCTCTCGTACTGCACGTCTGATCCGTCGGCTCTCATTACGGTTGAACGAGCGATCGTATGTGCTTTTAAGCACATACGATCGCTCATTCGACCTTCATACGATCAGGGTCCTAAGCAGGTCATCCTGATGTATGGCCAGCTTAACAGACACATTATAAGGAACAAACTGCTCTTGAGATACAACATGCTGCTGTCCCTGAAACATTCTCACACTCCACCGCTTGTAAATGTCCCTGAAACATTAAAGTGGAAGAATGTCACAATGGCCCTTATTCTGATCGGTGCGGCCGGATCCGAATATGCGGCCAGGACCGTGCGTGCGAAACCCCGCCTTCCATACGGATCGCCAACTCTGTCCGTACGCGGTAAGAAGCTGGCCGAACGGACCGCACGTGTATTTTTCACGGAATACGCCTCCTCCATCTCAGGGAACCTCCCCCATCATTCGATGGTCGCAGACCATCGAATGCAGGACCGAGTGGTCCACCAGCTCCCGCAACCTCAGACCACACGGATATTTTTCCGTGCAAAATCAGGGATCTGGGCGGGCAGCTGAAATCCGGCGATGTCATATGTCCGCCACCTACACGTGCGTCACGGCCGCATTACCATACGTACGCCCAGCGTTTGCATGGGAACGCCCATGAAACGCGGGGCGTATGCATATGGTAATGAGCCCAAATACCCCTTCACACCCCTCTCCACCCCCTGTTCGTAGTGTACACATTTCATGCGGAATTTGGACGTGCGTTCCGTTCGCACATGCGCAGAGACGCCTCTGCACATGCGCAGACACAAAACATCGGCGGCACGAACGCACGCGGATATTACCGCACCAACCAGAATAAGGGCCAATGTTCTTAAAATTACTGACTATAAAATAATGACTATACATTAAAACACCACACTCTATTATAAATAGTCTTTATTAAAAATATAAAAATGTAATTCTTTAGTCCAAAATATTTTTTCCCATATTTTATCAAGAGAATAGATGTTTTCACAATCCTTTTTTATTTTCTGACAGGATAATTTCCTACAATTTAACACGGAGTGCTGATTTAGTTATGCCACAAAAGCATTAAGTAACTGACTAGATTTTTTTGCTGTACACTATAGGGTAAATTGACACCATGGGAGTTCTATTAAAATTTTAGATGTTGCCCATAGCAACCAATCACTCTCCATTTTATCATTTTTGAAGCTTAGAGAATCTGGCCCAGAGTCTTAAATAGATGTGGTTAGTTCTATGCAATGTTAGTGAAAAGAGTGGTATTCATTGATTATTAAAAAAGGGGAAATGTGTCTTCCTGCACTTGTGAAAGTTGTGTGTGGGTGGTAGGCTGGGCGAGGATGAGGAAGTTAGGGCTTCCTTTCTATACCTGAGTAGTACAGCTGGTAAGAAGAGTCACTGCTTCCCCTCTGACACTGGACAGGATATCCTCATGGTAAGAATGTGCTGACTGAAGCAATGTAAGGGCTTTGCACACTGTATGGGAATTCCTCACTGTATAGCTACTAACTAAACTGTGCAGTAACTTGTATTTATCTCAGGTGATAGAGGTGGACACTGCTATGACTAAGTAATAATACGTATAACAGTAAATATAGTGGATGAGTTACCATTATTCAGCCTGAAAATGTACAAACCCAAGTGCTATTATTATAGTACAAGGTATGAACATATTTCTCAGAATTATATATAATAAATTACCATTTAGTATGAGTATGGTCATATCATCCTGCAGCTTTTTTTAGCAAAAAATAGTTATAGAAACTCTTGGCGTCTTCAATTCTTCACAACTATAAATATACCCTCCATCATGACCCATTCCATTAGGTACTAATGCTTGCTAGTGGTAGTTGCAAAAGTGAGGCTCCAGGGCAGTCCAAAATTCAATTAGGGGAGCCACACCAGTTGGTGTGGTTCCCCTATTTGAATTTTGGCCCCACTTCTGTAACTGCCACTGGCAAGAAAGTGCAGGTAGAGAGCATTTTGTACCTAATGGTACCTCATGTTGGAGGGTATGTTAAAATAAATAAAAAAGTAGTGGTGAATAAAGTGCACCAATTCTGAATTCAGAATGTACAGTATGCTTAAACTTAATGTATAAAAGCACTGAGGAATGTATGTAACTAATGCATGATGCTCCTAATACTGACCCCTGCTTTACCAAACACCAACCAACATTAAAGACACTGATCCACCATTCTGTACTACTAACAACATTATTGGTACAGGTTGAGTATCCCTTATCCAAAATGCTCGGGACCAGGAGGATTTTGGATAACGGATTATTCCGTATTTTGGAATATTTTAATATTTCAATGATGTATTTTGAAGTATCTTGCATTTATGCTGTATAAACACATAATATACACACAAATATATTTTATTACCACATAAAATACACACAAATATATTTTAATTGTTCAAAAAACAAGGTTTCAAAACGTGAAACAAAATGTGTGTACTATCTCAGCACTGAATTTGAATGCCAAGCAATCATTGTCTTGCACATATATAGTGCCAGTTACATATCATGTCCCCAGTGATGCTGTTACAAATGTCCCCAGTGAGTTTTTAGCAAAAAAAATTTTTTTTTTTCACTTTCTGGAATGTCCGTATTTCGGAATAATTCGGATAATGGATATTCGGATACGGGATACTCAACCTGTACTATGGTGTTGATTTGTGATGGGGAAGAAGTGGTATCAGTGCACATTATGGGCCTTATTCTAGTTCACTCTTTCTGACAAAATCCTTCTAAGATGGACAAAACCATGTGCACTGCAGGGGGGCAGATGTAAAATGTGCAGAGAGAATTAGATTTGGGTGAGTTATTTTGTTTCTGTGCAGGGTAAATACTGGCTGCTCTATTTTTACACTGCAATATAGATCTCACTTTGAAGTAAAACCCCACTCAAATCTAATTCTCTCTGCACAAGTTACATCTGCCCCCTGCAGTGCACATGGTTTTGTCCATCTAAGAAGGATTTAGTCAGAAAGAGTGAACTAGAATAAGGCCCTATGTGAGTTGATACCACTTCTCCGCCATGTAGGACGTCAGGTTCAATGACAAGGCTGCTATGCGCCCATCTATATAAGCTCTGCGGTCAGCCTTACATCCATATTGGGGAAAATATTAGAAGTTATAATAAGAAATGGTATCCAAAATTTCTTAGAGCAGGAGAAGGTGATTAGTACGTCTCAGCATGGGTTCGTCAAAGATAGATCATGTCAAACTAATTTAATTAGCTTCTATGAGGAAGTCAGTAGGGGGCTGGACTTAGGGAAATCTGTTGATATAATACTTCTTGATTTCGCTAAAGCTTTTGACACAGTGCCTCATAAAAGGTTATTAATAAAGCTAGATAAATTAGGGGTAGGATATAAAATTAGTAATTAAATTCAAAACTGGTTGAACAATCAGGGACAGAGAGTGGTAGTAAGGTCCAAAGTGGAGTCCTACAAGGTTCAATACAGGGACCTACCTTGTTTAATATATTCATTAATGATATAGGTAGTGACATAGAGAGTAAAATTGCTATATTTGCGGATGACACGAAAGTGAGTAAGGAAATTATCCCAGGAGAGGATGTGGATACACTACAAAGCGACTTAATTAAGCTGGAAAGGTGGGCGGAAAGGTGGAAAATGCGGTTTAAAGTTTAAAATTTTAAAGCAATTCACTATGGGATCTGGCATCTATATTAATTTGAATTCAAAACTGGATACATTTTTGACCACTAAGGGAATCATGTAGATATTACTTACTAAAGTCAGTAGTACAGTTAAATAGGTTGAACTCGATGGACTAATGGATTTTTTTCAACCTTGATTTCTATGTTGCAATATAGCATGCAGATATGCCAGGTAAAGTATAATGGTTGCACTGACCATTCCGACACCTGCAGCCATCATTTGGTTAGCTGCAGGTGTTGTTGTCCATTCACTACAGCAGGGACATCTCTGTTCCTGGCTGTGATGGCTGCCGGCTCCAGGCTGCATGTGAGATACAGTATTGTATTACTTGAGGGGGAGACACAGTGCATTAGCACTAAGCAATAGAGTAAAATGATAGAGAGAAACAGAAGGAATATGCAGGCGAAAAAGAGGAGGAATGCATTGACATGGCATTTTACATGTGGTGGTTCCCAAGTGCTTGCATATGAGGTTAGGGATTAAATAGAAGAAACAGGTGGGCGGGAAATGTGTGGGCCAGCCAAATTGCATCATTAGACACCCAATTTTTAAATTGGGAGTTTAATTTGTGCACCTGCACCTTTGACTTTGTATGCAGTTCTACTGAAAGGTCTCCGCAGGGTCGCACCTCTCAATTGGTGTGCACCCCAGAACCCCACCCCTGTATATCATTAGACACCTACCTGCAGCAGGTAGGATCTGGACACGACCATACACCCGGGTGCGGGTCGCTATCGGATCGGTACCGCTCACGGTGCACATCGTGAGCGGGTCGTGCGCTCTGCGTCATCGTGAGCGGGTCGTCCTGGTGTGCACCCCGAATAAGGCTTAGTACATTTCTCCAAAATCACATATCACAAATAAGAAAAAAAGCTTTAATATATATAACACTCAAAATTCTAATTTATAAAATTAGAACCCAGCACACAATGGGTGATAGAACAAAGAGATACATTTATATATTACTATCAAAATAAAGATTACTTTGTGTTAACCATGGCAGTTCTACTTAATGAAATGTGTATCCTGGGGACTTGTTGCAAATAGTTGTGAGAAGCAGGCATACAAAATGCAACAATGAACTCCTTAAATAAATAAAGCCAAAAAAACAACAACAAACAAGAAAAAACTGGAACTAAAAATGCCTAGAGCTAAAATCTTTATAAAAAGGAGATCACAACTGCAAATGCATTTTTATAATCTGACCTTAATCTTACTTTATATAAGATCAGAATAATTCTAATGCATTTTATTTGACAGCAAAAAATTCTGGCACATGACGGTATTTGTAAACAGCAAATTTAAGGGAACTCAGTGTTTAGAATAATATATTTATTAGGTAGAGAGATAGCGGCGGTAATTTGGAATATGCTATTCATTTCGTTTTTACTGGAGATGCAGTGGAACATTCATTTGGCAACTAAAGACATGCCTTTCCCGACACATACTACAAAACCTGACTGTGACATCTATTTCCAAAAAGAACCTGCTTAAAGTGGCTGTGTAACCAGCCAAAGTGAGTTTGTGCAGCAATCAT
The DNA here is from genome assembly GCF_055691185.1 of Crinia signifera. Classification (NCBI taxonomy): domain Eukaryota; kingdom Metazoa; phylum Chordata; class Amphibia; order Anura; family Myobatrachidae; genus Crinia; species Crinia signifera. Next base: position 130,908,771 of record NC_139221.1, on the reverse strand, counting down.
CTAAGAAGCACAAGGTTTCAGTCATGCATTCGGTTATTTTTAATACACATTAAGGTCATTCGTTGGACGCAACTCACGCACATACTGTATACGGCCACTTTTCTTGCTCAGAAATAAGGGTTTTATTCAGAGAAGCAAATTAACCTGATGTTTACGTAGATCTCTGATGTTTTTACGTGTGCACATGTGCATAAATCGCGCTACGTATGTCCAGATCTGGGGTTCCGATGTCTCTTGCTTTACCACAAAAGCTACAGCATGACTGACATGATGCTGACATTTATGGGTGGCAATGGGCCTGTGTTCCAGAATATAGGGGTGTGTCTGCCACATTTCCTGGGCATGCTGAAGCTATTGACTGCATCCTATGATACAGCTTCAGTGGCAACAGCAGAATGATTTAATGCGACATCCTGAGAAACCTGAGGGTAACTCATATTTCTATGCAAAACAACCGGTCTGCATACAAATATGATGTTTGGAGGTCTGCACAGATCAAGACCTGTTCTGAGCATGCGCGTAATGAGGCTTGCAAGATTGCTCACAGCCCATCGATTTTCCCCATCATCGTTGTCCATACACTCTGGGCAAAATCACCTAGTGTGTATGAACCTTAATGCAATCAGGAAGAATCAATCTCCGACTGCTGCATTATAATTTTAATGTCACAGAATTGATTCCTTGTTGCTGTGCAATTCCACAAACATGAATCAGGCCCATGATCCTATTCTGCATGGATGCGGCAGCTGACCACAGAAGTCAACAAGACTATATATAAATATAGGACAAATAATAATCATTTTGTTTGTATAGTGCTCTTTTTCCAATAGGATTCAAGGTGGTTTAAGGACCTCAAAAAACACAGCACATGGTACAGTACCAATGTTTTAGTAATACAGCAACAGTGGTGTTCCTACGTGTATCCACACCCAGTGCAGCATTGCGCCAGCTAAAGAGGGCATAGCTCATGGGTATGCAGCAAGGCCTCACGGGCCGGACCCCTATTCTCGGCCTAATTTATGTTTATATGCAGATGCAATCGCAATTTTCTAGGATTTGGAGCTGATAATGTTAGCAAGGGAAACTGCCCTCAAAAATGAAGAGAGACTCATTGCGTACATATTCACAGCCTGTATGCAAAGAACAAAAACCATGGAGACTCAGGGTAGGCCTCTGGCTATACAGGCTGGACACAGCAGTAACTACGCACGCACAATGGGGGTTCCTCATACCTGATCAATGCTGTGCAAATTCACACAGAGGCCAATTATAGAACATGATCGTAGCTTGCATGTGCGAGTGACAATAATCAGAGATTGGACTGTCCCCAAGCTGTTCACAAGTTGATTGACAGGATGTTGCTGTTTGTGGGTGTCACTCGCCCGTTATCTGGGAGTGTCAGGAAAAACACAGGCGTTCCCAAGCGTTTTCAGGAAGGACATGTGATCTCAGCGCCGGGCTCGATCAGCCTATCGCAGAGTTGTGGAAGGGTCAGGGTTATGCACAGACTGGGAAAATAATTCAATGGTGAGTAAGTTGCAAATGTAGCTAGTGCATGGTGAGAGTTTTGCAAGCCATTTGCATGCTTGCACAGGGCGGGTTGTAACTCTGGTGGGGCGGAGGCTATGTAACTGCAGAGCTCTGCTAAATTGCCCAGCAGGTCTGAATAACCACCAAGGTTTTTACAAATACAAACTTGCAACTGACTGCAGATACACCGCAAAAATGGCCCTGCCATACCTGCGTTTCTCCAATCCCTCTCCGGTAACACCTTCAAATGGTCACTTCCTGTCACTCACTGAAAATCCTCATAGTGAGTGAGATCGCAGCTCGACAGCAGTCATCTGATAATCTCTTCATTGCGAGAACATCAGCCATTGCATACAAACATGAATTTAGTCCATAGTATGGCCACATCAACTGTAAATGCACCTATTTGCTGGTCTAAATGCTGTTATAATTGTCTGCTCTGTGGGTGGGGGGTACAATTGCTTCCCCATCATGCTCCCTCCCCCCCGATTGGCACCAAATTACACTGACACATCTGATTGGACAAGAAGGGTTTCAAGTAGCAACAAAACTAGATAAATGCTAACTGTAATATCAATGTCTTTGCTAATGCATTTAGTCACAGCCTGTACAAACCTCTAACAGCTGACCTGGCTGCACAGTTACAATTCCCAGGAATATACATTTGCACTCGCGATCAATTCACTGTTTCCTGATTTACTGTAATCTAATAAGGAGAAGATGTAGCTATTTTTACTGTTGAGTCGGCAGCCATGCTGAAAACAAAATAACCTGTCAGTAAAGCCAATATTTGTGTTGCACTAATAGTACAACTGTATTATTCATTGCAAATCAAACAGCTTGCATAGTGCTAACAATATGTACTCATAGGTGCCGATTTATGTTTTGGCTGGTGGGTGCTCAAGCCAAAAATATAGAGGAGTGGCTTTCTGGGGAAGGGGTGTGACCACAAAATAATACCAATTTATATTACGGAGCACAGTTGTCTCCAATATTCAAATTACGGCAACAGAGTCCACATCCATAAATGCCCCCACAGTGCAGGTACATAATTGCCCCCACAGTGCAGGTACATAAATGCCCACACAGTGCAGGTACTCCGCGGACAGAATACACTCTTCCCGGCATACTGTTTCCCAAGTGGCGGGTCCAGCAATTTGGGTGCTGCAGCTGCAAATTAACAAGTTAATATGGCGGCCCAGCAGCGGGACTCGGGCCCGTGGGTGCTCAACAATTTCCGTGGGTGCTCAGGCCCTTGAGCCCCCACAGAATCGGCACCTATGATGTACTAACAATATGCACAGTATGAAGCACTTCTCAAACAGCACTCATTGATAACACCAGCTTACTTCCTGAAAAAGCTAACTTCCTAAAACATACGTTTAATTCAGACTGTTTTTGGCAGAAACAGCTAGGTCGGATGGTTAGAGAGTGTGAAGGTCAAACAATTATATTCTTGGTTAACCACCCTCCATCCTGCAAGGTTTTTTTTCCTTCACACAACTGAAATATGATCCTTCCTCAACTCTGATCTCAACCCTTATATGTGTGTATTCCAGAAATGTAAATGAAACGAAAATCAGTGACATCCTCACTATTGTGGATTGTGCTGTGGAGTGCAGCATGCCTCCCAGCCATTGGTTGTGTATGCATTTGCCAATGCCAGCACCCTGCTGGTTCCCATCGCTCAAGATGTCGCTCTGTGCACACATTGCCCAGTGTGTACCCAGCATTAGTTATGTTATTTATGTGTAAAAGATTAAGGGCCAGATGCACTAAGCTTCAAAAGTGATAAAATGGAGAGTGATAAACAACCAGCCAATCAGGTCCTGCCTGACATTTTTCAAACACAGTCTGTGACATGGCAGGTAGGAGCTGATTGGTTGGTTTCATATCACTCTCCATTTTATAACTTTTGAAGCTTAGTGCATCTGGCCCTAAATCAGTTATTTTACAACAATTGACCCAACACTGCAGCATGTGCAACCTCATCCTGTCCAATCACAGTCAAAATCCAATCGGATTGGCCAGTATCAAGGTATATTACTAGTAATAGCCAATGATTCTACGTGGGACAACATGCAATCCAGTTATGGGTAAATCTTCTTTCTATCTACAGAAAGTCAGTTCATTTTTTCCTTTCTCCTCTAGTTATGTGCAGTGGAATCGAACGCACCTGACCGCCGCTGCTTCCTCCTACACTGCCACCCACTGCAATGTAGACTGAAGGTTTTGCCACATTCCCTTCCCTAGGAAGGAATGATTTGCCATACCTCTGCCAATTGCCAATGACCCCTCCCATTTCTTGGACTAGGCAAGGCTGAGAAAGATCCAATAAGCAAGGCTCTCTTATCTCATGTGATTTTCTTCCCTTAATTAGACTATCATCTAATCAATACTCCTTACAACTGCACCAAACCCTTGTCCTGCAATGTTTTGACTTGTAAGTAAGACACTGTTTTCTTTACTTGCTAATTGCTTATTAGATGATGTGGAACTATATAAATAGAGTATTATAATAATATTATATTAACTTTAAAGATAGGGAGGAAGATATTACACTACAAAACACAGAAATGGTAGAAGTAAGGAGAATTCTCTCCACCTGGGAGTATTATTTTATATAAAGCAAATAAAGATCCCAAGGAATATGGTTGCTACCACTGCCAGCACCAGGAAATGCAGCACAGCCCATAGAATTCTGAGGGGGATCCAAGTGTCTGCACAGACTGCAGGGTGCATGAATGGAGCATCCAGAGGACGATCTGGGTGGCACTGCAGCAGTAATTCTGGCTGCAGACTGCCATCCCAGCACCCCTGCTATGAAGAAGCAAGGACCATGTGGTAGCAACATGCCATCTCCAGAGTCCTGTGCTTGCATACCACTAGATGCAGGATTGGACTGGACGAACGGGGGACTCACTATATGTGGGCCTACCCCATCCTCTAGGTATCTAGATCCACACTGTGCAACTAATTTATACAGTCTGTATGTTACATTATACTGCACGACACTTTGTTGTATTTTGTACAGTGCATTGATGTTAATAATGTGGTATTTTATCATGCAGGCACTAGCAGTATTTATTTTACAGGTACTTGTGAGTTATCCGGGCTGCCGATTTTTTCATCGCGCCCGAAATCGTGGGCATCGCGTCGGTCGTGGCCGTTATAAGGAGCCGCGACGCGATGCCCACGATTTCCCATAGACAGTAATGTTAAAAGACACGATGGACCCGATTTCCGACACGATTTCCCATAGACAGTAATGTTAAAAGACGCGATGGACCCGATTTCCCATAGACAGCAATGTTAAAATAAAATTACAATGTGAAATTGGCCAATATGTTTTTAAAAAAAATGTTTCATGGCCCCCCACCACCGTTAACGCCACCCCGAAGCGTGGCGAGCGCAGCGAGCCCGCGAGGGGCGTCGATACGCGTCCTCCGACCTTTTCATGCCCTACTATCCACTAGGGCGTGGAGTGAGAATAGAATAGTGTGGCGAGCGCAGTGAGCCACCGAGCCCGAAGCGTGGCGAGCGCAGCGGGCCCCGCGAGGGGACGCGGACACCTTCACAGGTATCCGCGTGCCCTTGCGGGCTTCACAGGTGTCCGCGTCCCCTCGCGGGGCTCGCCACGCTTCGGGCTCGGTGGCTCGCTGCGCTCGCCACACTATTCTATTCTCACTCCACGCCCTAGTGGATAGTAGGGCATGAAAAGGTCGGAGGACGCGTACCGCCGCCCATCGCGGGCTCGCTGCGCTCGCCACGCTTCGGGTTGGCGTCAATAGCGGGGTGGCGTTAACGGTGGTGGGGGGCCATGAAACATTTTTTTTAAAAACATATTGCCCAATTTCACATTGTAATTTTATTTTAACATTGCTGTCTATGGGAAATCGGGTCCATCGCGTCTTTTAACATTACTGTCTATGGGAAATCGGGTCCATCGTGTCTTTTAACATTACTGTCTATGGGAAATCGTGGGCATCGCGTCGCGGCCCCTTATAACGGCCACGACCGACGCGATGCCCCCGATATCGTGTCTTTTAACATTACTGTCTATGGGAAATCGGGGGCATCGCGTCGCGGCCCCTTATTACGGCCACGACCGACGCGATGCCCCCGATTTGGAGCTAAATCGTGGGCATCGCGTCGGTCGGGTGTCCTTAAGTTAACCAAACTTAAGGACAAAATCGGCAGCCCGGATAACTCACAAGTACCATTTTACATACATACATATATGGGAAGGTGATACATACCAAATGTAGTTAAAAAAATTAGCAAATTTTGCATATTCTCACCCACACCTTGACAAAGGGGCATGCCAGCCCTGAAACGTTGTTTTTTGCTTTGTGATTAATACATGTTTGAAAAATCCTGCTGAGTGCGGCTGCATCTTTGTATCCAGTTCTATATATATATATATATATATATATATATATATATATATATATATATATATATATATATATATATATATATATATATATATATATATAGATAGAGGTAGAGGTGTCGGCCTGGCACTCCTCCAGCAGTATATGTAACCCAGGTGCCTGCAGAAGTACAGGATAGTGAAGAAACAACAGCGGAACTCTGGGGATTTTTTGAAAGAATATATTTTCAGCAAAAAAGCTTCCAACGTTTCGGGGTATATAACACCCCTTTGTCAAGGTTATACGTGCAATAATAAGTACTTATTATTGCACGTATAACCTTGACAAAGGGGTGTTATATACCCCGAAACGTTGGAAGCTTTTTTGCTGAAAATATATTCTTTCAAAAAATCCCCAGAGTGCCGCTGTTGTTTCTTCACTATCCTATATATATATATATATATATATATATATATATATATATATATATATATATATATATATATATATGCTCAGATGCACTCTAATGATTTGCCAAGTCTATGTGAATACTGGCCACACCCTCTCTGGAGGCTGGTCACAACCCTAAGAATGGGTTGGTCTGGTGGGCCCTTCCTGTCCCAGTCCAACACTGACGAGATATCTAACTGGCTTTTTAAGCGATTGCACATGTCTATGCAGTGGGTGTCAGTATCATAACAGTTGTAACAGTCCATTCAGCAATATAATTTAAATCTACTGTAGCACCATTAAGATTCTGATATGCGTGTGTACCTAAAGCTTACAACAACAACAAAAAACCCCATAAAAACCTTTCTGGAAGAAATGAGCTCAGGTTTGCAGTTAAATGATACATGAGCACAGTATTTAACAAAAAAACTCCAAGGGCCTAATTCAGACCACCAAGTGAGCGGGTCAGTGCCACCCGCCGAGACTAACATCCCCCCCCCCACCACCACCAGCACTGCCGACATCCCCTTGGTAACATGTGAGGAGATGTGTCTGAGAACATATCCCCTCGCATTCAGCGTAGGGGGACATAAGACATTCGATGGTCGCCGTCCATCGATTGATTTCTCTCCCCTTCGAAAATAAAAGTTGATGAAAACTGCCTTTTATTTCCCCCATAGATTGCCAAACAGGGGGCAGGCATTGACGTCATATGTTGTAAGCCGCCAGCTCCCAGCAGGCATCGGCCTGTCTGCATTCCCCTAATGCCACCCCCTGCCTACCCCCCTCCCTCCTCTACTCGCCAGAGGCGTTCGCACAAGGGGTCAGCACATGCGCAAATACACACTTGCACATACCTCCCACCATCGGAACGGGGCCAAATTCGGCCTCGTCAGATCAAACTTGATTCTAAACAAATATCTACCCCGCAGCTTTCTAGGATACCATTTTATTGAACAGAAATACATACTGTACATCATATTTTCATCATATTCATTTAGTGTATGTACTGTACTGGTGTCAATTACACACAGTTGTATAAATGGCCTAGCATGTATGCCTCAAAAGTCCCCAAACTTTTTCACTGAGGATTATCCTTCTCAATTTCTATAACAACCTATTACAAAAAAGGAGTTATGATAAACTTCATCCCTTAGCAAACCAATCATTTGTGTAATTACAATGCATCGCCCATTTGTATCTAGCAGACAGTAATTGCTGAACAGTTCCTCCTGCTGAGAAAAGACCACAGCGTAAGCAAGCTAAGGGAAAAATACAAAACTGAAAATGCAAAGCTGATAAAGGAATCAAAGCACTAATGAATAAAAAGATTATCATAATCTGTCATTTCAATTTAATCTTCACCCGTCTTCAAAGTCCTAGTATGATTAATAGCATTCAAAGCCTGTGCTTAGCATAACTAGACAAAAAAAAGCATGTAGGTCAGGCTTTAAAGCCCATCTTCACAGAAATAGATTCCTAGGAAATATTTACCAGGCACATAGCCATCGGCATAAAATATAATTTACATATTTTCTATTACCAGATACTAGCTACAACGATTAAAAACATCACTAAACCTTTTTTTTTTTATCTCGCGCCCAAAATGTCTGTCTCTGCTTTTACATGCTCTTGAACATCTTCATAAAACAGCTGAAATTCAACAGAGCTGGCCTCTAAATCATGATAAAACAATCACTTAAATAAGAGTCACTAGAAATATTCTCAAATATATGAGGGGAAATTTCATTGGGCACAATGGAACTTCTGCCTTTAAACCAATCGAAAAACAGGATGGTAACTTGCAGTTCAGATGTGGAGTCCAAGCCAGCAATGTTTTAAGGGGGGGGGGGCCTTTGGTATACTGTGTTTCTCCTATTTGAATTTTGGACTGTGCTGCAATCCTACATCTTGAGCCGCAACTGGTTGTAAGTCTCTTTTTACCAGAAAATGGCTAACAATGATAAAATGCAAATAATCTAATAAATGGAATTTTCCTAAAATAAACAAATATTAATAATAACAATTGGCCTGATTGACACAGTTAGCCCAGTGTGTGTGGTAAAATATATCACAGCCACAGAAGGTGTCTTGAGATAAAAGACATCCACTGTTGAGTACGATGAAGCAGCATCAAATAAACTGCGTGACTATCAGACATCTAAGGAACCCTCAGTTTTCTCAGGATATGAAGTTAAATCATGCAACCAAGGGTGCTGCCACTGGCCTCAGCACTCCCAGAAAATGAGGATGACATGTCCCATTTTCTGGCTGCCTCAGAATGTCAACAAAAACATCAGATATATTGCCAAATATTGGGTATAGATACATTTTTGAATTAGACCCAGAAGTATTTTCTAACTATTTATCATTTATTTATGTTTATCCATTAGCTGAATTTTACAAAAATCATAATATTTCAAAAGAGGAAGTGCTAAGCTTGTCCTGGAGAAATCGGACACATTGGAGCTCTAGCAACGCTAATTATCTCCATAAATGAATAGCAAAACATAGAGTAGGTCAATTATGAGCAGTAATAAGAGAGTCTATGGATAATTATACAGATCTTTAATTAGATGTGGGAGAGAGAGAGAGAGAGACACAAATCTTGTTAGCACCCCTGTACTTGTCTGCTAATGGTGTTTATTGTTGTGATTCCAGACACATTTTCCTTGTCACTCAGCATTCAGAAAATTACATTTATCAGAGGTTTCAATCAAATAAACTGCTAGCGTACATGTAATTAGATTAAATTGTAAAGGCCACATTAATTCAGCAGAAAAGGGCCCACTTGAATCCTACATTGGCTTTATTGGATAATTACAATTATTATCTACAGATCCTTGAAAATGTATTGTAAAATATAGCTTTAAGTGTGGTTTTGTAATATAAATGTTTCATTTCTCCAGCTTCTATGAACATTTTCAAGTAGAAGCAATAAAACATTTATAAGATTCAATTTGATTGCAGGGGTAAAGTAAATAGTGGCACTGTACAGATGACCCATGTATGTTATCATATCACCTTCATTAAAATGTATTACAGTAAATGAGTCACATGAATGACTCACTTATAAAAGCTGTCATCCAATGTGTGCAGGTTTCAGAGTGACAGCTCCTTTTTTGCAGTGGCTTCTGGTAAAATGTGTCTCATATCTGGAATTCCCAAAATCCTGTGAATTCCTAGCACTGAATGCTCTATTCTTTAAAAAATACATATTTAAATATGTAACACTTGCCTGTATATTTAGTATAAATAATCACACTTTGAGATCATGGGATTTGGAGTGATTCATTATCTAAATTTGAAGCTTAAAACATTTACATTTATTTGTAAAGAAGGATTCAGTGATCAGTGGTGTAGCTACCGTGCGGCAGACCCCGCAGCTGCTTGGGGGAGCGAGCACCAGCGGGGTCTCTCGCAGGTGCCGCTGATGCTCATCAGGCGGTAGAAGCAGTATCAGGCGGCAGAAGCAGGGAAATTGGCTCCAGTGGTGCACAAGCTCCGGGAGCTGTTACTGTCACAGGGCGCATTGTGCGCTGCAGACAGTCTCCCGACGCCCGCCCAAAACCAACCTCCCATTGTTTCAGTCTTGTCTGCTGCGGCGCTGCCGGGCTGTTCTACACTTCGTTGGGGGGTGCCAGATGATATTTTGGCTGGGGGAGCAGGGCGCCAGACGATATTTTGGCTGGGAGGAACAAATTTTGTAGTAAAGCCGCTGTCAGTGATTTCAGAGTATTGCACTTGAACAAGAGTCTGACCCGGTAATAAATGCCGATCTAAACATAACTACCTCTGTATGAAGTATGAGAGATCATACTGTAGATGGAGATGTAGAAACTCCTCTATTTATACATGCATTGTAAATATACAATAATGACAAGTAGTATCACAAAGGGATTATTAAACTGTACGGCTGAAATCATTCATTATAGCAATTTCATGTTACATTCAGATTTGTGTCTCTCAACTTTTCAGTGTTGGGCTAATGTTGCTGGTCATACACCATAAGAATGTAACTTGGTCCCAAAAATGTATACAATTGCAAAGTGGATGCTGACATGAAACTTTTGAACCAAGCTGAATTTGCTTCCTACAAATTGCTCAATTGAGAGATTAGGATTGTCAGAGCACTTACAGACCACAGTAATGCTTAATGCTTTTAATGGCCAGTGTTTTCAACCACTTTAAGATCACCAATATATTTTGTTAGCGGAAATGTTTAGACTTAATGAGCATTTTACATAGTTGAAAACAACAGAGAATAATTTATAACAGGAAACCCTTGACATCTTTAATAAATGATGTGATCAATGCAGCATTGTATGAAAAGATCACTATTAAATGGAATCTCGACCTATCAGACATATTTTAACAACAATAATCATACTAAACCCTTAATTTTCAATTTGTTTTAGAATTCATTTCAATTAATATATAGTGCCAGGTACCACAATTAGTATCTTTGACTAACTGACTTTAGTCAAAAAGCCATAATTTCAAAACCTACACATACTACAATTCCTCACACTGCCACCATTGAAGGTAACTGTCCCATAATACATTATACAGGTTGTGCTTCCCTTATCCAAAATGCTTGGGACCAGAAGCATTTTGGATAATGGATTATATCATATTTTGGAATCATTTTCTATTTCAATGAGGTATTTTGAGGACGGGACCCATGTGTGAACACAAAACGCATTTATGTTGCATGAACACATCAATACAAACAAATATATTTAATATGTGCCTGAAACAAGGTTTCAAAACCTTGCCATATGAAAAAGGTAAAATCGTTCCATTTTGAAAAGAGACAATATGGGATGTTCAGGGTACATCGATACCTGCAGGATAGACTTCCGGGAAGCAGCACAAATGGCTAGTAACAGTCATTTGCCTCATTCAGAGCCCTCTAGGAAGATTGCATAACAGAGCCCATTCCAGGGTTAAGGCCATATAGTTTAGAAGATTATATCAGGAGTAATTAAACACTTGCAACCAAAATCGGTGAATTAGCAGACATCACTATAGACAATGAAATAGATCAGCCTAGGGTTGGACACATTTAAAACAGGAACGGGATGTGGATAGGCCAATTATAAATCTCTTATTTGGGGACAGGTAGGATTTGTGCCGTATATTCATCTCTGTGTACATATCAGAAGAACACAATTAACATCATTTGGTATGTGCTTTTATTTGACTACCTACTGACTGTCAGACTGAATACACTGGTGGGTTGGTTGCCGGCTTCCTTAGCTGCAAACGAAAAAGAGAGTCTGTGTGTAATTGGAGTATCCAGATTCAGGTAATCCAGATGTCTAAGGACCTGATTCTGGTTGGCATTAGCTCCCTGCTTGCGAGCCATGTAACACCGCCGCCTGTACAAACATCCGCCCCCTGCTAGTCGGCAAATTTCACCACAGCACTGCAAATGGATGTTTTGCATAAACATTCTTTTGCAGCCTTGCGTTGGAACCTGAAATTATTCGATGGTCGCCGATCATCGAATTTTTTCTGTAGAGCTCACTAATCTTTCTGGTGACTCAGATTAGTGGCACCCTGCTCCAAGAACAGGAGGCAGCTGACATCCGGTGACGACAGCTGCCCTCCCGCCCCCAGAAAGGTAGGTGCATACACACAGGAAATGCATGCGCCCCCTGGCTGCCACCTGCAGCCCCTCCCCCCGCTGCTGGTGCCTCGGAGACTGTGCAAGGCGCCGAGACTGCCCGCAGTGAAGACCTGCACATACACATATGCTATTATACGCATGTGCAGGCCATCATCATCAGTCCATATTGAGAATCACCCCCTAAGTTTCCTAAGTAAATGCAGTGACATCTTAGTAGTGACGAATGCCTTCGGCAAAAGCAATGCACTGTGGCTTCTACCGAACATTCATAGGAATTAATGCCAAAAACAAAACGGTGTCTCTCCACATGTATCTGTACATTGAATGGCTGTCAGCACTTTGGTTTGTGGATAGAGCTAGCCGAATGTATGGCTGCAAAATGCTATGTGTAATTTCTTCAAGTTCCGGAGGTACCAGATCAAGCCCCTGCTTGATGGCCCATAAATAGAGGGAGCTCTCAACTACGTAGTTTTCCTACACGTATACTGGGTGAATGTACATTTAAATTGGACATCTTGTACTATGCTATTCTATTTTTTAATTAACAAAACAAGCATGCTTGTTTATAGAACTTATCACTCTATTGACAAAAGAAGCAGTTCAGTCATAACTCATATACCATCATATACCATCAAGAAACTTAACTCTCGAGATCCGATTTCTCCACCTATGGACATAGTACCGTACATTAAAAAAAAAAAAAAAAAACAATCAAACTAAAAATATGTTACTTTTAAACTTACACGTATTTTTAAATAACTGTTCTTTACCCTTCTATGTTATTGTAACAACTATAAATAAATGACAAACAAAAAACAGTTGATAAACACTTTCAGAAAGAAAGGGGGATTTCCAGCTAAACCAAATTAGTTATTTTATTGTTTTTTTTTCTAGTTTCAATATGTCACATAAGTAACAAACTTCAAGTAAGGATTCAAGTTCACAAACTCGATATGCTGTAATGCAATTTGGAGGTTACTCACCAGTCTTTGGCAGATAAAAATGCAAGTCCCACCCACATCCAAGGACACTCCCTCGATCTCGTCTTCTCTCGCTCTTGTTCCCTTACTGACTACACTATCTCAGCTTTTCCTCTTTCTGACCATCACCTCATCTCCTTCTCCCTCACTGCTTCCCCCTTTCCCACCGCCCCCTCCCAAGCGCATTGTCTCACGGCATAACGTCAACACACTTGATCTTGCTGCCTTCTCAAACACGCTGTGTCCTCTGCTCGCCCCAATCACCGTCATGTCCTGCCCAAACCTTGCCGCCTCCCTCTATAATGAAACCCTATCTTCGGCATTGGACTCTGCCTGCCCTCCCTCCTCTATCCCCCTTCGATGCTCCAACCCCCAACCATGGCACTCGCCTATCACCCGATTCCTTAAAAAGTGCTCTCGCACTGCTGAGCGCTGCTGGAAGAAATCACGCTCCCTCGCGGATTATCTCCATTTCAAATTCATTCTTTCCTCCTTCAGCTCTGCCCTTGCTCTGGCCAAGGAATCCTACTTTAAGTCCCTCATCCTTTCCCAATCATCCAACCCCCGCAGGCTCTTTGCCACCTTCAACTCCTTGCTCTCCCCCCCTTCTCCAGCTCTTCCGTCCTCCATCGTAGCCGCTGATTTTGCTACCTACTTTTCAACCAAAATCTCCTGTCTCAGGACTGCCATCACTGCTGCCATGACCTCACCCTCTCCCTCCTACATCTCCTCTCCCCTCCTTCCCACCCCTGTCCTCATTTTACCCCACCACTGCCGCTGAAGTTCACTTTATCCTTCAATCCGCTTCTCCCTTCACCGGCCCACTCGATCCTATCCCCTCCAATATTATCCGTCGTCTCAGTCCGTCAGTCTGCTCTCACCTGGCTCACCTCTTTAATCATTCCCTATCCTCTGGGACCTTCCCTTCCTACTTCAAACACGCTCTTGTCTCCCCAATTCTCAAAAAAAAATTCTGGACCCCAACTCTCCATCCAACTACAGGCCCATCTCCCTCCTCCCTTTTGCCTCCAAGCTCCTAGAACGTCTGACCTATAATCGTCTCCTAAGCCACCTTACTGCTAACTCCATTCTAGACCCCCTCCAATCCGGGTTCCGCCCTTTACATTCCACTGAAACTGCCCTGACCAAAGTCACTAACGATCTACTATCGGCTTAATCCAAAGGCCTCTTCTCTATCCTCATCCAGCTTGATCTGTCGGCTGCCTTTGACACTGTTGACCACCCTCTCCTGCTCAACACCCTCCGCTCCTTTGGCATCACTGGCACGGTCTTCTCCTGGTTCACCTCATACCTCTCCGATCGCTCCGTCTCCGTCTCCACTCCGAGCTCCTCCTCTCCTACTACCCCGCAGCCAGTCGGAGTTCCCCAAGGGTCAGTCCTTGGCCCTCTCTTCTTCTCCCTCTACACCACCTCTCTGGGCACCCTCATCAGCTCCTATGGTTTCCATTACCACCTTTATGCTGATGATACCCTAATCTATCTCTCCTCCCCCGACCTATCCCCATCACTCCTGTCCAAGGTCTTTGAATGCCTCACGGCCATCTCAGCCTGGATGACCCAACGCTTCCTGAAACTAAACATGGCTAAAACTGAACTTCTAATCTTCCATCCCCCGAACATCCCCTCTTCTCCCACTATCTCCATCAACATTGGTGAAACCGAGATCACCTCCACCGACCAAACGCACTGCCTCTGTGTCATCGTTGAATCCTCCCTCTCTTTCATCCCCCACATTCATGCTCTCTCACAGTCTTGCCTCTTACCTACGCAACATCTCACGCTTCAGACCATTCCTCTCCACTGACGCAACCAAAATTCTCGTTCACTCTCTTGTCATCTCCCGCCTTGACTACTGCAACATCCTTCTCTCTGGGCTACCTCACCCACACGCACCTCTCCAATCCATTCTTAACGCTGCTGCTAGGCTCATCTTCCTCTCCCGCCGCTCTACCTCCGCCTCCCCCTCTGTCTATCTCTTCACTGGCTCCCCATTCCTTTCCGCGTTCTCTTTAAACTCCTCACCACCACCTACAAGGCTCTCTCCTCCTCCACCGCTCCTTACCTCTCTTCACTGATCTCTATCCACACTCCCTCCCGTCCTCTTCGCTCCATCGCTGACCGCCGACTGACCTCTCACCTCATCACCTCCTCCCACTCCCGTGTCCAAGACTTCTCTTGCACTGCCCCCCTGCACTGAAACAACCTCCCACCACCCATCAGGCTTTCTGATTCCTTTACCTCCTTCAAGCGCTCTCTCAAAACCAACTTTTTTCGAATAGCCTATCCCTCCTCCTAGCCTCTTTTGATCCTCCTATCCTGCCTCCGTTCCCATCCGTTCCTACTTATCCTATTGTTTTTCGTTCATCCACCCACCTCCTTTTAGTATGTTAACTCTTATGAATAGGGCCCTCCTTCCTCACGTACTCACCCTACCTTTTTACCTCACCTGTGCTCCTGTCCTGTTCTTCCCTTCCTCTACTTCATCTTCAGACTCCTCGACAATTTCGACACCTACTTCTGAACTGATGCTGATTTTAGTTCTACCAGCTATACCCCTATTTATGCTGTATTTTATCAACACACCCTGTACGTTACCTTGTAATTTGTTTTTTTGTTTGCTCTGTACGGCGCTGCGGACACTTTGTGGCGGCTTATAAATAAACGTACTACTACTACTACTATATGGTGCAGCTAAATACCATGGTGGTCACCTACAAACACCTTAAACTTACAGCTATAAAATAAGATGGTTTAAAGCAACATCTATTGAGATTGAGGGATAGAAACTGAATAATCAGGTCCACAGTCCACTATTAATCTGAAGAAAATCCAGTCTTTATGCATTCGCGAAGAAAAGGAGTATGTTGGCTATTCCTGTATTGGCGTTACATATACACTTTTATTTCTGCTATGCTGCTTCGCTTCAGCGTTTTTAAGCTGTTAGTATTCAATAAATGGTGTTTCATTAGTGGAGATTTCTTGCTTCCAATTATATGTGTCTGTGGACGAGAGATCAGCACAAGAAATACAGAAGGAATCGTATTGCGCCGTATTTGAATATATTCTAGGCGACTGGTTACTGTATATGAAGAAATATGGGCTTTTTGAAGTGGTATAAGCAGAGCGTTCAAAATAATCCTGCATAAAGATTGGAATTTTCTTTGGAATAATAGTGAATTGTAGACCTGATCATCGCGTTTCTACCCCTAAGCCCCAATAGAGGGTGCACTAAACTATCTTCTTTGCCATAATATACAAGTCAACTTTTCAGCCCTTGTCATGGACCTCTGTCAAGACATTTATTTTTCCCCAACTTCACCAAGCAAAAAATAATTTAGTGTAAGCAGTCGCTGGTTGGAAGAATATAGGGCTGTACAATGTGAAAATTAATGTTCAGAATTACTTTTCTAAATAAGTTTTTGAGGAAAGCATCTGTAGATTTGAAATGCGTTGAATGAAGTGTGAGCCCCAGGAAGAAAAAATTTCCCCCGATTCAGACACCGCTGATGGAGACCCTCGATTCAGAGACCTGAAAAGCACGGCAAACAAGAGGTTGCGGGTGACGTCATCGAAGTCTGCTGCGGCTCAATGCTGAGATGCTGACCGCGTGCAAACAACCCAAGGTAGGGAAAGGTTAGGGAAATCCTGCTACCAAACCCCAGGACTCCACAACACTGGTGCACTCCACACCAAAGCTGCCCAAAAGTAAACAAAAAGATATTTTTTTATTTTTATTATTATTTTTCTTTTTAATATTTTTTTTATTTATATTATATATTTTTATTTTCTATTCCTTTTTTACCTTCTATCACTCACTGGTCTTTCTACTACTGTTGTCCATTCCTATGTCTCTTGTCCTCCCCTTAGAACCTCTGAGCGCTGTGTTACCATATTTTGATTAGCAAAATAATTTCCAAGTTTTTGAGGAAGTTAGCAAAAACCTAGACATTGGCAGTGCTGTAGATGTGGTATTCCTGGACTTTGCAATGGCATTCGACACTGTGCCACATAAAAAGTTGATAAAAAAAATGGAGGATTTGGAGCCAGGGATTAAAATGTGTAACTGGGTAAGAACAGAGGGTGGTGTTAAATGGTGCATTTTCAAATTGGATACCAGTACTAAGTGGAGTACCACAGGGTTCAGTGGTATGGTCTCTTCTATTTAACATATTCATTAATGACATAGAGAATGAAATAGAAAGCAGAATCTCAATTTTTGCAGATGACACAAAAAAAGTGGTTGAGTTAGATAAACTTCATGAATGAACTGATAAATGGAAAATGAGGTTTAATGTAGATAAATGTAAGGTTATGCCTTTTGGAGGACATAACCAGTGTGTGACTTATACACTAAATAGAGTAGAAATGGGCAAATTAAAATTGGAAAAGGACCTATAGTAGGAGTTCAAATTGACAATAAACTAGGGTGCAGTGTTCAGTGTCATGGTGCAGCCACTAAGGCCAACAGGATAGTAGCTTGTATAAAAAGGGGCATGGAAACTTGGGAAGACAATGTAATTTTACCTCTATGCAAGGCATTGGTTAGACCTAACCTTGAATTTGGAGTGTAATTTTGGGCCCCACATTAGAAAAGGGACATTTTGGAACTGGCAAAAGACCAGAGAAGAGCAACCAAGCTATTATAAGGCATGTTTACACTAGAAAAGAGACAAAATACAAAGTATTTGGATTATCCCTAGCGCCTGCCATCTATGACCTGGTGGTGACGTTACCGATACGCAAGAAAAGCGATTGTGTCTACAATGACGGTAGACATATTTAAGGGGTATGAGTCCCACAGCTCTGTTTTATAATTATATTTATATTGTGTACAAAACTGTATTACACTATTGTGGCTTCTCTTTTCTTTTCTGGGTACAATGGTACAAGGATAAGAGGAACCACAGTCAATGCCAAGGGAGTGTTGGTATTTTTTGTAGCAAAAGATTCATACTATTATCTCTATTCCCCAGGCATTGGCAGCCGCTAAGTCTAATCCAAAAACTTTGTATTTCAGAACTTGGTTTCAGCACTATAGTGAGAGAGGCAGGCTTGCTAACTGTCCCTAAGCTTACCTACACCTCTGGCTGATGAGCTTGGAGAGGAGTGGTGGTGGGAGGAGTCAGCTGGTGGCGCAGTAGCAACTCGCAGCAAAGTCTGATTGCGGGAGCCGAACCTCCTGTTACGGAGAAGCCGCTGACTAAATCGGGCGGCTAGAAGATCTTACCGCAAGCTTGAAGACAGAAGACAGAGGTGTAGGTAAGTTTAGGGACAGTTAGCAAGCCTTCCTCCTCACTATAGTGCACCACGGACTGGCAACTCCGGCCACCTCCCACTTGCTCCAGAGAGCTGTAGACATAACCTTTTTCTTCTTGGCTTATTTTTTGCACAGGAATAAATTGTTATCACTGTTTTTGTTATTTTACTGCACCAAGCATTTTATAAAAAATATATATATATTTGATATAACACCTTTAAAACAAGTGCCTTTTTACAAAATTAAATCTAACTCCATTTCTAAAAAAAAAAAAAACAGCTTTCAAGGTGTAAATTGCACTTTTTATCCTTAATCAACATGCATTAGGTCAACAGTCAATAGGGTGACCATTATTGGTTGGTATGAATGATGTTGATATGTACAATAGTTCAACACAAGCAAAAGATTAATGTGGCAATAGTTGACACATGAAAAGGTTGACATGAGTTTTTCACATTTTTTTTTACTTTTTCACACTTTACCATTCATGTGGACTATGTGTAGGAATGATAAAGTAGCCCGAATGTGAGGGTAAGCGGTACACTCATTGGGGATCCATGTTTTAAAATGTACAAATTGACATAAAAAAGTAGATAAAAAGTCAATGTTTTCTACAGTATATCAACTTTTTTGTGTGTCTACCTTATACATGCCATCCTTTTGGGGTCGACCATATTACTGTTGACCCTATGATCCATACCCAGCTACAGTTGGCTCGGGACAGGGGGCGTTTATTTATGGACACCCTGTAGTTTTGACTACTATTATTAGAAAATATAGTAACACATTAGTCACATTAACAACATTCTATATTTATCTTTGAATGGATTCTGATTTTACAATGTGGTTGTGTAAAGTTCTCTTTAATAGGGTGAAGAAGTCAACAAGAAACAATACACCCTTCATTAGCATTGTGAAAGTACAGGGGATATTTTTAGTCACATATTGTTCATTGTACATGTGGAGAAATCCCTGCACAAATTTGAGTAAACCACTGGCGTGGTCCTCAGCCGAATCTTCTTTCTAATGTTTGTGCCAAAAACAAGCAAACAATATAAATAGATTTTTGTGGACACAAGCTTATCTTACATAGGTTTATCCCAATTGCCTATTAGGTGAATTTTTCATTCAAATTGAGATTGAGATTTTAAATGCTGATCTGTGTTTTATAAGCATTAGTGTTTATTGAAACCTAGGAAAAATGTATATAGGTAAAAAGTGCCAGAACAATAAGGGCTTTATTGGTCAATATAATCTGTAATCAGCGGTACCTCTGTTTAGCACATATTTGGATAACATCTGTATTAATCATTTTTAACCCGCCGGGAAATGAGACTGATTTCTACAGTTATCCCTTAGATTGAGTAAAGGATTAATGGAGGGATAATGCAGGAATATAGGATCTTCACTGCATGATAATAGAGGCCATAGAAAAGTCTGTACCTGTTAAGTCAGAGACCAACTGTATGTATGACTTACACTGGTTTGCCATTAAATCACTCTACAACAACAAAGCTATGGCTAATGTAATCTAATTCATTATAGATCAAATCACAGAAGATTGATGAAGGTTAACCTGAAAATCACAAATGAAGTTATCTATATACAAAATCACCATAGGGTATTCCATTTCAAAACAATGATATACATTGTAATGCTGTATTGGATTTCAAAAGCCGGATACAGGCATCACCGGAAGACTGAAAGCATTAAGAGGAAACATCAGGGAGTTGTATTACAGTGTCCCAATGAGAGCATGGCAATAACATTAGCAAAAAAGAGCCTACTGTACATTAGCAATCACACAATGGTTGAATGGTAGATGCAGATTTGGACATAGTATTGTATTGCAAAAGTATTCAGCAGAAGACAGGAACTAATTCAGTGATGGTTTACACACATCTCTGATGTTTGTTGATCTGCGCATGTGAAGATTGGATTCTGCTGAGTTCTCAGGCTGACGGCTCCTCTGCTTGGGTCACTGGCGAGGCAAGATGCTGTACGTGGGGGTTTTCTGTGTGTCCTCTGGCTCCCCTGCCTACTTGTGAGCTGAGCAGTTGACCCACAGCCTGGCACTGATAAGTGAAGGAAGCTCCTGGGCTGGCTGGCAGTGTTTGAGAGAGCGGCCCAGGCCCTCCCACTCTATCATAGCAGCAGGGCCGGGGACAGTTGTCCCAATAGTATCACACCCCCCCCCCCCCCCCCCATGGCAGCCATGATCCCATCTATCTCTGAATCAGACCCGCAGTTTTTTGTACTATTAAGTACAGATGCATATAGGTTTGTCTGGATTACAAAAGACACTTACACATTATCCCACACAGTATTTGTATTTTGAATCAGTAGGCTGTTCATGTACATCTTCAGAATCAGGTTGGTTAAATGATGGTTGTGTCTGCAATTTTAAAATTGCCCCATAGATTCCCAATTGTCCTAAAACCTGGCCATTATAGGCCATTCATGTTTTAATTGTTCAGACATGAGAGTGGAACTTTGGCTCCAATAATGTCTCCATGTTGTCTCCTTACTTAGGGGGTAATTCTGATTCACTCACAATTGTGCGAGTTCGGGCCCGTCCTGATGTTTTGTGGACTGTGAGGGGATGTGTTTTCGCTACACATCCCATCGCGAGGGGAATCGGCGGTGAAGGAGAGGGCGGGTATTTGGTGGGGGGGCGTATCAGGTGATCAGTAAGCTGCTATGTTCGCATAATGCAAAAAGGGTGTTAGTAAAAATAATGTTAATGAATCTGCCTCCAAGTAATTCCATTGTCTCTCATGTGTTGGTATTAGGTAGGTGATTTAAAGCAGTAGTCTAAAATAGTGGGGTGAGATAGGGAAAAATAGGGTAGGAAAATATTATAGATGTAGAGAGTGTCTAAAACTCAGATGTAATAATTAACAGCACCTCATTTAAAAAAAAAAAATAATAATAAATACATGTTATCAACAATAATAGAAAAAAGTTTTCTATTATTGTTACATATAGTTACAGGCTGCATAGTGCACTGCTATAGTACCTACCTGGTACCTACCTATTACCGACACTAGGATTTTTTTTAGGTATTTGCGTTGGTCCCTTAACATTCATTTTGTATTTAAGGTGGTTGATTTAATATATTACCCCATTTAAATTGATACAATAAAAGTTATATATTAGTAATGAGTGCCACACAACACCAGAGGCTTTCTGTATGTCCCTATATAACTTTGATAGAACACCAAAATAATGATCTAGGAATTGCTATCAGTGTCTGCCATACTGCATTTAAATATAGCAAATCAGTGGATCATTTAGAAAAGTTAAATTACAACTCGCAAAACTTAATTTTAAATTGGCAAAAATAATTTTTCACACCATTGTTATGAATCTTGTTAATAAGTAGATAATGGAGAATTCAATTAACAACTGAAAATTAGATGTTGGTTTTCTCATGTAAATTTACATTTTTCGAATGTAAACTTAATGACAATTTTCCATTCTTAGCTTATAAATAATTCAAAATAATGTATAAATTAGAAATGTATCAATGTTTACAGCTCTACTGTTAAAATATAAGGTGGCCTTATTGACAAAGAGGTGGCTTTTGTAAGCTGCCACTTCCATTTCCCAGCAGGTTAGAGGTGTAAATTAAAAGTTACACTTTTTTAAATGTAATCTTTATTTCTTTTCATATAAAAAGACATGAAAAAAAGAAGGTCGGGGGGGGGGGGGGATGATAAATTTTAATTAACTCCTCCTATAGAGAGACTCAAAGAAATAAAACAAAATAACATTTAACAAGACAATAATAAGAAAAATACATTAGCAGTTTCTTATATAGCGCACACAGATTACTTGTTAACTCATAAGCGTAGCTCCTTTCGATCATTTTTTAATCCTTGTAATTTTATTTTTTAGGTAGGAGGTCTATATATTCCGGTGTATTTTAACGCAGTGTTGCGTGTGGCTGTAACGCCACCCATCCCCCTCGCACGCCACAATCCCCCACACGGCTGCGAATGGGTGTTTAGCATAAACATTCATTTGCAGCCTTGGGTGCGGGGGAGAAAACATTCGATGGTCGGGGACCATCGGATGATTTCTCCAGCACTCACAGAGGTAAGACCCCTCTCTGGTAAAACACCTCTCTGCGAATGCCCGGTGTGGGAAGTGGGCGTGCGGCTGACATCCGTTGACACCAGCTGCCCGCCCTCCACACCCGTGTCACCGGGCCATTTGTATGGGAATGCCTAGCGTTTTCATGGGAATGCCCATGAAACGCTGGGCGTTCTCATGGGCTCTGCCTTCTGCCACCACCCCTTGCACAAGTTGCCAGGTGCGAGCGGTAGGGCAAACAGCCAGTTCGCCATGCTCGCTCGCGCGTTCGAACACATGGGGGACCAATTAAACCAGAATAACACCTGAATAGTAAATCAATTGTTTCATTGCAAAAAATGAAAAATATTTGATTGCTTTAACTCTAGTTAGTGTAATTAAATGAGGTGCTGCTTCACAATCACATAACCACGGGTGTAACTACAGGGTGACTAAACTGGCAAATGTTCAGAACAGGGCCCACCTCAAGAGTCTCACCTGGATCACAATGGCTGTAGCAGTGTCTCCAAGCACCTGCTACTTAATAGGTCTGCATTATAATTTGTCTGTAAAATACCAGAACCTACCAAATCAGCAATGGATATCTATACCAGGTTAAACTAGATGGACGCAAGTCTTTTTTCAGCCTTACCTACTATGTAACTATTTTCAGTCTCCTGCATATCTATATTCTACAACCACAATAATGGTCATTGAGGGGTAAACTTACTGAGATGAGAGTTCTATTGAAGATGGGATGATGCCCAGCAACCAATAACATTATATATATTATCTTGTAGAAGGTGCCATATAAATAAGAAGTAGAATCTGATTGGTGCAACATCCCATCTTCAATAGAACTCCCATCTCAGTAAAGTTACTCATAATGTGTGGCTTAATGTGTAAGGGGCATTACGGTGTGCAGCCAGGGCCGGCGCTACCCAGTCAGCAGCTCCTGCAAAGCAGGGAGGCGCCATGCTGAAAAGGCGCTGTCTCCCTCCTTTCTCTGCTAAAGCTGCCTTAGCCCTCACCGTCACTGCCTCCTGCACACTGCCCAAGCAGGAGGCAGTGACACTTTTTAAATAATGGTATGGTGGCCATACACGCTGCAATCGCATCGCACAGTACAAAAAGTATGTGCTGCACATACTTTTTGTACTGCTTTCGGATCGCATCGCACACACATTGCACGCATGCCGTGCCATGCGATCTAGCCCATAACGTATGCGATTCTCGCAGCGTGTATGGGCACTTTTAGTGCCTGCAACACTTTGCGGACACAGCACTGGGATGGTGTATGCATAGTTGCATACATGTACATGCACCCGAGATCCTCCATAGGATCGCATGTTGCATACATTCCCACAATCGGGCTGCAGCTTGTTGCAATGGTAATGTGAAAGGGCGCAAAATTTATGGTTTGCAGGAGGGCGCCGGACACCCTAGCACCGGCCCTGTGTGCAGCATCATGTGTAAGGGGCATTTGCAGCATCATGTGTAAGGGGCATTATGTGTGCAGCATCATGTGTAAGGGACATTATGTGTGCAACATCATGTGTAATGGGTACTATGGTGTGCGGCATCATGTGTAATGGGTACTATGGTGTGCGGCATCATGTGTAATGGGTACTATGGTGTGCGGCATCATGTGTAATGGGTACTATGGTGCCATCAAGCAAGAACCCCCTAGCAATGAGCACGTAGGTAAGCAGCACTTATGTGGCAAATATGTAATGGGCATTATGGTTTGTTATATAGTATGTAATTGGCATCATGATGTGTGGCACAATGTGTAATGGGCATTATGGTGTGTGGCCTTATGTGTAATTGGCATTACGGCGTGTGGCTTTATGTGTAATGGGTATTACGGAGTTTGCTAAAATGTGTAATGGGCATTACTGTGTTTGGCTTAAAGCAGTGGTGGGCAACAGGCAGCCCGCGAGCCACTTAGGTCTGGCCCGCCGCTCTGACATATATTAGCAGGACAAGCGGCCTGACTATAGCTGCTTGTCATTGACATACCATATGTTTGCATATTGTTTATTTAGTTAATGCCGCCACCTCCGTTACTGTCCGTCTGTGCATGCCGCGCACAGCATTACTGGAAACGTGGGAGGGTTACATGATGATGTGGCAGCCGCCTCTTCGCCATTGGTTGGCGTGGCTGTGACCCCTCCCACGCTCACCACCTTCCCTCCCAGGCTCCAAGAAATTCTGTGCACGGCAGGCACAGACAGGTATCAACGGCGGGAGCATCATTAAAGTTTCTCCGCGTCACCATCAGATCAAAGTACCCACCATTGGGCTTCTTGCAACACCCATAATGCAGTGCAAACCGCCCATTTCAGAAGCCATGTAATCTCTGTTTTACATTGAAGATGAGATCCCCCCAGATTTTACAAACATAGCATGTCACCACCCACCACAAACAGCGTCATATTGTCAATCAATGGTAGTCTGATGCCAACATACCTCCCATACCACAGAACCCATGCTCATCGGTACCTGAAAATCGTACTTTGCAACAATGAGCAAAAGTATAACTGCACTTGAATGACCCCGGTTGTAATTAGGAAATATACATACAGATTAGGAATATAATTATTTTTTAGGAATCTGTGCAGGGCGGGCGCAGTAGGATTTTTGGCGGCAAATCTATGATTTGTATTGTACTGTTTATACAAGATATTATGTGTGCGGCCCTTGAATATTTTCTGGTTTTGTTAAGTGGCCCCCCAGCCAAAATAGTTCCCCACCCCTGGTCTAAAGTGTAATACCACACCCCTTTTTGTGATACCACGCCTCCTTCCCATGAGGCCACGCCCCTTTTTACCGTGCGGCTACACCGTGCAAAGGTCCCCTTCTATTATGTCTGGATCTGGGACCACCCATTACCATAATTCTAGATTCGCCTATGTTAGAGGGAACTCTTATACGAAAAGAAAGACAAATAACATTTCTCTCTGTGTAACCTGAATACTGTAGAGGACTTTAATATAGAAGTGAAAAAGTAAAGCCTTCTAAGAAATACAGTCATTTTCCATTTAAAAGTATATGTTCTGAGGAGTTCTCTGTAGGAAGCCTGATAGAGAATGTTGAATTGTGCAGCTTTGAGCTTATGATTTCTAAGAATTTAGATATATAGAATATATATATATATACCACAACCGGTATTCCAAGAGTTATTGCAACACACCGTCTGACAAAAACCCAGTTATTACAGATCACTTCTCAATATAGTGATGTTTAGTCTGCTCTCAATCTGTAAATATCATACTTAGAGTAGAGTACTATACACAAAATATGATATTTAGGATTAGTATTTCCCCTTAGCTACCATTTCATGATGATGTTTCCAAGATATCAATATTCAAATGTTTTCAAAGCCTTCCATGCTTTGTAACAGACAGTAGTTTACAGGCCCATACACACGGGGCAATTTCAGACCCATTTCTAAGTGATCTGACTAGATTGCTTAGATATGGAGCACGTATCACTCCGTGTGCATTCCCCCCAGTGATGGCAATGCGCTTGCACTGTGTTTACTCCTAAGATTGCATGGTTTTGCCTATAAGCATAGTCTGCTAAGCACAGGCTACCCCCGTAGTCCACTGTCATAATATTTAATTTAGGTCCTCCTGCTTAGAGGAGCCAATGGGTTTTTTTTGGGCACCGTTACCTATGTTAGAAGTGTTATATAGGTAGATTTGTTAACTTAAATTTGTTTCATGCAATGGAGATGTGCTTTTTGACTTGTGCAATTTACTGTATTAAAGGCAAAACTGCATAACAATAACAACCACTTAATCTAAAACCGCAATTTTTTCAAAGTGACTGAAACCAGATATGACAATCTATTAAACTGTCTGTTATTCGTAAAAAAAGATGTGACTCAATCAGGCAAGATAGCTCAAATAACACATCATTATGTAAATGTCCAGTGACTTCCTACCTACTGTAGTTTGGTCTTCTAGGGTGGATAAGATTTTGTGGAAAGTTGAAAAAAGGCATATATTAAGTACTGGTAGACTGCTGAGTAGCACTTGACTCTTCAGGTACCATTGGGAGGTGAATACTAGTGTAATACCCTCACTCGCTAGTGGCACTATAAGAATATCAGGTACTTGTGTAGCATGGCGTCTGTGTCAAACTGCGGGGCTGTAAACTCTATGTCTACGTGGATAGTTCGTACCCCCACTATCCACGTTGGCATGGAGTTGATTTCAGATAGCGTGGCGAGCCACTGAGCCCATAGCGTGGGCGAGCGCAGAGAGCCCCGCAAGGGGACACAGACGCATGTGAAAAGTACACAAGTACCGAGTATCAGTATACACATATTTATATTTTGTACTTATATGTTAGTTCGGCACTCACTAAGCTATTTGCTTAGTTTTACGCCTACGCTCGCAACGCTTCAGGCTCGGTAGCTCGCTGCGCTCGCCACACTATATGAAGTCAACTCCATGCCGACATGGATAGTGAGGGTATGAGCGTACTAACTATAGTGGGTGCACAACTTACATATAAGTACCTTATATTTATTTACTTTTCAACAAAAACAATTTAAAAATGTGGGGCAGAAAACATACCCAAAATGAGACCATGAACACAACCATGCAACATGTATTATCTTTTAGTGTGATAAGACAGTGAAACTATAATATACTATTATTGAGAATCCTCAAGAGTTTTCAATACTCAGTTGCCGTATTGAATAAGCTATGAAGGTCCGTTTGTAAAGGCACTGGCAATAAAACAAAATGTAGCTGGAGAAGGGTGCGTGGGCATGTTTTCAATATATAAGCCAATAGGAATAATGTACGCACAGCCTCCTACAAGCCATCCGCACTGCCTCTCTGGCAACCTCTCTGTCCACATTTCTAAATTTGTGCAACAAAAAATAAATAAAATAGTCTGTAAAAAAATTGTCTAGACTATATTTAAAATATATAAATAACATATCTATTAAAAGTATGTACAAGGTTGACCATTAAAAACTATTTAGGTCATATTTCCCTTAAATGATGATTACAAAAAAAAATCAGACTTGTAAATTGCCATTTCACAACTAGACATGGACACCAGACAGTGGAGCAGAGGTATTAAGCCTGGTGAAGAGATAAAGTGGAGATAATGGAGAAGGAGATAATGCACCAGCCAATCACTTATGTTTGAAAATGACAGTTAGAAGTTGATTGGCTGGTGCGTTATCTTCTTCTACTTTATCTCCACTTATCTCTTCAACATGCTTAATACATCTGCCCACTGATTGGATGGTTTTATCATAAAAGTAAAACCTAAAACACTTTCAACAAAAAAAACTTTTATTGTAATACTGTACTAAAAGTACATTTAAACAAGTTTTCCATACTTGGTGTACACATAAATTGATCAGCAAATCGTCCAAATGGTGGCCCATAGCCCACTATAAAATGGCCTCAATGACCGCAGCTAGTGAGGCCAATCCCGGGATCGGGATCGGCGGGATCCCGGGATTTAGGCCTAAAATCGGCGGGATTTCAATCCCGGGATTGAAGCTTTCAATCCCGGGATTTCGGGATTAGTATCCCAGTGCTAAATGTACTTTTTTTTCCAAAGCCGGGCAGCGCTGAGCACTTTAGAATGGCTCAGATGCTGCCCGGCTGTCTGCTGCGTACCCCCGGTGGCTGTCAGTGTCATGACGGCGCCCAGGCTGCGCAGCGTGACCCCTGACATCACGCCACGCTGCGCAGCCCATCCACCGCCATGCCTGTCAGTGCACTGTCTTCAGCATAAGTACAGTCGCTCAGCCGCCCGCCCGCCCCGCCGCTGCATGGACGGACGGACGGACATCGCTCCTGCTGCTGCCTGTCACCATACCACTGTAAGTGACAGTGCAGGGCAGGGGGATGGGGAACAGTGGCGGGCGGGCAGGCGAGGGGCGAATAAGAGGGCATTTATATTGATATTTGGGGGGCAGGTCATTTTTTTTTTTATTAGGGAGGCCAATCCCGGGATTCCCGGGATCCCGGGATTGAGCATTTTTCAATCCCGAATCCCGGGATTGAAAAAATGCCCCGGGATTGGCCTCCCTAACCGCAGCCTGTCTTCACTCTCCAAAATTATAGCTAACAACTGGTTAATGTCAAGTATAAATTGCAGGCTCTGCCTGGCTATTATCTGAGCCACATAAACGTTTGCACTGTACTGTATTCATACAAGTTACCTTTTGCAAAACTATATTTGTCACACTAGCAACATAAACTCTGATGTGCCTGCCTGCAGCGTTATGAGCATTAATATACCAGGAAATTGGCATTCACGCTGGCAACAATTTGCAGGTAAACATACCATGAAAATATGGAGTTCACCATTCACAGTGACACACAAGTGTGTCACTAGCCATAGATACATTCTTAGAACAATTCTTTTTTTTTTTTCGTTTTTACATTTCAGGGTACTGTAAGCCTTTTGAAAGTAATTTCTAATTTACAGTTTTTAATAATAAAGTTAATGTAAAATGTACCAACTAATAGACAGTGGGGGTTATTCTGGTTCACTCCTTCTGGTAAATTCCTTCTCAAATGGACAAAACCATGTGCACTGCAGGTGGGGTAGATGTTACTTGTGCAGAGAGAGTTAGATTTGGGTGGGGTTTTACTTCAAACTAGTGAGATCTATATTGCAGTGTAAAAATAAAGCAGTCAGTATTTTCCCTGAACAGAAACAAAAGAACTCACCCAAATCTAATTCTCTCTGCACATTTTACATCTGTCCCCCTGCAGTGCACATGGTTTTGTCCATTTGAGAAGGAATTAGCCAGAAGGAGTGAACCAGAATAACCCCCAATGAGTAAAGAAACAGCATATTCAAACAAATACAAAGTAAATGTCCATTAAACATTGTTTACATGAAGGGCCCACCAAGAAATACATTGGCAGGGGTACATGCTTAGAGGTGTGGCCAGCCTTGAAACCGGTTGTGTCCCAAGTCACAGAGACTTAACATTAAAGCATTCATGGTCTGGGCCGCTTGATAAATGCAATGACATTTTCCCTGGACCCCTCTGGGCCAGTCCAGTCCTGTCCCCTGTGGACCAGTCCAGTCCTGCTGACATCTTGGTGCAGTTTTGTGACATTTTGCTGTAATA
The DNA here is from genome assembly GCF_055691185.1 of Crinia signifera. Lineage (NCBI taxonomy): Eukaryota > Metazoa > Chordata > Amphibia > Anura > Myobatrachidae > Crinia > Crinia signifera. The sequence continues at coordinate 130,879,316 of NC_139221.1, read as the reverse complement.
GTTGCATTACAACTATAAAATCCACACTAATAACTAGAAAACAATGTTGGCTGTTACTTTTCAATACTTTACAGGAAATATAGATTCTTAGAAAAATAGAGTGATTCGTAGCAGTGATAGAAGCCACAGATCATCTGTTAGGGAAATAAACTTGGTTTCCTGCTGTCTGCCACCCTACCTTCAACTGTATCTTATTTACATTAAAGTGTGTGGGGGTTAAAGAAGTTTGAAAAGAACATAACGTTCCAAATAACTGTGTAGGTATTAAAATTAATAGTGACAAGATACTGTATATCCATTTTTAAAAGACACAAATATAATTTGATTTTGTTATGTTACTGAGCAGCCAGTGAAACGGGTTTGGCCACATAATTATCTGTGAGTCAGTCAGTAGAACCATACAGTAATTCCAAACGGTCCAACTTTGGTAGCTGGTCCCAGGTTTCTGGGACTGTCCTGCTGTCCAACTGCAGTGTCCCGTAGGGGTTGAAAGAAGGGAGGGAGCAATGTCACCGCTACTCTGCATAGCAGAACAGCGGAAGAACAGATGCCAAGCATATGCACAAATTATCTGAGGGCAGCCTAGCATCTCCCAGAGTGGTGGGCATGCCACCAGAATGACAAAAAAAGGGGCTCAGTTAGGTCACGCTCCTCCACATGAGGTCACACCCCCTTTTTGACTGCACACACCTGTTTAGAGCTTGCCAGTGTTGGGAGGTATGATACTGGACATTTGTAAGGGTTAAACACATGATAATGTTGACTTTGCAATGCTTCATTTTTTAAAAAGCAAAATGTAATGGGGCAAATCCTTGCTGGAAAGATCAAACAGATGTCCACATGATCTTGATGCATTAAGAGCCATGTAATATTTTGGTCATGTGTATGTGAAGCGAGAAACTAATGACAAGTTTTATCATATGTATAGGGTATAAAGTCATTGCACATATCTTAATCTGTTGTTTTGAAGTCATCGAGTTCTAGTAATGTTACAGTATTGAACTGGGAAGAGAGTTGGGGCAGGGACGATGTAGAGAGAGAGAGGTACATAGAAATAGGAGGAAGGACAGTGGAAAAGACAGAAAGAGTAGACTGACTTTTATTTACGGACGGTTCCAAAATCATTCGATGATCGCAATGTGAAATATCCATTTGCATTGCTGTGGGGGATGTACGCACTGGTGTTGCTGTAAAAAATGCGAAAGATTACAAATAAAAAACGGTCTCTTCAATTATCTGTGAAAACGGATTCACTGTAATTTTACCGCAAATTTCAATTCACCACCTTTGGGCTTGTGATAAACCTGGGGAAAATCTCTATATTAAGGGAAAAATTTTGGGATTTGGTCAGAACCCCAGGTAACTCCCCTGAAAGACTGATTAGGCCCATAAGCCGAGGTATCAGCAACTCTCCCGCCAGCTCTCTGGGGGCTGGATTGCATGCAATACAATGAGACCCAAGTGCATGATTTTGCATTTTTTGGCATTAAACTGTAGTTGCCATGCTCTTGACCATTTCTCTAATCTACCTAGATCCTCAATCATTTGTTTTACCCGTCCTGGTGTGTCTACCCTGTTGCATACCTTTGAGTCATCTGCAAAAAGGCACATTTTACCCTCAATTCCATTTGCAATATCACCAATAAAGATATTAAAAAGCACCGGTCCAAGTACAGATCCCTGGGGTACTCCACTTGTAACCTTTCCCTCCTTTGACTGTACTCCATTTACTACAAGTCTCTGTTTTCTGTCCTGCAACCATGCTCTTATCCATTCAACTATCTTAGAATCCAATCCCAAGCTTTCAAGTTTATTTAACAGTCTGCAATGTGGGACAGTGTCAAAAGCTTTACTAAAGTCTAGATAAGCTACATCTACAGCCCCACCTTGATCTATTACTTTAGTCACCCAGTCAAAAAAGTCAATAAGATTTGTTTGACATGATCTTCCCCCAGTAAACCCATGCTGTTTTGGATCCTGTAAATTGCTAGTTTTGAGATATTCTACAACTCTTTGTTTTAGGAGTGTTTCCATCAATTTCTCTACTACTATTGTAAGGCTCACTGGTTGATAGTTGCTTACCTCTTCCTGTCTTCCACTTTTGTGCATTGGGACTACATTCGCTGTTTCCAGTCCTCTGGGATTACTCCAGTAGCTAGTGACTGGTTGAATAATTCTGTTAATGGTTATACCAGCTCCCCTTTAAGCTCTTTTAGTATCCTTGGATATATCCCATCTGGCCCCATTGATTTATCCACTTTCAGTTTTGAGATTTCTGTTACGACTTTCTCCTCTGTAAATGTACTCATCTGACTATACTTAAAACTTAACTGTGTCCCCTTCCCCTCTCTTTCAGCAGCGAATACTGAGCAGAAATAATTATTAATATGATCTGCTATTACATTGTCCCCCTCAAGAAGACATCCACTCTCAAAATGCAGTTATCTCTGTCTCTGTCAAAATGCAGTTATTTTGAATATGATGTATCGCATGCATTCCCATTCAATGCCCGAGGTCCAATAAATTCTTATTGGAGCAGTATCAATCTGCATGGCCGTACATCAGTACAAAATTTAAGCAGATGACATACAAATTGACACTTCTCACACGATTTATCGTCCCGATGCGTCAAAATCAAATTGTACTAGTGTATGGACACCTTTAGAAGTTTTTAATTATTTTGAATTGCCCAATAATGACATGTCATTTTTTAGGTGAGAAAGTACATAATTATGGAAATTTGGGTACAAGGTGCGGGACAGGTATATTGGGGTGCTTTATTAGTGGGACAAGTGATTATAGACTGGTAGGTTGGAGTAATCTGACTGGTTGCAATTTTTTCTTTAAAAGTCCCCTAACATGACTGAAACATATACTTCTACCCTTTTTTATGCATCCCAAATGGAATGTAAGGTACTTCTTTACTTTCACGGCGCCAGCATGGCGCCGCGCGTACTTCCGGGTTACGCTCGCCATTAACTAAGTAAAATAAACTAAGTTAACGCCATGCCAACATGGTTAGTTCATACCTCCACTATCCATGTTGGCATGGAGTTGATTTTAATTAGCGTGGCGAGCGTAGCGAGCCACCGAGCCCGCAGCATGGGCGAGCGAAGCGAGCCCCGCAAGGGGACTCTGACGCGCGGCGCCATGCTGGCGCCGTGAAAGTACAGAAGTACCGAATGTAACACTTATTTTGCTGGAAAAAAAATTCATATAAACAACAATTTATCCCAATTTAAGTACAGGTTGATGCTCAGGACCAGAAGCATTTTGGATAATGTATTATTCTGTGTTTTTGGAATATTTTAATATTTGAATGAGGTATTTTGAGGTTTCTTGCATTTATGGTGTATAAACACATCAAACACATGGAATACACACACATATTTTATTTGTGCATAAAACAAGGTTTCAAAACATGAAACAAAGTTTGTGTACTATCTCAGACACTGAATTTTAATGCCAAGCAATCATATCCTTGCACATATTTAGTGCCAGTTACATATCATTTCCCCAGTAGTGCTGTTACAGATGTACCCAGTAGGTTTTCAGCAGAAAAAAAAAGTACAATTTGGAAACTGGTTTTCAGAATAATTTGGACAACGTACTGTATATTTGGATAAGGTACCTGTATCAGAAAAACTATTATGATAACCAATAATTAACTTGTATACTGTTATTCAATGTTAGTTTAGCTTTTTTTGTTGGGGGGGGGGGGGCAGATGGATTTAACCATTTTTTCACTTTTCCCCATTTCGCCATTAAACAGGCAAATTTTGTAAGCTTACACAATCCTGGCATTCTGACACCATCCTGTAAAACCGGTGACCAGTCCGATTCACCCACAGATGTCCCTCGCCACCGAACTGGACCATTCGTATTTGGGATAACAGCTTGATCCCTAATTATTTCCAGCCAACTAAGAGGAATCTGCACAAGTGGGAACCTTGAGTCCTTGAAAATATAGGACAATTCAGGACATTTCGAGTCACCCATCTGGACATTCTCAAGACCAGACCACCCAGGATGGTAACATTCATTGTCAGTTTCTAAATGCCACCCAGCCCTAATATCCCGGTGATATACTTTTTAAGCATTTAAATTGGACATTCAACCAATTGATTCACACCTTTTTATCATATATGTTTTATTTATATTATGGTATATATGTCATTAAATTTGTTATATTTTTTAAAACCGTCTGATCCCATTATTGGTATAGCCAGCGCTGACACAAACTTTTTTCCTAAACTTTTATACCCATTGGGTTCTGACAACCCCGTGTCAGCTGCTGTTTGGTTGCGCACCACGCACACACTCTCTTTTCTCAAATTTTGTAAGCTTGCATACCTGCTAAAAGACCATTGTTGTGTAAAAAATCTGCAAAAGCAGTGAAACCGGCAATACTGTAGCAGTAACTTTCCATGATTTTTTGGCTCAATGGATTCGCCTCTAAGACACAACATTTCCACAAAGTCTGGTTCTCCTGTTGTAGACCAGAAACAAACAGTAGGCGTAATTTTGTAAAGAGTAAACGGACTATTTTGATCGTCTTCTTAATTAATTATTTTATGGCACTTTACTGTAACTCTGATTTATAGCCTCTACACTGAATTTGACCCCCATTATTATATACTACCCACCCACAACTTTTATACTTCTTGTTGAAACATTATATATACATTCTCTAAATAAACAAATTATGCAAATGGTTGGACAGCTCTGCCCTGGTCCATTCTTGCTGGTCACTCATATCATCAATGGATCCAGACTTAGTCACACCTAACATATATGTGTGTGTAGCTTGGCATCGAGTTTTCTAGAGGGTCTATATGTGTGCTGGTGTTTCCGATAACCTGTCAATGTTTACATGCACGGTAGCAAATGTCCCCATATATGTTAGATCTCTACAATTTTATGTGCTGCATTCTTCGAGCCTGCTGTCCTGTAATACAATAATGTTTTATTCATGTTTAGTGTCACAATTGTTTTAATAGAGACACACAGGTGTTTGTTTACATTGGCGCCTCAGTAGACAGGTTTCCATGGCTACGGAGGAACGCAATGATTGACACGTCAGGAAGAGGCTGAACCGAATGCGGAAAGTACGGTTCCTGGCACCCGACCTGAGCGCTGCCTGGACCTGGAGGGAATGGTCACTTCTTTCTCCTACCAATATTTAAGGTAAGGATTTATATTTACTCTTGCACTTTATGGTTAATGCGCCTTGAAAAAGGGGTCTGTGAACCCCGAAACGTTGGGCTTGTATGCATTATACACTTTATTTAAATACACGGATTGAAACTTCACCAAGTCTCCGAGTGCTGCTGTTCCTACAAACTCTGCATTGATTTCAGAAGGCACCGGTCACTCATCAAAATGGTGGGTGCCATCAATTCTTTCTAATATATATTCTAATATATATATATATATATATATATATATATATATATATATATATATATATATGTGTGTCTAGTGTCCGTGTGTAACCGAAACACTGCCATTTGCTGTCAGCGAGTGAAACTACATCTCTTTCACACATAGAAACACAGAGGCAGTCACACATACAGAAACACAGAGGCAATCACAAGCTAGCAGACTAGCTTGCAAAGCTTTGGCTTCAAGCGGGCTTAGCTAATATGAAGGGGATCCTATCCCCGAAACATAGATGTACAGATGTGGCAGGTCCCATCTTGGCTACCTATGGCGAGAGTTTCGCCAGCTGGCCATGGCTGGTGGCGGATTGTATTGCATGGCGTGAACCCACGCCCCATGGCGGACGCCGGCGCAAGAAGAATATCGGAGCGCCACAACCTCTGCCATGGCGGCAAGGATGGGACCTACCCCATCTGTATGTGTTATTACTTTAATACACTAACTTGTTTTTTATGTATGTGTATATGGATTGGAGTCCCTAGGAAGGCACCAGAGCCCATTATCCCCTTGGGGCAACCAGGAGTGCTGGAGCAGAAGAGGTTAATTATATATATATATATATATATATATATATATATATATATATATATATATAAAATTAAATTCGCAAACTCATTTTTAAAGTGAAGCTTTAACTATTTGTTCGGCTTTAGAAAGCCTGAAATGAATTTACCCCCAAAAATTAGTTTTTTTTGCATTAGAACACTATGCTCTTTGAAGTGGAAAAAAATAATGATTTTGACAAGTGATATCCTGCAACTGTCAGGCGAGTTATTCATAAGCTGTGTCACAAAGGAACCCCCCTTTCACTAGCTTATAAACTTCCTATGAAGCAGGATTTGACAGGAACACTGTTATCACAAAATATACACACACAGTATATACAGTACACTTTAACAAGACCTGTAAAAAATAGTACATTCACAAAATAAAAATAATTTTACGGAACATAAAAAAGACGTTGCTTCAAATTCTGAATCGATTAATCACCATAATGCCTCAGACCCTTTTTAAAATTGGTCTCTTTCTTTCTCTTTAATTTTTTTCCAACTTCTTCCCTGGCCCAATTCCTGAATGGCAAAGCTCCGAGTCTGAACAAAGAGTGTGGGTGGTGACTGCTCTGTGGGGCCCCAGTAAAGGCTGCAATCGCATTTAAACTGCGTAGTGCTCTAAATCATTATACAAGTTTTACATTTTGCATTGCCTCTTTGGTCAGTTCTTAAGTGTCTAAGATGCATCTCTGGATTTTGCCTTATTTAGCTCTTCCTAAATAAGATTTCATTCACCAGGTCTCTTTGAAAAGTGTCATGTGTGCTGCATTGTGCGCTGGCCTCACAGACTGCTGTCAAATGATTAGAGGGAGGCCTATGAGAAGAATGTCTGGAATGCAGTGGTGTAGGAATCAACAGTGTTACATAGTGCATGGAATGGAACAAAACTAGCACACATGCAAAACAAAATATAATAACTAATATATTAACTAGCACTCTGGGAATGAAATAGTTAACGTTACCTCGGCATTCCACTAGTCACTGAAAGGTGATCATTACAACCCACACATACTTCCCTTGAAAAATTTCAAAATACTTCAGGGAGTTCGTATGTGATTGTATGAGGTAACTATTTAAGGTTTATTTTGCAGTGGAATAGAGAACATTTAGTTTCGGCATCTAATGTGGTTTTTTTACCCTTCAGGTTAACCATGTATTGACAACCAGATTTCATCTGTGCATTTATTATGCAGGGGGTTGGGTTGAATCCAAATCTGCAATAAGTGCTTTTTTTTTTGAGCGGGGGGCTGGGGGGTCTGGTTTGGGGGAGGAGTGGATCTTGCAAGATAATTAAATTGGAGTGATTGGAGAAATCGCAGCACTATCACAGATAGCTGAATACCACCCCCCATCCCACATGCAGGGCCGGCGCCACCACTAGGCTGCTTTAAGCATTTGCCTAGGGTGCCGGCTACTGGAGGGTGGTAATGAGCTGCAGGAGGAGCAGCAGCAGCAGGAAAGATCCTGCTGGCGCCGAGGAGAGCAGGAGGAAGAAAGCTGCACGCACCTGCCAAGTTAATCAGGTGAGTGAGCTGTACACCTCCGCCCCCCCCCCCCTGCCTGGAGCCCGTCCGTGTGTGTTACCCCCCCCCCCCGAAAAGGTCGGAGGACGTGCACCGCCGCCCCTCGCGGGCTCACCACGCTTCGGGTTGGCGTTGATAGTGGGGGTGCCGTTGGGGGTGCTTTTAACATACTAAGCACCCATCAAGTTTAATTATGTTATAGGGGCCACTTTTAACATGGGAAAACCCATTAGGGTGCTTATACAATTTTAAATTGCATACCATTGTATATGCGATACAATGGCATACAATGCCATACAATGTGATGGTATACAATTTAAAATTTTATAACATCGGCTGCCATCGAGCAACATCGCATCGCATACCATCGCATGCCTTATGCCTTATGGCGTTGGGCGCCGTGCTAGTACACAAGTACCGAACTTTACCCTCCACAGTACACTAGAATAGGTGATAGCTCTTAATTTTATTCCTTGGCTTTCACCTATTAGGCCCCCATTGCGTCACTCCTGGCATCGGCACATGTCTATGTATTTGAGGAGATTACTCTGTGTACACACATCACGTAGTATGTACCCAGCTTTAGACTTATTAATATGATGAGATTCATCTTGTTGATCAAACACTGAACATGAAATCTAGTCAGAGAAACGAAGAATGGTTTCCCTTCCAATATATTTTCCTTTTTCTTTTATTTGGAAAACGACAACATTATTAAAACGATGTAGTGCTTGATATAACATTTCTATGTCAGTGGAATGCTTTGTACTTTTCAGCCATCAGATCTGTAAGAGCTGCGGGCTAGAACAGCAAAAATGGAGAAAGCACAACATATGATAAAGTTTAATACTCCATCAGCTGTAGCTGAATGTTACTTAGAAGGCAGCTCTGCCAATGTCAGTCACTGATTATGGTAAATAACATTTTTGGCTTCATGAATTTATAATCATTCTTTCAGTCACTGCGTCGTTACATTATAATGAAACTGCACACTAAGGGGGTTTATTTACTAAGGGGGTGATTCTGGTTGGCACACTTTGGAGAGAAAAAAGCCTTCTAACGCCACGCACCGGGCATGCGGATGCCTGCCCTCCACCGCGATCCGAACTTCCCCGCCACTTTGTGAGTGGATGTTTTACGTAAACATCCATTCGCAAGGTAGCGTACTGGGGCAAAATCATTCGATGGGTGCTGACCATTGAATGATTTTTCCCCTGCTCGCAAATCTAAGTCAGTCTAGACTGACTTAGGCTTGCAGAGTCCGGTCCGAGAACTGGGCGGCTGACATCCTGTGATGTCAGCCATCCACCCCCGGGAGGTAGGGGCCCTGTTTTCCTGGGCTCAACCCTGCCCGCCTCCGTCCCCCTTCCTGTGCAAGCACCACTGCGACTAAGCAAGTCGCCGAAGGCACCCGAACAGAACCGTTCACATGGCAGAAACATTGGTCCCCGATGCAAACAACCCGGAGACCGAATCGACTCTTTCAAACAGTCAGCATTTCCCATAGTTACATCCCATCTTCAATAGAACGGCCATCTTAGTAAATAAGTGACATGAAGTAACGGGGCAATATACACTATAGAGTACTACAGCTGTTCACTATTTATTGGTGTGCATTCCCAGGTTTACCTTACATAAGCTTATACATACTATTGATTTTAATATGATGTATCAGCCAAATCTTATCAGCCACTCACTGAACTGCAATCATTGAGAACAATTTTATGCATATCAGTTCCCCAACTGGTAATCTTATTTGTGTTAAAATCATTTAAATTAATGAAGCACCAAACAATAATCTGACTGCACATCTCAAAGAAAGGGCACATAGCATTTCACTCTACCATCTGATAATGCAATCGAAAAGAGCAATTTTTTATTGGAATATTAAGTAAATACATGCTGTAGGGTTTGGTTAGCAGGTGACTACAGTTTGTGTGCCTGTAAAATGAGAATCTGCTTGCACATAACTTACTGAACGCTCGTGTGTTTTGTACACAAATGTAACACACAAATATTTCTCCTGTTTGAACTTCTGGGAAGTTGGTTATTGCATAACTTACTCATCAACACTTCCCATCAACTATCAATTGTCACAAAACACTAAAACAATGATTTCATTGTGCCTACTAAAAATAAAGAACACATGTGATGATTACAAGTGCAGCATTTCTCCTTTACCCCACTAGTGATGCCATAACTAAATAAAACTCAGTCATGTTGTAGTGGGAGCGGTGATAAATATTGTCAACCTACTGGAGATTGTATGCTTTAAAGTAGCAATACTGTTAATGTTCTCTCTAAAGTATACTGCATATTTACTAAAGGAGCATTCAATCTGGGATTCCGACTATTGGTATGTACCGACTGTAACTAGACAACCAAAATTGAGTGTTCCAGCTGCCGAGTGTCGGAGAGTCTGTGGATCGGCGATTCGTCAATCCACGGCCGTTTCCGACAATACAGTCTCACGGAGGGTCTGAACTGCCTATATTTCCACTGTTGGAAATATCGGCAGAGATTGAATATCTCCCAAAGCTTCTAAAAATTATGAGGTGATGTTGCACATAGCAACATAGTAATCAGATTCTGTTTTTTCTGTGGACATTTATAATGTCAACATACAGATGGAGCGCTGCTCATTCAGCAGGGGTCTGGTGGTCGGAATCGCCAACCGACAGCCCCCGAGAGAAGCCGGAAGGGGATGCCCATCCCCTTACAACGGAGCTCCCCGCCAACTAGCCGACGGTCCCCGCCGCTCGATCCCACCTCCCCGTACCCTCCTCTAACACTGCCCGTCTCCCTGAAGAGGAGATGGACAGGGTTCGCATCCCCGTTCACTGGCTGAGAGGCGCTCCATCTGTACAGTAGTAGTAGTCGTAATGTCAAAATTCATCCCTTCGATATGGTTGATATATGAAATGTTCATCAAAACAGTGTCCGGCATCTCCGGTGGTCAGGTTATCGCGACTTCTGGGTGTAGTGGAGCATTCCTGCAGTAAGTAACCCAAACCCTAATCCTAACCCTCCAGGTAATGCCTTAACATAACCCTCCTCTTAATGCCTAACCCCCTTCTCAGTGGAGAAAGTTGACATTGTTGACAAGTGTCAACATTACATCTGTCGACATTGTGATTTTTGACATAGTGACTATAATCCATTTATAATGAAGCTTGAAATAAAACTTGTTGCTAGGTAGTAATAATGACAATAAAGCTCTGAAGAATGGAGCTGCGGGTATGGAGGCAAACTGATGCACTATTTCGGAAACACTGTACACACTGAGCGATATGTCTGATCTGCCGATCGGACCAACATCTTGCTCAATTTGGTGCATATCGGGCAGTGTGTATGCTCAGTATGCACGTGCCTGCAATCACTAGTTATGTCATATCACTAGAGACACTATGTAGGCTAATGAAGGATAGAGAAAATAGAAGGGCTATGGGGTGCATTCAACTAAAGTCATATCCATTCCAACATGCAGTTTGTCGGAATAGATCCAACAATACCTATTCAATTGTGCGGCCAAATCCGACTATCAGATTTGATCCAAACACGACTGTCGGATTTGGCTGCTACTGCTCACCCTGTCCTGGATGAAATTCAATATTCTAATTAACACTAATATAATAATTTGGTACTTGTTTCCTAGCACGGCCACAATCTTGTGGATCGTGTACCTTTAAGTTAAGGTACACGATCCACACGATGGACCCGATTTCCTTTGAAATCAGGTCCATTTTGCCGGCAAAGATACAAAATCGGGGGCATCGCGTCGGTCGGGACCACGCGATGCCCCATAGGCTTCAATGTTAAAATATTTTTTAACATTGAAATCGTAAGGATCGCGTCGGTCTTGTGCCATTATAATGGCACAAGATGAGATGGACTTGATTAAGTCCATCTCACCTTTAAAAAAATGTGAAAAATGTGAAATGGGCCAATATGACCCATTTCACATTATAGATGTCCCCGTCGTCACCCCACGATAGACGCCAACCCGAAGCGTGGCGAGCGCAGCGAGCCCGCGAGGGTCGGCGGTGCGCGTCCTCCGACCTTTTCATTCCCCTACTATCCACGTCGGCGTGGAGTTGAGAATAGAATAGTGTGGCGAGCGCAGCGAGCCACCGAGCCCGAAGCGTGGCGAGCCCCGCGAGGGGACGCGTATAACTTCACAGGTATACGCGTGCGCTCGCCACGCTTCGGGCTCGGTGGCTCGCTGCGCTCGCCACACTATTCTATTCTCAACTCCACGCCGACGTGGATAGTAGGGGAATGAAAAGGTCGGAGGACGCGCACCGCCGCCCCTCGCGGGCTCGCTGCGCTCGCCACGCTTCGGGTTGGCGTCTATCGTGGGGTGGGGTTTACGTCGTTAAATTTGGGGGTCTAGGGAATATTTTACATTGAATCCAAAAATCGGGTCGAAAATCGGGTCGGTCGCGTCGATCGCATCGCATGCGATGCGATCGACCAGATTTTTCCGACACGACCACCCCGATGTAAATCGGTGTGGCCGTGCTAGGAAACAAGTACCAATAATTTTACTACATAACATTACTGGGCAGCACGGACGGTGTATTGGTTAGCATTACTGCCTCACAGCACTGAGGTTATGGGTTCAATTCCCACCATGGCTCTAACTGTGCAGAGTTTTATTTATTATTTATTAAAAGTTTCTTATATAGCGCAGAATATTCCATTGTGCTTTACAAATACAATATTTATAAGGCGTCGCCTTATAAATAAACGTACTACTACTACTACTACTACTACTACAATATCCTGGGTATTTACAGACAGTCAAAGGTATGAGGGCCATGCTCGCAAGCTTAAAATCTATAGGGAAATAGGCATTGATACAAAAGAATAGATATATTATTTGCATAAAGTCCACCATAATGCAAAGGTTCCTGGTGCGCTGTATGATATGGTGACCCAGCAGTTTGGCCAGGGGTCAGGAGGATACAAAACATGAAAAGAAAGAGAGAGGATGTGTGCGACCTGTACAGTGGGTATGTGAATGGATAGGAACGGTATATGAAGGTTAAGTGGCTGTTTCTAGAATTTGATAAGTCTGCCTGAAGAGGTGAGTTTTCAGGGAACAATTGTAGGTTTGGAGACTGGAGGAGAGTCTTATTGTGCGTGGGAGAGTATTCCACAGAGTGGACAGGTGCCAGGACCCTGGACGACGGCAGGAACCCTGGGCACTCTGGGAACCCAGCAGCAAATACCTAGAACCTAGAAGCCAACCTAGACATTGTCTGTGAGCCATCCTGATACACCATTACTAATACCCCTTTTATACCACCACAAATACCCAGGTCAGCGGCGGTATAAATGGGTCAACCTGTGTCCATATACACAGGACTTCTACCCAGGCCCTGACCTGAGTTGAACACAGCGGGACCTGGGAGGAGGGCAGTGTAAACGGGTATGCCGGGTCTTCCAACCCGGCTCCTGTTTACATCAATGGAGGAAGCTCAACCCCTGGACTGCAGCGTCCGCAGTTTGGAAGAGAGAGGGGCGCGCACAGCCTCCGCTGCTGTCTGCTGTACTCTGCAGACAGCAGCGGAGGCAGGGAGGAGGTGAATGGATGCCTGTGTGGGGCATCCATTTACCTACTGGACGGGGGCTGGGGGTGCACGGGGGCTGTGGAAAGCCCGGCAGCTTACCTTGGTGCTGGGCTTGCCCCCAGCACGGCGGTCCCGGCACTTAGAGATGATGTTATCTCCAAGCAGTGGCTCAGGAAAACCCGGGTGCGACTCAGATTTTTGGTGTAAAAGGGGTATTAATGTGCTGAAAGTATTGCAAGCTACTTTCAATATGTGTTTAAATTTGACAAGAGAATGTCAATATTACACTGCAGCAATAAAGTGATTAGCGAAAATAGAATAATGTACTTAATTTATTGGACTTATTTATTTACAGTATCTTATATAGCGCAGCAGATTCCGTTGCGCTTTACAATTGTAAACAGAGATAAACAAACTGGGTAATAACAGACAGACTTGGAGCTTAAAATCTTTAGGACTACTTATACTGCTTTCACATTGCAGAAATGGGTAATGACACGGTATTCTTAAATGGGACTTTAAAACGGGTCTGAGCCTTGAGACCTTTCACATTGCAGGTGAAAAACGTTTTAAAAATCATTTAATACCATTCAAACATTCAACCCGTTTAACCCCCAAGGGACACGTTTAAAGCCATTGAAATAGAGCTGTTCAAACTGCCAAAAAAACGGCTTTGAACCGTGTAGGACTCTGCTTTTTAACCGTGTTGAAATACCGGTAAACTTTAACCGGTAAATCAACTCTGGCACTTTCACATTGCAGTCTTAAACGTTTTAAAATGGAAAAAACCCGGCAATATACCGTTTTAAAAGTGCGATGTGAAAGGGGTATTACAGTAGTGCCCCATGCTCTCCAGTGCCCTTTAAAGCAGTTACATCTAACATTTCAAACAGATATTTAAAGTCACTAATGGTCAAAAAAAAATCTTTTGACCATGACATTAATCAGTCTGCTGTCTGTTGACATGGCAACATCAGAAGCAATATCAGTACTCTTCTTCAGAGTTTTATCTATTGAACGGACAAAATTAACAACTTATTGTATAGAAAGCATGGAAAGCCATAATATTGGAATACTTAAAATGCCAGTGAATGGAAATTAAAAAAATAAAATAAAAAAAGAGATATATGACAGTATTCAAAGCTTCCGAAGGAAAGGCTTTTTTTACGGTCAGGGCAGTAAAAGTATTGAACTCTCTTCCAGAAGAAGTGGGGTTGGCAGACACAATAAAACATTTAAAATAAGGTTGAACAAGTATTTATTAATAAAAAAAAAAATACAGGGGGTATAACTGATAAACATTATATAGCCCAAAGTGGAATCGAATAAAAAAAATGTAAAGAGGGGATTTAACATCTAGACAACACCCTTTTTTCAACCTAAACTACTATGTTACTGTGTTACTATTTTAGTATTGCCTGCTGCATTCACACTGCAGTGTTTTTTTCTTTATTCCTAATTCTAGCATTCAGATCCCTTACCCCCCTGTAGAAATCCTGCACTTGCCCCATGTAAAGCTACATATGGAGCCCCTCTCTTTCAATGCCGGTGCTTGCCAGAATGTCCACGCTGGCGGAGTGGGACTCCATCAAACTGGGACGCGTGTGTGTCTTACATGCACGCTCGTCCCAGTCAATAGTCGGCTATGCGGTGTGACCCTGCCTGTCTCCACTTCAGGAGGCGACGGGGAGCTTGATTGGAACGGGTGCGTTAGCGTCCAGCGGCTGGTGGGGGCCCCTGCAAGCATGATGCCGACTCCATCTGTAGGTACATGCTACATAATGGAGGTTATTCTGGTTGATTCATTCGGGCATGTGTTTGCATGTAGCCTAGCGTACGGACCACACATGGACACGGACAGCGAAGGCACGCCCATAAAGACGTCCAAACTCAGTCGTTCGCACCTAAAGGCAAAGGGGAATAGCGTGCAACAGCATGTAGCTGTCAGCTCCGACATCAAGCGTGCGGCCGTGCGAACAGGCTCTGCGGGTGTTTCACATGCCACAGCACATATTAGTTCGGAAGTCATTTTCCTCCCATTAACCAATTCGTTTCAAATGATTGGATTTATTGGATACCATTGACTACCATTACCAGTGGTATCTGAGTACATGAGAAGATAGATATGTGTAATGTGATGACAAGATCATGTAGTTTATCAATTGTGCGTGTTGATCACCCGTGCGAATGCTGGGCTGCGAGGCTTGAGACTTACTTTTGCAGAACGAGTTTTTGAGCTCAATCAGTCCAAGCGCTTGCACAGTGGAGCAAAACCACCAGCGCGCACTTATAGTCGCCACCATTGTACATGCCCCGGTTACCACCCAGTTTTGTTGCTGGGCCCATCAATACGCCCACATTACACCTACTCAACATGAGTTCCTTCGCTGGGCCATTTCTACTCGGAAGGCCACGAGCATGCACGGCTTGCCAAACCTGCACATGCGCTTTGCGAGGGATGTGGTATAGCACACCGACAGTCGGGATCCCGACAGTCAGTAGCCCGACATCGGTATCCTGACTGCCCGAACTCAGACAGTGTGGGGAGTGCAACAAAGCCCCTTGCGGGAGAAAAGCTGGATGGCCGTAGGGACCCCGGGATTCTGACGTCGGTGTAATGACTGTCAGTATCCCAACTGTGTCAGCCATCCGGCACCCCTTTTCGAGTGATACGCATGCCCAGTGAGCTAAGAAACGCTATGCGTATGAATACAGGTCCGAGCAAACCAATCAGAATAAGGGCCAATGTGTGTACTCAGGCATACAGTATAAGCAGTGGTGGGAACCCAGCATTGGTGTATACATACTTGCTGATGCTGGGGGGTTGAGAAGAGATGGTCAGAGGAGGAGAAAAGGGAGCTTGAGGGTGGAGCAGAGGCCATGCTGCTCCTGGCCAGTGGAGCAATTCAAGCGTACACACAACCACTGTTATGTAGTGTTATGTTATTCCATCATTATGACGGGCTGGTAATGTACTATGCATGTATATATATATATATATATATATATATATATATATATTTATATATATATATATATATATATATAATCCACAATACAGCATGCCAGCACTTGGCATAAATTATCAATATTAGAGAATGCTATACCAGTCCAAACAGTAGGAGGCACTCAGATAAAAAATAATCAAAGCATGTGATGGAAAAACATCTTTATTAGCACCGAGCGCTTTCCGGGTTCCCCCATCCTCAGGGCACACTTACACAGAACAAACATGCCTCTCTCATCTTACCCCATTCAGAGCCCTTACCCCCTGTAGAAATCCTGCATTTGCCCCATGTAAACCTAGGTACACACTACATAGTGTGTATACTCAGGCATATCAGCAGTGTTGGGGACCCAGCATTGGCAAGTGTACACACACTTGCTGATGCCGGGGGTTTGACAAGTGATGGTCAGGGGGGAGAAAATGGGGTTTGACGGTGGAGCGGAGGCCATGCTGCTCCTGGCCAGTGGAACAATTCAAGCGTTCACACAACCACTGGCGTTGCCATTATGGTTATTTTATTCCAATGGTCTTGCTCCTCCCCCTGGAAATTAAAGGTCCTTTCTCCAACTTGGATGATCTAGCAATTAACACAGCAGAGTTAGTCAGGGGGCAGGCCAGATATCAAATTTGGGCCCTGCCTAGTGCCTCAGAGCCCCACCCTCTACTGGATGGGTATGGAGCTAAAATCCTCTGCCACAGTTACTGCAGCTGCTCAGCATCCCCATAGTGTTACTCGTACCAAGATGTCAGAGTGAGAGGAGACTGAGCCAGATGTGGACTTGAGGGGGTGTGGCTAGGTCCAGACTGGGGTCTGAACCTTGACTGGGGGTGGGGAGAGGCTACAGGCAGCTCTGTACCATTGTGACAGAGACAGTGGATGATTCTTCCCAATGAATATTTGGGTACTTGAGCAGGTAGTGAAAGTGATGGCTACAGGCAAACCTGGGAGCAGCAGACATGAAAGTAGGGACAGAAGTTGAGAATGGCAAGCATAAAAGTGTAAATCTGCTTATTTCCTTAACCCATGACCCACAAGAGGATTTTCATTATATACAATTCATCTACAGTATATCCATCCTCTCTGTACAGTATATACTCACTAAGAGGTGGGGAAGTGGAGACGCCTATCCCCTGACAGGGATGTATGGTACCTCTCCTTTATGAGCACCAGTGTATTTCTAATACACTATTCTGTGAACTACATTAACAGTGGTTAATTTTTATCTTGAACTGTGTGTAAAGGACACGTCCACTTTGTTAGGCCTCATCCCATATCTGATTTTCTGATCTCTCATAAACCTCTTCTTTCCCAAGTGTGTGTGTGTGTGTGTGGGGGGGGGGGGGGGGGGGGGGTGGTGTCAAAGTTTTGCTATTAGGCCCACTAAGGTGTAGTAATGTCTCTGCCTCATTATTGGGAGATGGAAGGATTAATACAATCAGGCATTGTTTTTCCAAGCTTCTACTGTCCATTATTTATGTTACTGAAGCTGGCCACAACCTCAACTTAGCTCATGCATAATAATTACTAACTACAGATGGAGCCGGCTTTAACTTTGCAGGGCTGACGAATTTATCGCAAGCCCCGCCAGCGGCCAGCTACCGCCAGGGGCGCGCGTGCACGAGACGCTCATGCACGCCGCTTGGCAAACGGAGCGTGCTCGTGCACGCTGCTTGGCAAACGGAGCATGCCGCCGGTCCCCGCCACCTTCCCCACTGGTCCCCCTCACCGCGCCGACCCCCCTTCCCCCTGAACTAAGCAGCGTCTCCCTGATCCGGAGACAGGCAGAGAGACGCTGCCCAGCCGCCGTGATACTGAGACGCACGTGCGTGTGAGACGTGCGCACATCCCAGTCTTTATCGCCGACGCTCGCCAGTGCAAGGGATCTGGCGAGCGCCGGCCAAGGATGGCTGACGCTCCATCTGTAAATTGCTAAATTGTATGAGGCAGCAGGTTAACATTGGGTCATTTTCATTTTTATAATGTGACCTTTTACTGTGGTTACTCCGAAGATCTACTGTAGGCATACAGGAAAGCAAATAGCAATCATCTTCTGATCTCAATTTTCAAGATGCCAGATGCAATGACCTAATCATTTTGCAGTGGAGTGTTATACATACACGTATACAGTTTTAGAAGGTGTGTTTCTGCTTTAGTTAACTGTAACCATATCTGTTTAGTAGATTTAGTGACAACGCTTCACAGTTTTTTCAAATTGGAGAGCCAACTGCATTAGATGAATAGGCTAATAAATTAATAACAAACTGTCCACTCAGTGTATAATGAGGCATGCAGAACACATACAGAATATTTAAATGCTTCTGTCTGCAGATGTTCATGTCACACTCTAAACATCATTGAATGGTAGTAGTGCAGTGTCTTAGAACTGTCATTTTTAATGGCCGATTCCAGAGGTCTGTTCTTTTTTAAGAGAGGCTAATTTTATCATTTAATTTTGTACAGAGAACACTGCCCACAAGTCTCCCTATAAAATGTTATAGTAAAAAAATATACTTATCTTACATGTAAACCTCTTGATTTTCAGGAAAAAATTATTTATCACCTATGTTTGCAATCATATTCTTAAGAGAATGAAAACCAAAATAAAAAAACGGTATTATAGGAAAAGGCATACATTGACTTAGAAACTGTAGAAACAGTTTGTGTTGCAGCAATTAAAACCATTTATGCATGAGAAACTCTGCTTCATAATGTATTACATAAGTAAAAACCCCAAGGCTGCCTTGTGGAAGAACTGGAACACTTATGTAACTGACATGAATATATTTTAATGATGGCAAAAAAAAAAATCCCATTTAAAACTATCTAGTTCCATAGGCCTAGTGTGTTAGTAGATGCAATGGCTAATGTCACAAATTTGGTTAAATGTCAACATTATCAAAATACTATTTGTATTTTATTTCAATAATTAAGGCATTATGAAAATATATATAGAAATAAAATAGCTATTCAAGTTAATTCCTGTAATTAATATAACGAAGGATATCAGCATTAATATACATCAAATGTAGATAGTGTTAAGGAAAGATGAGATAAAATTATACACAATTTTAATTATTCTGTTGCATTTGTTTTAACAGACATTAACAGTAAAAGTCAGCTACATACTGTATATTTTCAGTGTTAATTGGCAGTGCTATTAGCATATAAAAGTGGATATAAAAATACTGTTTCTTGTCTTCCTCTAAATGTTTTCTAAAAAGTATCTATAATCCATGTTGCAAAGACTTCCATATGTTTGCATTTATTAACTTAACATTAGTGAATATACCAAGCTATTGTTTGCTTTCCTCTTTTAGCTTCACATACACTACTGTAAGTTTGCCTTTAAACAGGCTCAGCACAATGGGGAGATCCAATTAGCCACAGGCTAATAACCTAAACCGGTTGATTAAATTACCCTTAACCCCGACATTTGACGTATATATACGTCATGGCCGGGATGTACTTCCCGACACATGTCGTATATATACGTCATGACTTCAAAGTGCCACTGCGTCTAGAGACGCAGTGACAGAGGGACGATGTCTGCTGTCCCTGACAGCAGACATGTCCCTGCATGCCCAGGGGGGGCGGCGATGCCGCCCCCCGTCGGCGATTGCTGTGATTGGCTGTTCAATGTGAACAGCCATTCGCAGCGTTTTCCTGTGTTACCGGCGAATCAGACGCTCGGTAACACAGGTGTCAATCACCGCCGGGTGTGAGGGGGCATAAGGGGGTCATCGGTGACGACGACACCTCACCCCACCTGCCCCCAAGGCTGTGATTGGTCCGTCGGACCGACGGACCAATCACAGCCATAGCGCCATTTAAACTAACGGTGACGTCGCTGCAGACGCCATTCCGGTCTGGAATTGCATGCAGAGCAGTCACCGGCCACTCTGTAGTGCTATACATACCTGAACCTTGCGTGCTGCCAGCAGCTGGATGCTTCCTGGATCTTGTGACTTCCTGTGTGCTGCTGCTGCAGTGTCATAGAGTCACAGATAGTGATAGATAGTCAGAGATAGTCAGAGATAGTGAGAGATAGTGAGAGAGAGTGATAGAGAGTGATAGAGAGTGCTATATTTTGTGTCTGCTGCACCCCCTTTTGTGCTGATCACTATATCTGAGCTGATCAGCAACTTTTTGGGGGTGCAGAGTTTTTTTTTTATATATATATACCTGTCAGTTGCACCAAAGATTGTGCTGCCTGTGCAACTGACTGCTGCCCCCCCTTTTGTGCTGATCAGTTTAAATTAATTAATCAGCAACTTTTTGGGGGTCCAGGGTTTTTTTTTTTTTTTATACCCTGTCAGGTTGCACCCACAGTTGTGTGCCTGCTGCCCCTCACTGCATCACAGATCTGCAGTGTTGCATCACTGCATCACAGATCTGCAGTTTTTTTTTTTTGGAGAGTGCAGTGGGGTTTTGTTTTTACACCCACGTTGCTTTTGTGGGTGTCCTGTGGCCGCTGAGTGCTGATCAGTGACGTACAATCACTGAACAGCATTTTTGGCACAGGGTTGATATAATTTTTTTTCTGCAGTTTTTTTAAATTGTTTTTTTTTTTGGAGAGTGCTGTGGTATATTTTTTTAAATTGTTTTTACACCCACGTTGCTTTTGTGGGTGTCCTGTGGCCGCTGATCAGTGACGTACAATCACTGAACAGCATTTTTGGCACAGGGTTGATATAATTTTTTTTCTGCAGTTTTTTTAAATTGTTTTTTTTTTTTTTTTTTACACCCAAATTGCTTTTGTGGGTGTCCTGTTGCCTTTGAGCGCTGTTCAGTGACGGACGTTACTGACCAACATCTGTGCTCAATTTTTGGCGCAGGACCTTTTTTTTTTTTTTTTAACCCCTTCAATTTTTTTTTTTTTTATTGGGATCAAATTCCTGCATAAAGTATTTTTTTTTCTGCACTACATACACACTACACACTACATACCCCCCGTGTTGAAATAAAGTTTGTACCCCCCCTACACTATACACGTGTTGAAACATTACACTTACAGAAACACAAAAATAAAAATGGCATCCAAAATGTCAGCCCAAATGTCATCCCAGTCATCCAGAAGAATGTATTCAGCGGAGGAGGCATATGCCATGCTTGCCTCTGACTCTGACACAGCCAGTGATGCAAGCGGGGAATTTGAAGGATTCGTCTTAAGCTCCTCTTCCTCCTCTGGTGATGAGGGACCCCCTCAAAGACTCCCCCGTAGAGCAGCTGAGACCCCCCCCAAATGATTGATCCCGTATGGACCCCACCACCAGACAATTTTGAGCCCCAGGTTCCTGAGTTTTTGGCCATCCCAGGAATCCAATTTGATTCAACAGGTCTCAGAGAAATTGACTTTTTCAAATTATTTTTCTCTGATGATTTTATAAATTTAATGGTGGACCAAAGTAATTTATATGCCCAGCAGTTTATTGCTCAAAACCCCACGTCATCATTTGCTAGGTGGACCCCTGTAGATGCAGTAGAGATGATGACGTTTTGGGGTCTGGTGTTACATATGGGCATAGTAAAAAAGCCAGAAATTAGGCAATATTGGAGTACACATGTTCTGTACAGCACCCCATTTTACTGTATGGCCATGACTCGGACTCGTTTTGAGACAATCCTTAAATTTTTACATTACACCGATAATGCACAGTGCCCACACAGAGATGATCCCACCTTTGACCGGCTATTCAAAGTCAGGCCGGTCATTGATCATTTCAGTGCCAAATTTGCAGAGATGTACATCCCTGAAAAATTTATTTGTATCGACGAGTCCCTTATACATTTTAAAGGAAGGGTTAAATTCCGCCAGTACCTTCCCAATAAGAGGGCAAGGTATGGTATAAAAATGTATAAGCTGTGTGAAAGCACCTCAGGGTACACCCACAGGTTTAGGGTATATGAAGGGAAGGATTCAACAATTGAACCGGCAGAATGCCCCCCCTCCCTCGTAGGTGTTAGTGGAAAAATTGTCTGGGATTTAGTGCACCCCTTCCTGGATAAAGGTTATCACCTCTATGTGGATAACTTTTACACTAGCATCCCCCTGTTTAAGGCCCTTGGTTAAAGAGGTACAGCAGCTTGCGGTACTGTGCGCAAGAACCAAAGAGGCCTCCCAAAAACGCACATTGCCCAAGTACTGAGAAGGGGTGAAAGCAGGGGAATATGCACCGAAAATATGTTGTTGGTCAAATATAAGGACAAGAGGGATGTCCTTATACTGACAACAATTCATGGAGACAGTACCACCTCCGTCCCTGTACGAGGTACCAGTACCCACACCTCAAAACCTAATTGTATCCTAGATTACAATAGGTACCTGGGCGGAGTGGATCTTTCAGATCAGGTACTGAAGCCGTACAGTCCCCTGCGGAAAACAAAAATCTGGTACAAGAAGCTGGCCGTGTATATCATCCAGATGGCACTGTATAACGCTTACGTGCTATTCCGTTCTACCGGCCAGAGGGGGACATTTATGCACTTTCAAGAGGAAGTCATAAAGGGCCTAATATTTGGGAACCAGCAGGCAGAGGGCCCCAGTACTTCTAGTACTGGCCCCCGTATTGTACCAGGGCAGCATTTTCCTAACGAAATCCCCTCCACTGCAAGAAAGGGCAGGACACAAAAAAGGTGCAAAGTTTGCTATAAAAAGGGAATAAGAAAGGATACTATTTTCCACTGTGAAACTTGACCCGACAAACCCGGCCTATGTATAAAGGAGTGTTTTAAAATATACCACACATCTATGGATTATTAGGTTCATCATTTCACCGTGCTTCGGGGGTCTTGCTAATGCCACATAGCACCCACCATTCATTCCACCAGAATCTGAGCTGCAAAATCCAAAAATCACTCCTTCCCTTCTGAGTCCTGCCATGCACCCAACTGGTATTTTTTGGTCACATATGAGGCATTGCCATACTCGGGAGAAATTGGGGCACAGATTTTCGGGTGCTTTTTCTCCTTCATACCTTATGAAAATGAAAAATTTTGAGCCAGAACTGCATTTTTGTGTAAAAAAATTTAATTTTTCATTTTCACTGCCCAGTTGTACCACAATTGGTGAAACCCCTGGGAGTTTGAAATGTACACTATACCCCTAGATGAATTCCCTGAGGGGTGTAGTTTGCAAAATGGGGTCACTTGTGGGGGGGTTCCACTGCATTGGTGCTTTGGGGGTCTTGCTAATGCGACATAGCACCCACCAACATTCCACCAGAATCTGTGCTGCAAAATCCAAATATCACTCCTTCCCTTCTGAGTCCTGCCATGCACCCAAATGGTATTTTTTGGTCACATGTGAGGCATTGCCGTACTCGGGAGAAATTGGGGCACAGATTTTGGGGTGCTTTGTCTCCTTCATTCCTTGGGAAAATGAAAAATTTTGAGCCAGAACTGCATTTTTGTGTAAAAAATGTAATTTTTCATTTGCACAGCCCAGTTGTATCAAAATTGGTGAAACCCCTGGGGGTTTGAAATGTACACTATACCCCTAGATGAATTCCCTGAGGGGTGTAGTTTGCAAAATGGGATCACTTGTGGGGGGGTTCCACTGTATTGGTGCTTCGGGGGTCTTGCTAATGCGACATAGCACCCACCAACATTCCACCAGAATCTGTGCTGCAAAATCCAAATATCACTCCTTCCCTTCTGAGTCCTGCCATGCACCCAAATGGTATTTTTTGGTCACATGTGAGGCATTGCCGTACTCGGGAGAAATTGGGGCACAGATTTTGGGGTGCTTTGTCTCCTTCATTCCTTGGGAAAATGAAAAATTTTGAGCCAGAACTGCATTTTTGTGTAAAAAATGTAATTTTTCATTTGCACAGCCCAGTTGTATCAAAATTGGTGAAACCCCTGGGGGTTTGAAATGTACACTATACCCCTAGATGAATTCCCTGAGGGGTGTAGTTTGCAAAATGGGATCACTTGTGGGGGGGTTCCACTGTATTGGTGCTTCGGGGGTCTTGCTAATGCGACATAGCACCCACCAACATTCCACCAGAATCTGAGCTGCAAAATCCAAAAATCACTCCTTCCCTTCTGAGTCCTGCCATGCACCCAAATGGTATTTTTTGGTCACATGTGAGGCATTGCCGTACTCGGGAGAAATTGGGGCACAGATTTTGGGGTGCTTTGTCTCCTTCATTCCTTGGGAAAATGAAAAATTTTGAGCCAGAACTGCATTTTTGTGTAAAAAATTTAATTTTTCATTTTCACTGCCCAGTTGTACCACAATTGGTGAAACCCCTGGGGGTTTGAAATGTACACTATACCCCTAAATGAATTCCCTGAGGGGTGTAGTTTGCAAAATGGGGTCACTTGTGGGGGGGTTCCTAACTTTTAGCATCTTATGGTGCCTAGAAACCTACATGGTGCCTAAAAAATAATCTCATAAAAAGGAGGCTCCAAAATCAAGTAGGTGCTCCTTCTATTATGAAGCCTGTGGTTTGGTCAACGTGCACACTAGGGCCACATATAGGATATTTATGAAAACAAAAGAATTGGGGGAATCAATTTTTAGTCACATTTCTCTAGTAAAATCTACTGTGTTCCTTAGAAAAATGTATTAAAATTGCAAATCTGCAAAAAAAATGAAATTTTGAAATTTCACCTACACTTTGTTTTAATTCCTGTGAAACACCTAAAGGGTTAACAAACTTCCAAAATGCTGTTTTGAATACTGTGAGGGGTGCAGTTTTTGAAATGGCATCATTTATGGGGGTGTCTCACATACAAGTCCCTCAAAGTCACATCAGAACTGAACTGGTCCCTAAAAAAAATCAGTGTTTGAAATTTTCTTGAAAATTTGAGAATTTGCTATTCATATTTTAAGCCTCCTAGTGTCCAAAAAATTTAAAAGGAAGTTGAAATAATGATGGAAACATAAAGTAGACATATGGTCTATGTTAGTTATTAACTATTTTGAGTGGTATGATTATTTGTCTCACAAGCAGAAAATTTAACATTTTGAAAATTGCTAAATTTTCCATTTTTTTACATTTTGGTATTTTTCACAAAAAAACACAGACTGTATCGACCCAAATTTACCACTAATTTGAAGTACAATGTGTCACGAGAAAACAATCTCAAAATCACTGGGATAAGTAAAAGCAAAAAAAAGTTATCCCCACTTAAGTGATACATGTCATATTTGAAAAAAAGGGCTCTGTCAGGAAGGCAAAAACTGGCTGCGTCAGGAAGGGGTTAAGACCCAGATGTTGAATTTTTCTCAGATCAATGATAAAAGACACCCTCTGGAGATTAATGCGTGGGGTTTATTGAATAGCTCCAGGTGTGAACCAGAAGTTTATTCCCCATTTACCCAAATCTTGCTTTTAAAGTTTATTCCCCATTTCCCCAAATCTTGCTTTACCCCATGTGTCTAAAGGGGGTAAAGGCTGTATTCCGGGAGCTATGTTCCCAAAGGCAAGAGTTCAGGCAGCAGCATCCCAACAGTAAGTACTTTGCTTGGGGTTGGGCTGCAGGGAAGGGGAGTGGGGCAGGTATAGGCTGTTAGGGGGGACTATGAAGAGAAAGTTACAGATAAGCTGTGTACACACGGGGCAATATATTGCTCAGTGTCTCCTTTTCATCAGCGACTAGAGATGGTCACTGAAGAAAGGGAACCTCTGCCGGGGGAGCCGCAGAGGGAATCAGCTGGTCACAGGAGCTTGCCATCACCAGGGGACTAAAAACGAGAGCGCACACCCGGCCATTTATCGCCGGTGCAAACTCCAATCGCTGGCAATATGGTCGCTCAGCGACCATATTGCCAGCGATTATAGCCTGTATGTATGCACCTTTAGACAGCAGGAGGTGAAGATTAGGTTTAGACTGCATAAGTGGGTGGTTAGGGTTAGGCTGTGGGAGGGTAAAATTAGGGTTTTAGGAATAGGGATTAAATAATCTGATATGTCGAGATACTGACCAATAGAATTCCAACTGCTGGGATTACATACCCAAATGCCATACTATGACACTAAGATACCAATATTACTCAGTGGCAAAAAAACTATTTACTATTTTAAGTGAAACAGCAATTTGCACTTCTTTACTGCATTTTAGCTCTTCCTGCTACCACTTCGACAGATTTTATATACATTTTGTTTACTGCATATTTATCCCCCCACCTATTTATGCTACAAATGCACTAGTCCAGACATGTCCCAGTATCATTGTTTTGGGTCTTGTTCCTATCCTACATTGAACTGTATTGGGTCAAACTAAAACAATCAGCACGTTTAGCATTGGTAAATTATTTGCATAAACACCTAAATGGGCAGTGTTTGATATATTATTGCTGGCCATAGAAAAATGTATAAACCACCATTAGTTTCTTATTGCAAGTGTTTAAGAATAATTGTTCTTTGAATTCAAAATGAACAGGATGCAGATGTCTCTGAATAAACAACAAAAATATTTTTCACAATATGGGAATCTGTTAATGATACTTGCCTATACCTGTCAAAGACCAAGTTAAAAATAGTTTCTGTTCGAGCCTATGGTCCGAGGCAGGACTTCAATTTTTATGTTCCGTTTATGTTGTTCCGTCTAGGCCAGGGGTAGCCAACTCCAGTCCTCAAGAGCTACCAACAGTTAACGTTTTCCAGGTCTCCTTACAGAATCACAAGTGAAGTAATTAGCTCCAACTGTGGATCATTTATAATGTGTTAGTCAGTAATGAGTGCATCTGTGTACCTGAAAGGTGAGCTGAAAAACATAAACTGTTGGTAGCTCTCGAGGACTGGAGTTGGCTACCCCAGCTCTAGACTGTTGAAGCCTGGGCTTTTGGGTTATATTCAATGGGTGTTATTTAAAAGGGTGATATAATGAAACAACATATTCAGGACTTATTCATGACTTAAAAAGGATGAAAACAGATGAAACCATCACCAAAACATCTTCAAGCGTAAGAAAGTTTTCAAAACTACAGTACATGCCTTTCACCCCTTTGCAATAACCTCTATAACTGAACGTATGTACCTAACTTGCATTCCAAGATACTCACACTGTCGCTATGCTGCCTGTTTGCGTATGTGATACAGCAATTATAATAATATAATCTGCTTCTATATTGTACTACCTGTGTTTGAAAATGTAGACATTGATGCCTTGCTAATTGGAGCCATATTAGGCTGGTGTCTGCTTCACCAAATACAGGGGAACCCGACAACTTAAAATATTTACTTCACTGCAAGCCATCGCATTGTATTCAATATATGGTCAGCTGTGCTAGTCAGAGTGCACTCATATATATGTAGGGTTTACAAATGACTATCTGAGCAACACCAGTAAGCTGGTATTAACTATTGCAAGTCTAATATAACTCTCGGCCTATATAACTTTGTTCAAATACACCATGTACTACAAACTATTGCTCTGCTTCGCTCTCCATGGTCTTCTCTCAAAAGCAGTCTCTTATCTCTCTCTCTCTCCCTCAGGGGCGGATCCAAGATAAAATGACAGGGGGGGCACCATGATAAAAGAGGGTTTAGGTGGGGGAGGGGCGGTGTTAGTGGTGCCAGTGTACATGCTAAGAGAGCGGCAGAGAGAGGGTGGGAATGGGATTAAAAATAGGCCCTGGCATTTAAAGTACACAGGCCCACCATGGCGACAAAATTGAAGGATGTAGTTGTGCGCGCACCAAAGTCGCGCTCCGGAAAAAGGGGGTGTGGCCACTCAACAGGGGGCATGTCCTTGAGTATAGTGTACAACACCATATACAACTTCTACAGATTATGCAACAAAATACTAGACCCCATTATACTTGCCCCTTACACATGATGCCGAATGGAATGAGCCAAAATTCACATAATGCCACATGGATTGAGCCAAAAAATCAAATAATGCCGCATGGATTGTGTCAAAATTCACATAATGCCACACGGATTGAGCCAAAATTCACATAATAACACACAGATTGAGCCAAAATTCACATAATGCCAAATGGATTGAGCCAAAATTCACATAATGCCACATGGATTGTGTCAAAATTCACATAATGCCACATGGATTGAGCCAAATTCATAAAATGCCATACAGATTGAGCCAAAATTCACATAATGCCACACGGATTGAGCCAAAATTCACATAATACCACATGAATTGAGACAAAATTCACATAATGCCACACGGATTGAGACAAAATTCACATAATGCCACACAGATTAAGCCAAAATTCACAATCTGCTTCATAAACAGGGACATTGTCCACCAAAGGCGCTCATTAAACATTTACACCATAATGTCCATTACACGTTAAGTTACACGCCATTATGTCCATTATGTATTATGCCAAACACCATAATGCCTATTAAAAATTATGCTACATAAGTGCTGCTTATCTACATGCTCATTGCCAAGGGTTCCATGCTCATTGCCAGAGGTTCCATGCCCGTTGCCATGTGGGATTACATGCTCATTGCCAAGGGGGAATACATGCTCACGGTAAATGGGGACAGCCGCCGCCAGGCAGAAGTGATAGCCATTGACAGTGGCAGAGCATGGCTGTATCCAGAGCACTGCAGGTCCCGGTTATTTGAAATAATACTCCAGGTTGGCCCCTTTTACACCAGCCTAGTCCCTGCATTTTCTGGTGCGAGAGGGAGAGAAAACCACCCTTCCCCCCTTTAACCAGTTATCTCATTTAACCGGCTATATCTTCGGAACCAACTGGCCCATTTACATGAGACAAGTATCATATTGAAGAACTTTTGAGTGGGCTTTGAATGATTTTGGTCCAGTGAAACTGGAATGTTTGGTTCCAAAGTAATCTGCCCTCAAAGAACATGAACAGCCATGAAATTACATTTCAAAAATAAAAAAATTGGTTTACACGCAATATCTCTGGAACCAAATGACCAATATGGACCAGCCTGATATTATATTGAAGGGCCAGCGTTTTGGAATTGAATGAGATCAACATTCTGTGATGCCAGGGGGTGAACTGGCAGCCGTCGGAACAGGGTGGGGGTCGGAATTGACGGGTCCCATATTATCCTATGGAGAAAAAACGTTACAGCTTTGCCAGGCGATATCTCCGGTTCCCGGGGGGCTAGAGACACGGGGCTGGGCTCGTTGGAAAGCCCTGGTCCTCAGCTACAAAATGAAATGACAGGGGGGGCACGTGCCCGGGTGCCCCCCCCTGAATCTGCCACTGCTTTCCCTGTAACTCAGCCCTCTATATACATTTCTGGCTCAATTATCCATGACCCTCTTATTAACACTAATTAGATTTTTACATATATCTCTACATTAACAACATCCACTAACTGTCGCCATAAACAACATTCACTAACCACCTGCAGCTATACCCATCTATCTCTACGTCTTCTATTAGCTGGTGACATTTCACTTAATCCAGGCCCTAGCTGCTTGACCCACTCGCAGACATCTAACTCTCTGGAACATAGTAATCCAGGTAACCTCAAATGCCTCCCTTCACCCCCCAAATCACAAAAATGTGCGTTATGGAATGCACGCTCTATTGGCAACAAATTAACATCCGTCCACGACCTCTTTATTGCAAACAATTTCAACCTGCTGGCTATAACAGAAACATGGCTCTCACAATCAGACACAGCCTCCCCTGCAGCCCTGTCACATGGTGGTCTCCACTTCACACACACCTTCAGGCCTGGTGACAGCAGAGGAGGTGGGTTGGAATTTTACTATCCCAATCCTTCACATACACAGTTCTTCCACAGGTTCCATCACTCACATAATTTGAAGTACATTCCATCAGAACTTACACTCCTTTCTTGCTGCGTGTTGCAGTTATCAATCACCCACCTGGGCAACCAACACGATTTCTGGAAGATTTCTCTGCCTGGCACCCTTTTCTCTGACATCTCAACCATCATCATGGGTGACTTCAACATTGCTATTGATAGCCCAAAATCTGCTGCACATGCCTCCAAACTTCTCTCTCTCTCTAACCTCCTCTCTCGGCCTCTCCCAATGGACTGACTCCTCTACTCATCGGGAGGGCCACTGCCTTGATCTTGTATTCACTAAACTGTGCTCATTGTCTGAATTCACCAATATTACTTTCCCTTTCTAAGTGAACAACCTTATCACCTGCATGCTGTCCTCTAATATTTAAAACTCAAAAATACTGAAATCCTTTAATCCACCTCAAGCCCGCAGAAGTATTAATTATATAAATTTTCAAGTACTCTCCTCCTCACTGCAACAACAGCTTGCTCCTATTTCTGCATTCACTACTCCTGAGATAGCGGTATCACACCTAAACCTAACTATCAAAACAGCCCTGGATGAAGTGGCTCCAGTTACCCGCCACACTCCACATAGGCCTAGACGCCAGCCGTGGCACTCTAAATTAACAAGACACCTACAAAATCTCTCACGCAAAGCTGAGCATAAATGGTGTCAATCTCACAGTCCAATGGAATTCTTTACATATAAGACTATCTACCAGTCCTATAGTTGTTTCCTGGAAACTGCCAAACAAAAATATTTCCAAACTCTCATTTCTGCTCAAGCTTCTAACCCAAAACGTCTTTTTAATACATTTAAATCCCTTCTCAACCCTCCCTCACCCAAGCCACCAGCCACTATCCATGCACAATATCTTACTTCCTACTTCAGGGAAAAGATTGACAAGATCAGAGATGACTCAGTTTGTGATCTGATCAATTCCATACCTGAGCCCTCGGACGCATTTACTTCATTTGATCCCATGAATGAAGATGAAGTATCTGCACTTTTCTCTTCCTCCCACTCTACTTCCTCTCCTCTTGACCCTATACCCTCGCAAATAAGTAAATATCTGTCTCCTGTGCTCATCACAATCTTAACTAAAATCTGTAACCTCTCTTTCTCTACTGGTGTCTTTCCTTCATTGTTCAAACATGCAGTTATTACTCCGGTTCTGAAAAAATAGAATTCTGACCCAAGCTCTCTCTCAAACTACCGTCCCATCTCTCAACTTCCATGCACCTCCAAACTACTTGAATGACTTGCCTACACTCGCCTCACACACTTTCTTGACTAACACAACTTACTGGACCTGCTTCAGTCAGGCTTTCGTGCCCAACACTACACAGACAGCACTGACTAAAGTTGTGAATGATCTGGTCACTGTTAAGTCTAAAGGCCACTATTCACTACTTCACTACTAATTCTTCTAGATCTCTCTGCTGGTTTTGACACTGTTGACCACACACTTCTCATACAAACACTACAATCCCTAGGTCTTAAAGACACAGCCCTCTCCTGGTTCTCATCCTACCTATCTAACCGTGTTCATTTCTCTGATTCTACCTCCTCTTCGCTACCTTTCAGTTGGAGTACCTCAGTACTCAGTTTTAGGTCCTCTGCTTTTCTCAATCTATACCTCATCTCTTGGCAAACTAATCAGATTTCCCTATCATCTGTATGCGGATGATACTCAGCTCTACCTATCCTCCCCGGACCTGTCCCCATCTGTATTGAGCCGTGTCTCTGAATGCCTTTCTGCTGTTTCATCCTGGATGTCATCTCGCCCCCTCAAACTTAATATTTCAAAAACAGAATCTATTATATTTCCGCCAATAAATAGTAGTTACCAACCTGATATCTCTATTGCTGTTGAGAATATGGCAATCACTCCTACCTCCCAAGCTCGCTGCCTAGGTGTTATCCTTGACTCTGAACTTTCCTTTGTACCCCACATTCAATCTGTCTCAAAATCATGCTACATCCACCTAAAAAACATATTCAAAATTCGCCCTTACCTTATACAAGACACTGCAAAAACTCTAATCCATGCTCTCATCATCTCACGCATTGATTATTGCAATAGTCTCCTTATTGGCCTTCCCCAATACAGACTCTCATCACTACAGTCCATCATGAATGCAGCTGCGAGGCTAATTTTCCTAGCCAGATGTTCATCGTCTGCAAAGCTACTCTGTCAGTCACTTCATTGGTTACCTGTATTCTACTGTATTCAATACAAAATTATTTTACTTACAGACAAAGCCATAAACCAAACTGCACCAACAAACATATCTTCTCTTATCTCAAAATACCTTTTAACATGACCTCTAGGCTCCTCCCAAGATCTGCGTTTCTCATCCACACGCATTACTCGCTCCCATTCCCAATTGCAGGCCTTAATTCGGGCTGCACCCACTCTGTGGAATAACCTCCGAAGCACAATAAGACTCTCCTAAAGTCTCCAAACCTATAAGCAATCCCTGAAATCTCATCTTTTCAGGTAAGCTTATCAAATTCCAGAACCAGTGACAGAACCTTGCATTCTGGTGGAATCGATGCAATAAAGAATACAGTATCTATCCTTATGTATCAATTCCTATTTCGCTATAGATTGTAAACTTGCGAGCAGTGCCCTCCTACCTTTTGACTGTCTGTAAATACTGTTTGTTGTATCACTGTCTCCTTTTGTAAAGCGCAACGGAATATGCTGCGCTATATAAGAAACTGTTAATAAATTAATAATAAGAAATGTGGGGTTTTTTTGGTATTAGTTCACAGCTACACATGGTCCTCCTCTATGTCCCTCCCTCAATCTTCCCTTACCCTCTACCCCCTCCCTAACTGCTGTTGTTCATGTTTTATATTTTGACTGCAAAAATAAATTCTTCATGATTACTTCTATTCTAATTGTTTTATTTGACATCAACAATTGTATAGTTTAGGATCGTATTTGTGCATTATTGTTCAACATATTTGAATGGGTTTTTTTTTCCATTTTTCTCATTGTATTTTTGTTGTTTTTTATTTATCCTTTATATGATGTTTTAATAAAATCATAATTAAGATAAAAAAAAAGTTAAAAGGGATAAAATATGGCACAGGATGCAGTGGAGTGGATAACAAGAAAGGAAAATATGATTTTGGAAGATTTGAAGGATTATTTTAAGAAAAACATAGAAAGGGGTGAGATTAATAGAAACGAACGGAGAAAAAGAGACAGATGACGATAGTAGTAAAAGAACAATAGTAGTAAAAAACATTTATAATCTATGTACATATGCAATAAAATACAGAATACATAAAATATAAATTAAAAAAGCATGTACACAGTAGTATAGGGGAAGAATAACGAGAGAAATTAAATAAGTGGATGGTTTAAAAATATTAATGAGAAATTAAAACTATATAGTGTAAAAGTAGGAAGATAATAAAATATAGGAACATTAATTATTTTAATGATGCAATGAAAGACTCAATAAAGAAGAACACCACCACCACCACCACCACCACCACCACAGAAGCAGACAAATACTGAAATATAGCAACATCTAAATTTAGGATAAACAGTGGTTCCCAAACACTCTCCTCAATGCACCCCAACAGTCCAATATGTAGGTTTTCTCATTGCTTGTGCACAGATGGTATATTCAAACTGACTTATCTGCTAATGTACTAGACTATTGCAGTGCATTGAGCACCACGTTTTGGTTAACTTATTATTATGGCATGTCTTCCCCATTATACTATACTTTCTATATCTATCTATACATATATATATATATATATATATATATATCTATCAAGAAAGTAGAGGGTGATTGGGGTGCGCTACCTAGTAAAGAAACTGTACCTCCCAATATAACATATCAATTTCAAAACAGAATACACATTTCTGAAATAGTGTTCTTGTATTTGAGGATGTTCCCAATGAATAGGCTCAGTCCGTTTCTGGGTAAATAGTTATTTTATTGGTGAAGAAACCCGACGCGTTTCGTCTCTAAGACTTCATCAGGGGTAAGGACCAATGGGTGAATGGATTGTGTGTAGCTGGTCCTATTTGGAAGTTTCTGCTGATCACAGCTGATGCAATAAAAAAATAAATATCACCAAGTACTTCTCGATGGGGCTCAATTAAATGGAAATTTCTGAGTTGAAAGTTTAGTGTGAGTTCTTGTTAGGAACAATTTCAGGACGTTCTCTCTGTGGTAACCTCCTCGCTCTGCATTCAGAATGAGAATATATATATATATATACACACATACACACACACATATATACAGTATATATATATATATATATATATATATATATACTGTATATTTTATATGAATTGTAGTATGTTGTGATGGGAAAAACATGCCATAATAATACGTTGACTCATCATAGGTTCTCAGACTTGTTCCTCAGTACAGTAAACCATTCCTCTTTTCCAGGTCACCTCACAGAATGTGAAATATTTTGTACTTAAAAAGTGGTCCTTGAGTGATTTTCACAAAGTTACTGTGCTATCAAAAGAGATTATCAAGAGTTGTAATATTCATCCAGATGTACATTTCTTGAAGCTTGTCTTGCTGAGGAGTTGAGACACTGATGGAAAAACCTAGTATTCTGGTATCATACAAGCTGCTCTGTCTTTCAAATGCCTCCTTATATCATTCACCACCCTCAAATATAACAACTGTAGCATACGCCTCCCTTTTGGCCATAATCATTCATGTTGAAAGGTGAAAAACACCAAAGAAGTACCAGCTTAAGTTCCACAATAATGTATTAACACCTTTACAGAAAATGACTTACTGGTACCCAGGACTCTATAAAAATTGATTTGAGAAACATATGGATGTATGTTACCGGTTCTATGTCCTTTTTCGCCATGACACGTGTGTGCTAGAAAGCTACATAGGAGCTTTGTTACATACTATTGACTGTGCTTTAAAGTCATATTTAAAAAATGCGCACTGAATGCTGGGATAAATCTAGTACAAATAGCCTGCTTAAACCAATGGCTAACCAGCATTTGGATTTTACACTAATGTTGATCTCCCAGCAGTTTATATGTATGCTGCTCTCCAATTCAGATAACATTAAATCCAATTGTGCTAGTGAGCAGGGGAGATCCATCAGACCCCCCTTCACTATAAAATGTCTCCACAAAAAAGTATAAAAAATCAAGGACATTCGTAAGGTGCCCATACACGTTACAATTATTGCATACAATATTGTATACAATATCGCATCTCTGTTTTGCGATGAGATGAGATCTAGTACAATAAGTATGTGCTCCACATACTTTTTGTACTAGATCTCATCTCATCGCAAAACTGAGATGTGATGAGATGCAATATTGTATACAATAATTGTAACGTGTATGGGCACCTTTATAAGAGAGTTTTCACTGCATCACTTTCTCCATTGCCTGAAGAGTACAGAAAGGTTCAACACAATCTCTTCTGCATTTTACCAGATCCAATAACGTAGAGAAGGTTTGGATGCATTTCTTAATGCATTAAAATGCTATTCAGGCATAGTGTATACAAATGGAATGCAAGGACTAGGGGGCAGATTTATTAAGCTCGGTGAAGTGATAAAGTGGTTTTTATCACCGGCCAATCAGGTCCTACCTGTCATTTTTCATACCAAGGGCTAGATTCTCTAAGCTTCAAAAGTGATAAAATCGAGTGATAAACAGCCAGCCAATCAGCTTCTACCTGCCATGTCACAGAATGTGTTTGAAAACTGTCAGACAGGAGCTTAGAGAATCTGGTCCCAAGCCTGTAACTTCACAGTTAGGAGATGATTGGCAGTTGATAAAAACCAGGCACTTTATCACTTCACCGAGCTTAATAAATCTGCCCCAATGTTCTTTAGTATTTAAGCCATCTCTAGAAGCATGAAAGTTTACAGCAGAAAATAATATATTTGCCCATCTAATCATCATTATTATAAATATTATCATCCTCATCATCGACAGCCTTATATTTGTTAAATGCATCTAATTACCTCTACAAGAGAGTATCACTGGCAGAGTATTAGGCTCTCTGGTATACAGCATCTGAACAGCTGAAACTCCAGAGTGTACTTACCTGTGTTCTGATCTTTCCCATCTGACAATTCTCCTTGCCTGGCATGGCCTCATGCTGAATTGACATCCCACCCGTTTACCAACAACACTTTATAACAAGAAAAGTATCAACTACACGTGTGCTTGTTGTGATCTGCATGTATTCAGTGCATTGCTGTATTCTTGTTTTGTACAGAAATGCAGAGTACACAATGAAATATATTAAAATATTGCTTAGACAACTTTGGGTGTGCAGCTCAAATTTCCTCTTTTTGTGTATAAAATAACTTGAATTTGCCACATTGTACTTTTTAACTTTTCCCTAAATCTATTGTAAGTGGGAAAAATAACAATTATTCTGCATAACTAAATAGAGCCTTGTCTTCTTGGTCTGTATTTGTATTTTGCCTCATAAACACTGTTGTCTCAACCAGTGTCAAAACTGGAATTGATTTTGTTAATTTCCTCTAACAATGTATTATTTACAAACTAAGTCCAGAGCACAACCAGCGTATCAGCATGAATCTGTGTATACACCAGCACACAGTGAAGATCTTTGTTTCACCAAAATGTCAATACATAGGACAATCCAGCTCAGAGTGCATCTTTTGCCAAAAGGATGACTTCAAGAACTTGGTTATTATGCCTCATTTATTAATACGGCAGCACTGAAAATATGATCTGTGTAGCAAGCAAAAATGCTTATAGTCTCAATTACCTTCAGGTTTTCCTTAATAAAATACAACATATAATGTAAAAGAAAAATATTAGTATCTACCAGACTATCCAAGTTCTCTACATTCATTTAAATGTACAAGTAATCATGTGCACTGTTGACATATACAGGGCATCATTCACAAACTTACTATCAGGATTTTTCTGATTCACTCGGAAAGGCACATTTACTCTCCAATGGCCAAAATCATATGCACTGCAGGTGGGGCTGATGTTACATGTGCAGAGAGAGTTAGATTTGGGTGTTATTTTGTTTCTGTGCAGGGTAAATACTGGCTGCTTTATTTTTACACTGCAATATAGATATCAGTTTGAAGTACACCCTCCACCCAAATCTAACTCTCTCTGCACATGTTACATCAGCCCCACCTGCAGTGCACATGGTTTTGTCCATTAGAGTGATTGTGTCTGTCCGAATGAATCAGAATAACACCCTATTTTTTAGCATTTAACTACTGAGATATCTGCTAGAGATTAAACTATTTAGAGTTAGATTTTTTTTTTTTAAAACAACATCTTTTTCTGTGGAAAGTATGCATATCTGTACGGCTTAATGAAGGTATTCAGAGGTGATACAGTAAACATTCCGGCAGTTAGGATCCCGGTGTTCAGTATACCAATGTAGGCATCCCGACTGCTCTCACAAGACCAGCGCTGGCACCCAGAACAGATCAGTATACTGATGCTGGAATGTCGACAGCTCAGTAAGTATGCAGGGCGGCTGAGCATGTGACTAGGAAATGAGGAGTTGGGTTTAAGCAGTAGTGGGGGCACTTAGGGTTAGGTTGTGGGGAGGAGTAGGTTGGGGTTAGGATAGGTTAAGCCTGTGGCTGGTGAATGGGGGGTTAGGTTTAGGTACTAGTGGGGGGATTAAGGGTTAGGCACTAGCGGGGAGGGTTAGGGTCGGACTGCTAGAATGGAGTCTAATACAATAATTTCATTTTATAATATTTATATTGTTAAGCAACTTTCCCATTTGTAAATAACTCTTTCATGTCACAATTCTTTCTTGTGTATACGATACTGACATAAACCTGGTTCATATAGATGTTCAGCTGAAAT
This sequence comes from Crinia signifera, assembly GCF_055691185.1. Classification (NCBI taxonomy): domain Eukaryota; kingdom Metazoa; phylum Chordata; class Amphibia; order Anura; family Myobatrachidae; genus Crinia; species Crinia signifera. The sequence goes on along the minus strand of NC_139221.1, from coordinate 130,841,630 downwards.
CTGAATAAACATATGCATGTAAATGCGTTTGTGCATACATTCACCTTTTCCTGCTTACTAGGAGCAAACAAATCCAACTGTACATGAGCAGTGGAATTCAGCGTTGTGGTAGATCATTTCCAGAAGTGATTAACGGAGCAATGAATACAGAGCATTATATTTAAATAAAAATAATAATTATTAATATTTTTATTAGTATATATTATATATATAATATTAGTCAGTAACACAAACTTTAATTTACAATTTAGAACTAGCAGTGGTCTGAGGTGCACGAGCCAAAATCTTGCCTAGGGCATCAAATTAGTTATGGCCGGCTCGATCACTCGTTCCAAATGTTAAATGGTGAAAATCCTAACACGATTGAAACGTTGATAAAACTTTCGCTTGTACAGCGTATTTATTTATCTTTCTATTTCTGAGTGCCGCACCTCCTGCAATGGTATATTCTCTATCACTGTTGCTGGCACCGGAGGACTATTTCACAAAAAGATGCAAAGCCTCTTCAATTCACTATACGGTAGTTGGCAGTGTTATACCTTATTCCCTGAAGGAATCTCATCAGCAGTTAATCCCTCTATGTTTATTGGAGATCCATACATCGGGCTGCTCTTTATTTATGCTACATTCGATCTCACTACAGATACAAACTATTTAATCCAATCGGTTTATCATTGCCCCCGCTGAAGTCATGGTAATGTGACAAAATGCGTTGGGCCCTCCACATCGACCGATTAAACGCATATTGCCAAATTCACTAAAGAGAGTGTTATACTGACATTTCATGGAAATGTATATGTGAATTGTATTTGCATTTATCTGCCCTAAGGGCAATTTTTATGTCATTTTTCAATTTTATGTATTAAATACTTCTTGAATACAATTGTTTAATAATTCTTAAGCATCTTCTGAAACTTATATATATATATATATATATACACACACACAAACACACACAAAGAAACACCCACACACACTAATAAAACTGTATTAGCTTGTGGTTTTAACTTATTACATGATTTATTATTTGCCATTTTGTAATATTAAGATTTTATCATGCCAAGAAGAACTATTTCCTGGTCATTATTGATAGGAATGTATGCTAATAATGAAAAGATACATTGATATGTATTTCCTGTGATATTAGATGATTCACTAATCTCAGAAAGGACTATGTAAACATAGGAAATGTCAATCTGTTTGCTCATTTTGGATGAACACAGCACTGTACACCATCCATAACCCTACTTACCCTTACTGACATTATCCAGAGCCTGCATAATATGTGGTTATTGGCAAGTGAACTGAATGGACTTAAGAAAGTGCAATTTGCATTAATTAAATTCATCAAAGCAGTGCTTGAGATCGCATCTCCAGATGAGTTCAAGGTGACTGGTTTTAAAATAATTAGATGACAAACCTAAGGCATATGAATGATGCACTTTAGGCAGCTATGTATTATTAAAAAAAAAACTCAAAATGCATACTGCTAAAGCTTAGGAACCAGAGCCAAATGATTGAAGCCAACCAATCTCGTACAGAAAAATAAAGTGTGCACAGAATGCATAGAGAAAAAGTTGACATATTATTCAGAATATATTATAAAGACAACTGACCTGCACAGTATCATCATCTAATGTCTAAATTAAACCAATATCCCCCACATCATACTACCACAAGTGCCAATAGTATTATCTGTTTCTCCCAAAATGCAAGCATCATTCTGGGACCCCACATTAAACCTTCCATTTTAGACCAGTACTTGAAACAACCAGTCTTTGGGGGAGATTTACTAAGATGGGAGTTCTGTTTCACATGGGATGTTGCTATGGGCAACCAATCAGATACTACCTATTATCTTCTAGAAGGTGCTAAATAAATAATAAGCAGATTCTGATTGGTTGCCCATAGCAACATCCCATGTGAACTAGAACTCAAATCTTAGTAAATGTTCCCCTTTGCCTTCACACATTTACACACACCCTGGTCATTTATCCCACTATATCATTAAAGGGCAGATTTATAAAGCTTGGAGAAGAGATAAACTGGAGATAAAGCGGAGAAAAGGTAAAAGGAGATAAAGCACCAGCCCCATTCAACTTCCAACTGTCTTTTTCAAACACAGCTGATTGGCTGTGCTTTATCTCCTTTTACATTTTTTCCGCTTTACCTCCAGTTTATTTCTTCTCCAAGCTTAATAAATCTGCCCCTTAGCCTGATAAAGTTAAAACGTGGTGATAAAGTGAAAGGTGATAATGCACCAGTTAATCAGCTGTATTTGAAAAATGACATTTGGCTGGTGCATTACCACCTTTCACTTTATCACCACTGTATCACTTTCCCAGGTTTAATACAGTTACGGTATAGTGGGTCATTAATGTCTAGGTTGACTAGGTCAAGGACTAATGGTCGACAGTCACTAGGTGGACAACTGAAAATGGTTGTCATACCATAGGTCGACCTTGCCAGAAGGTCAACAAAAGCCTAAGGTTGACATGGTTGACACTCAAAAGTTCTATACAATTCTTCTAGTTTTTTTGTGTTTATGTGGACATGGATACTGTATAAGTGTACCGCGTCCCCTCGCATGGCTCTGCGCTCGCCATGCTTCAGGCACTATTGTTTTCTCACTATATGCCCACTTGGATAGTAAAGTAAGAACCAAGTCGGCCTACACAAAATCTCCATGTCAACATTACGCTTGTGTCGATCTTCTTTTAATGACAACCTATGGGATGTCTACTATTTCCAGGTGTCGAACTAGTCACTGTCGACCATTAGTGGTCCACCTATATATTTTCAACTCAGGGACCATAAACCTCTTAATAAATTTGCCCCAATAAGCCTTGGAGATTGATAAAGTGGAGAAAGATAAGGCACCATTCAGCTCCTACTGTAATTTTTCAAACACAGCCTGTACCATGTCAGTTAGGAGCTGATTGGCTAGTACTTTATCTCTCTCCACTTTATCACCCTTCAAGGCTTCGTACATCTCCCCAATAGTGCCCACAGTACAACTCACTCCCTATACTAGCCTATGCAAAATGTGTGCCAACCTCCATACTTTTTTCTATGCACCACATTACCGTGATCATTTCCGGACACTAATTTGATTACCGGCCTGCTCACAAAAATGGTGGGTGTGCCCAGAAAATCACTGGGTCTCCCCATGAGAATGCAGGCGAGATGAAGCCTGCATGGGGCGGGCAGCAGACATCACATGACATCAGCGCCTGCCTCGTTGTCAGCCATCTCTGGGCCAGATAAAAGTCAGATCAGACTGAGGGGTAGATTTATTATAGCGGCGCTAAGAGCGCCGCTATAACAGTTCCTGCTTCACCTCATTAGCGAGGCAAAGCAGGAGGGGACACAGACAAGATGTATCTTGCCAGCCTAAGCGGGGGAGCGCTAACTCCCCCCTCCGGAGATGTCCCCTCCAGCTGACAGCGCGTCAGTTAACACTGACGCGCTGCCTGCTTCTCCCCCGGCTGGCTCACTGCGCATGCGCGGGATCTCGCTACTCACGCGAGATCCCAGCGCAGCTCAGAGCCAGCAGCAGGGACAGCGCTGTCCCTGCTGTAGGCATAGGGCATCGCCGTTTGCAGCTGTCAAAGTCGACAGCTGCAGGCGGCGGAACGGTCAGCGATGCTGACCGTTCATAAATTAGGCAGGAGGCAGGCGCGCAGCACGAAATATCGTAGCTGCGCTATGCCTCCTGCCCCGCACCGCCGCACGAAAGACACCAGCTCGGCGGGTGTCATAGATCAGGGGAAGCGCTATCCCCTGCAATAACGCACGGGGATAGCGCAGATTCCCCTGATCGCCCTTTCGTAAATCTACCCCTGACTTATCTTCGAGCGGGTGCAAAATCATTTGATGGTCGGTGACCATCGAATGATTTTTCACCCGTACGTTCGCATGCGAATGTAGGTGTCAGCGTACACATCCAGTTGCATGCCTGCACGCGCAATCGGTGGGTGGGCGTTCGCTCTCCTGGCAGGTGGTGTTTACCTGCTCATAAGGCGCTAAATCTATTTAATAACAACTAGCTATAAGTCTCACTTTCTCGCCTTGTGCTTTATTGATATTGGCCTAGAATGGTAAGATTGAAATTAAGGGTATATGTACAGAATTAACATGAGTCTACTATGTAATTTGTAAAAATTACATAAGTTCAATTTAGTAAAACAAAATTAATAATTATCAGAATATTTTTAAACAATATTGACTATTCAAAAAAATGATCTAATGTACTTCTTTCACTAATTTTCTTCTGTTATCACCATCCGGATATGTAACATGGATTTCCCCATGCGAAAGCTATCTCCAGCTGGAATCACTGAATCTTACTGCCAACAGGATGTTATTGCCTGCGATGAGCTTGACCCCTTGATGTACAATACAGTTTGAAATCTTGTCCCCAGTGTCAACACCCATTTTTAATGAAGATAGGATTTTACTAACTAGATGTCTCTAATCTATAGTAAATCTTTTCTGCCAGATGAGATCCAAAACCAACCTAGAAGTAAAGAGCAGGGCAGGAGGCCAGATACATAACATAATGGACCATTTATTCTTTGGCAAAAATTTCTTACAAATCTGAACAAAAAGCATCAGGACTGTATTGCACATTATTGCACTGTATAGCCCAACATTTTTGGAATGAGAATAGTTGCAGTGGCATATGCATAGTTCCCGCAGTGGCTTTGAAGCGCTGGATAGCTGTTGGCGCTTGGGAGGACAGCAGGGGCTGTGATTGTTACACTCCTGATTGGACCTGCAGTCCCATTGCGCCTGCCCCAATTAAATGACTAGCTGACCCGCCCGGCCTTGCCCGGGAAAACATTGGGGATTTTTTAATTTCCAAAATTACTGTAATATTTTGTCTTATGCTGTGCCAAAGGCCCAAGAGTGTAATTTGCTCTGAGTGCCAAGGTGTCTCCACAAGGCGACAGACACGCACACACAGTCTTCAACTTATTATATAGAAGATGCTAGAGGACGCAGCGGCCATTTTGAGAGGGACATTTTTAATGGGTTCAGGAGTGACAGACCCACTGGCAGTGGCCAAAGGAGTCTTTAATTGAAATAGACTAGCGGCTATAATTCCAGATATGGGCATGACACTGCAAACCAGGAAGCAAATAATTTATGCAAAATACCATTTCAAAGCAATGTCTAAGGCTGGCCACCCATTCTTCAATCAGCCTGATCAGCTGAAAATCAACTGATTAGGCCAATAAGGGAACAGTGTGTTGCTGCAGCCGAGCAGTAATTATTGGTCTGTTGGACATCTAAAACTGTCCAGCCTGTCCGACAGATACAAATAATTGGTTGGTGGCATCTAGCAATGTATGCGCAGTTGTGACTGCCTGACATATCGCCAGTTCCTTTAAAGGGGAGGAATGGGGAAATATTCTCCCCAGAAGAGGAACACAGATATTGTGGCCATATATTCAATCTTTGCCAGGACTCGCCGTTGCCGATTCAACTTTTTTTTTAAAGTTGAATCTGCATTGTCAGAAACAGACAATAAATGTAGCATCTGTTTCCGACAATATTGACATAGATTCTACGTCTTTTTCGACTATCTGAATGTTTCCGATTGTAGGGAGATCAGAACTGGCATTGAATAGGTGTAATGTAAATTCAACCTATTCTTGTTGGAAATGGCAGATATTTCCATCAATCGGAAATATCGTCCGGCACTGAAAGCCATTCTAATCTCACAGTGTAAAGGCCCCCATATACCAGAACAAGATTGTACCCAAGCACACAATCTTGAGGGGTTGTACGACAGATTTTATTTATAGTGCACACAATTGTGCAATGCGCTGTCCCGCGGGTCAAATGGTTGGACCTCTAATCAGTAGTGATTGGGAGTAGATTGTATGTGCTTTTAAGCACATGTAATCGGTCGTTCGAAGGCTCATACGACTAGCTGCATTTGAGTGGCAGCTTTCAGGCAATTTAGGTGCATACAAATCGATTGTGAGACAGCCGGTTGTATGCAGCAGCTGGATTGTATGATGGATTGTGAGTACATTGTGTGTCCATAAACTACCAATTCATGAGTATGGGACTGCTAGGGAGTTGAAGGGAAATCTGGACACAATCATACTTGTGTGCAGGTCGTTATGATGTAGCTTAAGGCCAGCATTACTGACAGCAAAGCATGCCTTCAAAATGACACACAAAAACAACTGTTAGTATAGCATGTACAGGGCACAATGAACATAGTTTCTCTATAGTAATGACGATGTATGGAAATCTCTATTTCTGTAGTTTTGTGTCTGACAAACATGAAGCAGTAAACACATTCTACATTCAATGTACAACTGTTGTATAACCTGAGATGCAGACTACATTAGTTTTGGTTTGCAATCTACATAAAATGAGATATTTCTGAGCCTGTGCTTTAAGAGCTTACAAAAGTTATTGGCCATTTAATTTAATTAAAGAGAGAGTCTGGATCCAGTTACAGCAGCACTGCCTCCCACACAACTGCATAGGTTACCTTATTATTCTGTTAGTTTTCCAGCTGCTTAACCATCCAGTTTCTTCGAATGCTCATGATGAAATAGACTAGAAAGAGATGCACACCGAATAAACAGAAACCATAAACAATTATCCCTTGAAACAGCACAGAGGTAACATTAACTCTTAATTGAAAACACAGGATAAATGGTGTGCGAAATTTTCCATATTCGTGTCTAATCCTAATGACTCACATATCCAGCCAAAGTGCAGGACATTCTGGTATAGCTGCATACACTGCTCATTAGACTCTATGGGGTTTATTTACTAAGATGGGATATTGCTATGGGCAACCAATCAGATTCAATCTATTATCTTCTAGAAGTTGCTAAATAAATAATAAGTAGATTCTGATTGGCTGCCATAGGCAACACCCCATCTTTAATGTAACGTACATCTTAGTAAATATACCCCTTTTTCTTCCAAGTGTTATGAAAGTTATATTATTGAATCGATGGATTCATATTAGTTTAGATTGCCCTTAAATTGTCACTATTGTTGCTCTCCCTTGTAAGTCCATCATTTGTTTTCCCTCAATTTATGAAGTAAGAACTTGCATCTATATATTTAAACCAGGCAACCAACCACGGTCCTCAAGACACACCAACAGTGCAGGTTTTAGTGATATCCAGGCTTGAACACAGGTGATTTAATTAGTACCTGAGGGATTTTGATTAAGCCATCTGTGCTGAAGCCTGGATATCACTAAAGGCCCGTACACACGGGGGAGATATATTGCTCAGTTTCTCCCTTTCATCAGCGACCAGAGATGGTCGCTGATGAAAGGGAACCTCTGCCGGCGGTGCCACAGAGGTAATCAGCTGGTCGCAGGAGCAAGCTCCTGCGACCAGCGATTATAACGGGGCTGAAAACAGGAGCGCGCACCTGACGATTTATCGCTGGGGCACATTCCCACCACTGGTAATATGGTCGCCAGCGACCATATTTTCAGCGATTTCAGCCCCTATCGCCCCCGTGTGTACACAGCTTAAAACCTGCGCTGTTGGTGTGCCTTGAGGACCGTGGTTGGGAATGCCTGATTTAGACAGCCTAACTCCATGTTTCTGCCCCGCTGGCTCTGCTGTTGATTTTGGTGTTGGCTCTAGGATTTCTGGTAGTCAGTAAATCCGCTTTTCCTTATAGATCTGGCTTGCCATGATCAGAGGCCCCCTTCTCTTACCCCCCCCCCCCCCCCACACACACACACACCTCTTTTTCTTTTCTCCCGTATTTCATCTCTCTCTTTCCCCTTCTCTTAATTTCTCCAATTCATGTTAAAAATGCATTTTATTTATATGGTCAGTTTATTTACTTGAGCCATATGCTGTACAGATGACTATGTTTAAATAGCAAATAAAAAAGGAAAATTAAGGTGCTAGTCCAATTTTTGACAGGCAATAATCCTTAAATCAATTGGTTGGTTCCAGGCTGCAGCTCTAATATACTAGGTGCGGTTTCCCTAGTAGACACAGTTATACAAAAAACTACACGAAAGAGTGCTGCTTGTTCTCAAAAACTGATCTCTTTAAGTAAATCGATAAAAAACCCTTATGTGAATAAAATGAGTTTTATTTATCACCAAATTACAACAAGCTGGCTGAGGAGACCTGAACAAACGTACAAAAATCTGTTTGCCAATGAAACAACAATATTGCTCATGTGTTGATACACTGTTCGAGTAATTAAACATTGTTGCAACAGTGCTGCTTTTTATTATAGATTTTATTATGTTATATCATATGTGTGTGTTTTATTTATGTATTTTTATGTGCTTATTATTGTGATTTATTATAATTGCCTGAATTGAAGGAGGCAAACAATTGCAATTTAATTCTGGACTATATTTTTGACTACAGTATATACAGTCTTCAAGCCACAGTATACTTTGCAACAGTCTTCAAAGCCTAATTTCTTGTTTCTACAGTCTTCAAAGCCACGGTTCTTGTTTCTACAGCCTTAACCCCTTGAGTGGTGGGTTTTGCTGGGGCATGACAAATCTACCAGAGAAGGTTTGTCTTGCCCCAGCAAAACCCACCACAGAGCGGTGCTCCTGGGCCCTGCCGCTGCCCCAGCCGCCGTTCACAACAGGTGGCAGGCTCGGGGATGTTCGCGGTGGCTCGGGAGGACTAGGGCACCCAAACTCCAAAGTCCCCCGTGTCAAACATCCATGAGCCTGCCGCCTGCTCCCTGCAACTAATGGCGGCAGGGGCAGTGGCAAGGGAGCTCCAGTGTACAATCGCCGGGCAGAGAGGTGAGGGGGAGCGTCTGGAGGAAAGGAGATAGGAGGTGGGGGGTGCCCGGACAGGTGGTGCGCCAGTGGTGCACAGCTGCAGGCACCACTGGCGCATACCTTCAATATGGTGGTATGCCCAGAAATTTTCCAGGACAGCCCGCTGCGATAGCGCAGCTGAGCCCGAAAATATTTCCGGGCATACCAATTTTGGTTAAAGCCGCAGTCTCCTTTTCTACAGCTTTAAAGCCGCAGTCTTTGTTTCTACAGTCTTCAAACCACAGCCTTCAAAGCCACAGTTCTTGTTTCTACAGCCTTAAAGCCAGTCTCCTTTTCTACAGTCTTCAAGCCACAGTCTTTCATTACTCAGCGTTAAAGCCACAGTCTTCAGTTCTTCAGCATTAAAGCCACAGTCTTCATTTCCTCAGCATTAAAGTCACTCTTCAATTCTTCAGCCTCATAGCCACAGTATATTACTCTTCAGCCACTGTCTACTAATTCAACTCAAGTATTTACCTTGTTTCTTTTATCCATCCTTTCTCAAGTATTCACCTGTACTGTCATTACCATTGTGTGAATAAAGTTTCTTCATCTTATCCTATTGCATCTGTGTACTCTATTGGTATTCAGCTAACATTGCTAACCACCTAGTTCATTCCTGGGTCCAGTCATGGCACCCAGATTCTTTGGCACCGGAGATGATGTAAATTACAGTATAGAACAAATTGGCTCCTTTTTAGGTTATAGGGTAATTGTTGTCGTCAGAATATTTACCTCTCTGGTTCTAACATAGAAAGAGAAAAAGGACAGAGAACCCCTCTCTGGTTCTGTCTATCTTCCAAAATTTCCCATATTGTTTCTCAATTACACCTTGATAAGCCCACATTAAAATATTTGGGTATCTACAGTACATCCCCTTTTATCCTGGAAACTTATACCATGTGGCTATCCCTTTATCTGTGATGGGCAGAACAGCAGTATTGAAAAGTGATTTCTTGTCCTATGCATATGTTGCCAAGTACTATCCACACATGATACTGCTGCACTACAAAAGGTTTTCATCAAATTTATTTGGAACCAGGGAAAATCGAGGATATCTCTTCCCAGGCTTATTTTTGTTACACTCACTGTAAGGGAGACTGGAATCAGGTGTCACAGATGGAGACTGGAGGACTGGGGAGAGCCAGAGGACATGAGGAAGGCCTTCCCAAGGCCTGTGGTAACTTGTGGATGAAAGCTTGCAATCTTCCTGGAGTCTTCTGGGTAGTCACCCAGGACCCCCTCCAGCTCAGCCTACAGAGCACACCAGCGAGCCTTCTTGCCTATAAGAGCCCTGTTCCCTTAAGACTGACCATGTCTACCGGTACTAGTATGCCACCAGGACTTATTATGACAGGTGGCAGTGTAGGCTGAACTGGGGGAACCAGAGTGACCTACCAGTGGTTGGTATAGATGGAACTACCCTAACTACAGGACTAGAGAAGTGACAAGGGACAGAGGAATGGGCTAAAGGATCAGTGCAAGCTGAAGTCTCACTTTAAGAGTAACTCAGTGTAAATAACAGTAACGAGTGCTGGACTGGTGAACCACAAACACACAGGACATACAAGTGAAATACACTCTGTAGGAGAGCACACAAATGACAGGCTAAAAGCCTGCTAAGAGGGGGATGGCCCTTTAACTAAGGCCTCTGCAATAACTCCCTAATAGGAGAAAGTTATAACAGCAAAGAACATTGGCTATGCTACTGAGAAACATTGGACACTCTATTTAGCAAGATATAAATGGACTGCATAAATAGATACTGTTACTTGCGTTTTAGCAAGGCTGGTAATCAGGCAGGGAATAACACTGGACAGAGAGAACCAGGAATAAGCTGCAAAAGGGACCGGATACAAATGCAGGGCAGACAGAGAGTTCTCCACAACAAACTCTATAACCGGCATTGGACTGCCCCCATAGAGTGTCTTAAAAAGGGTTCCCTGACCAACAACAGAAAGTGCCCTGCTGGAGGTAATTAATGAGTACAGCTGAGCGCTGCATCAGCGCTGTGGAAGCAGAATCTTTGGAGGCAGCGGCTGCCTGGCGTGCCCATCGCCAGGCAGCCGCTGTGGAAGCGGGTCTGCAGGCAGAGGGAGGCGTCCAGGTTGCCCGGCAACTGCCGCAGCGACGCCGTCCCCCGCCGGAAGTGCAGACCCGGAAGTGCTATGATGCCTCAACCGCCTAGAAACAACCGGGACCAGCGCTCCGGGACCAGCAGCAGGAGAGCCGGAAACACGGCTCCTGACAATTTTAAGTCGTAAAGACGGCGGTTTGGTTTCCTGATTTAAAAAGGTTTGGTCTATCTGTGTTCCATTAAATATTTCTGATTGGCTTCTACAACAGTCTATTTTTACCTAATTTACAGTACAATCAGAACTAGTTAGCCCATACTTATGGGGCACTGACTCCCTTATTTAAAGACACTTATAATGCATGTACTGTATACAGATCAATAGGACATTAAAAAGTAACGCACTACTCTCCATTTATTACTTTCTGTGGCAACCCAATTTTTACTCCAGGCCTAGAAAACAACTGGTTCAATACATGGAAGTTAAAGGGAAAGTTTACGTAGGCTTACACCACACAGGAAGTACGTGACTCTTTGGTTTCCCTTCTCTTTTACCTACAATTCTACACTAATCATATTAGGTTATTGTCAAAAGTTTTCAATAAAGAACACCCCCTCAATGTCTGGAAAAATATAAGTTTAGGTTGGTCTAAAGATATCCCCAAGTTCCCTGATCTGAAACCCTTCTCTTACATTTTGACAGTACAATGAGACGACTACGCACTGATCACTGCAGGAGACCCATTATAGGGTCCTGAATAGGGCTAGCATCTATCTCACAATCCCAGAGGAGGTATTTGGAGGTGGAGGAGTTGGGATGCTGTCCTAAATGTCACTCATCTGATGCATCGTTTGATCACAATTTCTGGGAGTGTAGCAAAATTCATAGATTTTGGAATAAAATTGCTGTATTTATCAACCAAATTTTTACGCTCTCTATTAGCCCAGATCATTTTGAAATGTTGTGTCTTCATTATATGCATTGGAACCTGTGACCAAATCATCATCCCATTATTATCTATTATTCTGGCTAAGAAAATGATCTTGAAACAATGGACCAATGTGTCCCCTCCCCTTCTCACAATGAACCAACAATTACTTCTGATATTTTGTATTTTAATAGATGCGTTTCATTTGCAGACATTGAAAAAGGGCTTGTTTGTTTTTATAAAAAATGAGTACTAAATATACAGTAGCATACCTGCCGATGACAACTAACACGAAAATATTAAATATATTTGAATACACTTATTGGTTTTTACTTTGTCGGATCCTCTGTTAGACATATTTTTGTACATTCATCCCATGATAGTCTTGTATTGTTTCTGTAACCTTCCTTAGCATAAGGAAGGGGATGCAGTTAAAATCCCAGCGGTCGGGATCCCGGCGTTCAGAATCCAGACGCCGGAATCCCGACCGCCTAAATCCCGACACTTTCTCCCTCCGTGGGAGTCCGCATACTCATCTCCATCATTGGCCTCAAGCCTCTAGTTGTATGTTGATTGAGTCCTCACTACTTACATTTAAGCTGTAATGTGTATTGAACAGTGGCGCTCTTTATTTGTACTGTACTTTTGTTATTTATTCAATGTTACGCCAAGCTTTGTCTCCCTGTATTGTTCCTTTGTATGGCGCTGCAAAACATTTGTGGCGCCTTATAAATAAAATAATAATAATAATAATAATAAGTGCTCCGAGGCACCTCAGGGAGCCTAGGCGCACAGTTTGGGAACCACTGGCATAAGTGAAGGATAGCGGCATACCATACTTGATGTTAGCCAAACAATATATATACATATATAGTTATAAAAATATAGTTGTTCCATTCTCAGTCCCTCCCTTACCCTTCCTCATGTTTTTCCCGTGTTTGTCCCCCCCCCCTCCTGTCCCCACATTGTAGAATCTTTTGTCCCCCCCACATATGTTGATATTTTTCTTCTGTGATTGCTTGTATGATTATATATGATATGCCCAATAATTGATATGTTATGTTAAAAAATTTCACGACTTTACCACCTCAGTTGATACTCGCTGAGACACATACAGAGCTGGTCTTTGTCCCATCTGTTTATGACACTTAAAAGGAAGGCACACACTTCCACCTTCTAATACATTATTTTAGTTTTTTTTTAAATGGTCTATTTTGTATCCTACTGGATGACTCAACACAATTCTTGAATTGTTCAATTTGGACAGCGTCCCTTTTATAACTTTATATGTCTTTTACTACTATTTGTTTGGGCATCTATTTTGATACACATATTTTCTGAAATGATATACTGTATATGGTATTTTGTGATATAAAACCAATAAACAGATTTATAAAACAAAATAAAAAGATAACTTTGGTTTATCCTTTTCTACCATAGATATATACTGTAGCCCACTACAAGGATCTTTGTCGCTAAACCCAGGAGTTCAATTTTATTAATTTTGCATGGTTTTGCATAACTCAATAAAAATTACTTAAAAAAATAATAGGTGATCTACTAAAAGGAAGAGGCTCATTAGAAAACAAAACTGGTTATTATTTTTTACTATGCTACAGTTGTGTATTATATACTGTGTATTATATATTTATATATTTCATTCACAATCTGCAGCTTGCCTACAAAGTTTTGAATGGAACATTGATTATCAGTAAAAAAAAATAGCTTTAATAGTCCGAACTACTGTCCGAGTAATTTTGAAGTCACGACGAGAACAATATAAGCAGTGGTGGTTGTTACCTTTTCATGTGAGGCGGGCTGCCCGTGCTGTAGCCCAGGCCTTGTAAATTGTACATGCTGAATACGTCTTGCAGGGCCCGTGGCTCATGCACACAAAAAACGTTATTTATATGTTAGTTGGGCGCCCACTAAGCTATTTGCTTAGTTTTCCGCTACGCTCGCCGCGCTTCGGGCTTGGTGGCTCGCTGCGCTCGCCACACTATATAAAATCAACTCCATGCTGACATGGATAGTGGGGGTATGAGCGTACTAACTATAGTGGGCGCCCAACTAACATATAAGTACCCAAAAAACTGGCTTCTTGGGACTCCATTGGCTGACAGAAATGTGTACCACCTTATATAATGGGAGCATTTCTAATTGCTTATTTCTGGATTCTACAGGTTTAGCACCCAGCAATGGTTTGGTAGGGATACCTGAAAACTGATGATTCTCAGTGCAATAATAGTACAGCAAAAGCAATTTGTGTCAGATAACATTACTGTTGGTTGTATAGAGCACAAGCGAGGTTAATCATAACCACTTGTAAATAATATTTGTAATACAAATTCAATCTGATGTCATTACTTGACATAAAAACTTCTGTATGTAGCGAAATAATGGACTCTTAGGTGGAAATAGTATGGATATTGGAAGCTACCACAGGCTTTTGTGGCATTTTAAATGTTCAGAGCTCTATAGTGACTCTAATATCTATATTCACAAATATTTATTGTGGTACTTAATGTATTCTTAAAAGTTATCTTGTTTTGGGTGCGAAAAAAAATCTCACAAATGTTTTAAAATATATCACACTTTCATGCAAGAAAAAATACACTAAAAATCAACATGGCAAAAAAATAAATCAATAGTGAAATGTGCAGTAGACCAAAACATTTTACCACTGTTTACAACTATGTAGTCTTGGTATAATCTTTCATCTTAAAACTGGGATTTAAGGTTACCCAATTCCTGCTTTTGTTGATGACATAGGGTGGACTGTTTTCAGAGTAGTGACTAGAAATTTGCAAAAGGATGTCCACTGCTCTCTACAGTTGCCCGCCCATCTGCCGCTGAAAATTTCTGAGGCTCCCAGCGTCTTCACTGCCACAGGCCGCCCCGGAATCTGCACCTCTCTTCTCTGCTAGTCAGAGAGGGAGTGTCACATGACTGGTTGTATGAGCCATTTAAATACAAATTGCATCTAATGATATAAAATTAGATAGGTTGAAATCGATGGACTAACGTCTTTTTTCAACCTAAATTACTATGTTAGTATGTATTCTGCTCCCAATCCCAACTGATCTGACTTGCAGCACGTCAGATGAGAGGACCAATCCTCCAATCCCCCGGGGCTGGCAGTACATGATTGTGTGCACACAATGTGTTCACAATCTGCATACAATCCATTGAGATTGTATGATTGGATGCAATGTCTTTCAGATGCATGGGGGCCTTTACAATCATGATTGTGTCCAAGTTTCCCTTCAACTCCCCAGCAGTGGTTGGTGGTTTTTGGACACACAATCTACTCACAATCCTTCATACAATCCATCTGTTGCATGATTGTATGATTAAACTTCCATTTAAATAGGGGGCTGGCCTACTGGAAAGTTAAGTGAGTGGGGGTCTCCCGTATTTTCGGAGACCAGCACCTGGGGGCGGTGGCCTTTTAAGCTCTTTTGCATGGCCTCCGCCTCCATGGCTTCCAGGCACGCTTCTCCCCTCGTCAAACAACAGATTGCAATCTGCTCCCAATCCCAACTGATCGGACTTGCAGCACGTCAGATCAGAAGACCAATCCCCCAACCAGTGGGAGCGTGCATTGCATGATTGTGTGCACACAATCTGCATACAACCAGTCGAGATTGTACGATTGGATACAATTTCATTCTGGTGTATGGGGCCTTAAGGCTGTGTTTTAAAAATGACAATTATGTGCTGACTGGTGGTGGTTTCTCACTCTAGATTTGATCACTTTTCAAGGCTTAATACATCTCAGCCATAAGGCAGGCCCGGGGTGGATACGAGCTGCCTGAGCCCTACAGTTTTCTTAGAGGTCGAATGGGTAAATTTACTAAGATGGGAGTTATATTAAAGATGGGACGGTGCACCAATCAGATTCTACTTCTTATTTATTTAGCACCTTATAAAAGATAGACTCTGTTTGGTTGTCATCTTCAATAGAACTCCCATCTAAGTAAAGTTACCACTACATGTCTATCAGTCACATTTCATTGGACACATCTACACCTCTACAAATGTGTCCACTCCAGCTCTTTAGCTCACTAAAATTATCCAGTCCAAGTTTTTCTTGTCTAGGGATTTAGAAGGAAATGCCAAACTCTGCCCAATTACTTCCAAAGGACATTGTATGTTTCATCCCCACAGTCACTGATACCATGGCCCATTAAGTACGTATACGCAAGGTCTTCCTCCAGGATAAGTCCAGAGAGAAGATGCAGCTTGCACCTCCAAAAGGTAGTCGCTAGGTCTGACTGGCAAAATGTTGGGGCTAAATGATGAGAGTTTGCTTCAAGTCCCGCCACCTCAATTATTCCACACAATACTAAAAAACATACTTTTAAAATCATATGTAAAACATGATTAAACTATCGAATGAAATAAAAAATAAGCTTGCAAACAATTTCATAAAATTACTTTAAACCATTTTTATTATCATCTGTTTCTTATGCAATCATTACTCACACCCTATACTGAGTAAATTTCTCAATCACGAGCAACAGAACATCAGGGGTAAATTGGCTAAGCAACAATTTACTTTATAATGACTATACTAGAAAAAAAAGAATTGTAGGTTATAAAAAGTAGTCATTGGGGTTAAACAAACCAACAGTATACAAAAAATTCTGAAACCAGTTCCAGTCAAACACAATTTTTTTTTAGGCCACTGAACCATGTAGCTGTGTTCTCAAGTTCTGCATAGCATTACAAAAGCTCCAAGAATACAGATATCCATTTAGCCTTCTTCCAGGTAGTGTAATACACAGAATCATCTCTCGGCTCATTATTATAGTCTGGTAATGGGCCAATTTGTACATAAGGAGAAGCTCTACAAACTAAGTAGTGATTGTTTTTCAAAATTTATCACTATAAAAAATTGCAACTTAAAGTGCTTTCATGAAGGTGTGTTCCTTCCAATGTTCCTTTCAGAAGACTTACAACTATTTTACATTCCAATATTGCACAGATAGAAATCGACATTTAATATAAAAAGATGTAAAACTGAACTTTTGGGTCATCTACTTATCTCTGCATGGCTGCTTCTGCATATAGGACCTTATTCTGGTTCTTTTGTTCCCCTGCATATTCGCGCAGGGGAGCGATGTTTTGTGACTGCGCATGTGTATATAATTTTATGCGCATATGCAGCCACTTGGTGCTTGTTCGCTGTCCCACTTGCACCTAGCAGTGCAAGTGGGGAGCGTGGGGCAACAGCGACGGGCTGCGCCTATAACGATGCCCAGCAATTTATGGGCATTCCCATGAAAACGCTAGGCGTTCCCATAATGAATTTCTGATAACGTGGGTGCAGTGGGCGGGCAGCTGACGTCAGTGGATGTCAGCTGCACGTCCACTTCCCGAACATGGTCTCTTACATCTTGCAGATGTAAGACACCAGAGAGCCGTGCGAGAGAGGGTGGGTGGCCGTGCAGGCATGTTTCAATGGCTTGCAAATCAACCAGAATAAGGCCCACAAAGTAAGCACAAGGATCAAATTGGAAGAGGCTGGATCTAGACTTCCTTTAATGCCTTGTCATTGGACGCAGCAGAGGATTATAGAAGCCAGCAGTGGGTGTCTATTTACTTAAGACATCTCCTGTGGCAATTGCATAATATCACACAACCGTTGTGTACAAAGAAGCAGCTACAGATAGAGCCATCCTCATCTAGCCCTGTAATAGGATTAAGTGAGCTGTCGGATCTCCTACTGTATTGTTCTATGTATTGTATTGCAACTGAGAACAATAGGCCTTGGCTCACCATGGCTAACCAGAGAAGGCTAGCTGAAGGAGGCTCCATCTGTACTGTGTGATTACTGTCCACCTCTGAATGAGGCCCTGTGCTCACAATTGCATCTTTCCTGTGGCCACATATAAAATGTAAAGCTGCAGGACAAGATATTTCACTAAGCTTCAAGATGCAAAAGTTCAGCATATTGGATGGCATTCCCAAGTAAGCAGATGACAATGAATAATAGCAGAAACAAAAAGAAGCACAAACGTGACAGCTATTCAGAATCAAAGTTCTCTTTATTGCCAAGTATATTTAAGCATACAAGGAAACTGACTTATTGAGGTTGGTGCATACAGAAGACATATCTAAACTGTTTTAAAACCAAAAATGTCCAATAAATATATACAAATACTTGAACTTTTAAAAGGGTAGGGACATGGGGTGGGGGGGAGGGGAGTGTAACACTTTTAATAAGTGAGAGGCAAGGGACTTCTTGATGAGCCCTACTGTGATGGGGAATAAATTGTTCACATGGAGTGAGGTTTTGGTCTTGATAGCACGCAACCATATTCAGGATAGTAATCTCTTTAAAAGGTTGGGGTGGGAAGAGTCACCAAAGATCTTCCCTCCTCTCTTCCTGGTCCTGGAGTAGTAAAGGTCCAGGAGAGATGGCAGGTCGCAGCCAATAACCTTCTCGGCTGACCCTATGAGCTTAGGTTGAACTCAGTTATGGCCATGTAGAACTGGATCACCATGTTCTGCGGCAAGTTGGATATCAATGTGAATATCATTTGCTGGGCCTTCTTATAAACAAAGGTGATGTTCTCCATCCACCCAAGGTCCCTGGATATTATAGTCCCCAGGAATATGAATGACTCAACAGAGTTACCTAAAAAGTAACACATAATGTGGGGGACTCCTTTTGTGTCAGAAATCTCACAAATGCTATTTTGCAACTACTAAATGACCTTCAGAAACACTAATTAATTACTAATACAGTGAAAAAAAAAGTATCATCAAATCAGACATGTGCCCCCCTGTCTAATTAAGCACAGTAATCAATTGTTCAATCCTGCATTGTGCTGAAGATTTTCTTTAAAAATTAGATAAAATCCCACATTTTGGACAATCATGATTTTTCAGTTCTGACTTCTAGGGATTCACCCCCAAAAATTGGTGATTTACGTGATTGATGTAGGTGGCCTTTGACACTAGCATAACCAAACTAATCCTTATATTTACTTTTTATTATACAGTACATTCATGAAAGCTAGTTGGTCATGTGTTGCTACTTGCTTACACACATTTTCTTTATTTATTTTATTTTATTATAAAAGAACACCCATGGAGAAATGTACTAAGCAGGGAGCTCTATTTCACAAGTAATGTTGCAATGGCAACCAATCAGATACTATCTATTTTCTTCTAGAAGGTGCTCAATAAGCAGTAGATTCTGATTGGTTGCCCATAGCAACATCCCGTTTGAAACAGAACTCCCATCTTAGTAAATTTCTCCCCCAGAGTCTACTTAAACCTACATAACTTTTGCACTGTTGTTATAACATTGTTTTGGTACTTAGTTTACGTTAATATGTCTCACATTGGAGGCTAAAATAAGCATTTTAACAAGGAAATATGATAGTTATCAGAATTGTTCTTCGTGTTTAAGGTCAATCTATTATTGTTACCATTAATTTGTATTGTGCTGACATTTTCTAAAGCGGAGTAAACACAGATGCCACAAACAGGATGTTTTCCCCACTCATTTTGGCCTAAAATTCCAGGATCCCGCCGATCCCGGGATTGGCCACCCTATTTGTATACAAGCATCTTCAGGAAGAGGCAGCAGAATGCACATCCCTCCTTTCTTTCCGGAGAAATAATCACTGCCCCACCTCTTTATATTTAAGTGGTAGGAGATGGGCTAGCAAATCCTATTCTCTTCAAGTATGGGAGAATTATGCTCTGTAGCGATTCTACAAAAGTTCATCACCTTTCAGGGGTGCTGAGAGGGCATTGGCTGGGTACTGCAGGGCTGAAACAAGTATTTTCCTCACCCGTGGCAAGGCAGTAATTTGGCTTCAATCTGCCCCCTTTCAATTATCAGGAAGTATGCCGCACTGAGCTGTACTGACGCCAGGTCTTGCAGATAGGCGAGTCCAATTGTGCTGATTCTGGAGAGTACCAAAAGCCCCATATCTGCAGCATTTGGTCAGTTATGTTTGTGTTCTTGAAGGTGGTCAAACCACCGAAACAGGCTGTCGAGCAATGAGCCATGGGGCTACACGTTTTCATTTCTATTCATCTGATGTTGTCTACCACCGATAAGTAACCTGTAGCCTTTTCTTTATTCCAATATGCTGCCATGTGTATATGCTTTTTCGATGCAATAAATTACAAATATTGAATGCTAAATCTGGTGGTGGGCTGATCTCTTTTACTCCGTGTTCACTGTACAAAATGTTTTGGGTTATAAAGGTAGTGCTTTACCATATTTGAAAAGATGTGAGCTGATTATTTTCTCCACTGATAACTATATTTCCTGATCCTGCTCTCCGCTATAAACAATGTAAAAAAACAACTGAAGTTTTCATTGTTTTGTTAAGAGACTAAAGTAAAGATAAAGTATAAAATAGCACTAAAATAACCACTACAATTAAGGAAAAGTTTCTTTCAATATACAATTTTCCATCTTCATTTTTTTTATCTGGCAGAACAAATTTATATTTGTAATGGTATTTTATCTATTATGATTGATTATATATATATATATATATATATATATATATATATATATATATATATATATATATATATATATATATATGCTAAATGTAGGTGTTTGCATAATAAAAATAAACCTATAAAAATAAATAATGACCAAAGCACATTTGTGCATATAAAATATAGTTTGGTTATCCGAGTTGGAATATTGGCAGACTCATCTGCAGCAATGATTCAGAACTAGATCATAGCTATGTTTGGATAACTGATCTCAATGAGGCTTGTCACTGTAACAAACATGTTAGTTCTTAGTCAGTGTGTTTTGAATGCATACGTTTGACAAGCTGATATTTTATGAGAAATTACTAATTTGGGTGATGTAAAAGGTGAGCGACATCTACAGAATTTAAGTGAAACAATCACAGATGAGCATTTACAGTTGTTAACTAATACAATGCACCAACAATATGGGTCATGTAAAGATAAATATTTTTTATTCTTATTTTTTTTAAATGTATCTGAAAATAAAGAGATATAAAATAAATTCAGCAAAGCAGAGGGTTTAATTTATTATTTAGTGAAACATTCCATTTAAAATATGCTAACTTATCATTAAAACAAATGTGCCAGTGAGTGAACCTCCAGCAGCCAAATGTGTATTGGATGCACTGATGCTCAGCTAAGTGCATTTGTCACTCTTCTGATGTTTTATGGATTTTGAACAAACACTTAGCAATTGTCCTGATTATGGAGTGCCAGCATTTTGGACCCCTCGAATTGACAAGTCTCTCTCTCTCTATCACGTGTATGTATGGATGATACACACATACGGTATATTAATGTGAGTAAGTTGGTTTAGTTGTCCATTATGGATGTTTCAGGAAAGTATCTCCAAGCCTCAAATAAGGAATAGTGTAGATAAGCTAATACATGCAGAGTCAAATTTAGGTGTAAGGACGCCCCGAAGCACAATATCACCACCTGCACCCTCACCTCTATCACATCATTTAGCCCTTCATGTTGGAGCCTCCCGACTATTAAAGGCCCCCAACGACGTGACAGATTTGGCCTGTTTTTGTTAGATTCAGATGGATCTGACAGACCAATCTGATGAAAAAAGGTCAAATCTGAGTTTCCACAGATCAGATGTGCGGGTGAGTCTCAGATCCATCTGACCAACAAATCTCAAGGCCCCCATACACTATGCGATTTGGGCACGATTTCACCC
Organism: Crinia signifera; assembly: GCF_055691185.1. Lineage (NCBI taxonomy): Eukaryota > Metazoa > Chordata > Amphibia > Anura > Myobatrachidae > Crinia > Crinia signifera. The sequence goes on along the minus strand of NC_139221.1, from coordinate 130,820,112 downwards.
AATTCGGACGAATCTGGCCGTGAAATCGGCCCAAATCGCACTTGCAGACACCCCGTCCGATCCGATGCGTGGTCCCGTGCGCATCGGATCGGGGTCGGGAGGTTGGACGGGCTGCACATAAGATTTGCTAAATCTTATGTGCAGCCCAGCCCCCGAGCCGTGCGGGGGATGACAGCGGGCGGGGGATGCCGGCTATAGAGAGCCGAGCAGGGGGAGGCTGCATAGGGAGCCAGGCGGCACTTGAAGCTGTTGTGGTGGGGTGACAGCGTGAGCAGGGCGCCAGGCAGGGAGGATGACGCTGGCTGCCGGGCAGCGGTGGGAGCCGGGAGGAACACATAACTTTTGGAAAAAAAAAAAAAAAGCCCATACAGATGACTAGCAAGCCATTGGTTGGCTGAGAGAGGTCTCAGCCAATCAATGGCTTGCTAGTCATCTGTATGGGCTTTTTTTTCTTCAAGTTATCTATCTGTTCCTCCCTGCCCGGCGCCCTGCTCCCGCTGTCACCCCACCACAACAGCCTCCTCCTGCCCAGCTCCCTATGCAGCCTCCTCCTGCTCGGCTCTCTATTAGCCGGCATCCCCCGCCCGCTGATGTCCCCGCATGGCTCCCTCCTCCTGCAGCTCCCCGGGGACTGCATATGATAAATCCATGCGATTTATCATATGCAAACCTTGGCACATCAAGTGCCTAATCGTGTGTCCCCCTCCCGGGGAGATGCAGGGTGAAATCAGGTCCGACTTGTCCCTTGGACAAGTCGGACTAATGTATGGGGGCCTTTACATGCTGCAGCAAGGATCCATCTGATCTGAAGCTGTCAGAGGTTTAACATAGAATTGACCAGATGTATCTGAAGTGAATAGAGTGAAAAATTAGCCCAGGGTCAGACCAGATAACTGGGAGAGTTCGAAGGAAATATGAAGAGATTTACAGCTTCAGATATGTCTGCTTAGTGGATGGGGGGCATTGATGTCCCTCCCCAATTTACGGACCAGTGTCCCCTCCTCTGTTACCAGCTATAATATAAAAAAATAATTCATAATGATAAAAACAGACAATAAAATAATGACATGACCGCATGTGGCCATTGGCCTAGTAGAGCTCTCATGAGCATGGCGTGCCTCCCCTCCCCAGGAAGTGTCACCCCTAGGCACGTGCATTACATGCTACATCATTTATATATACCTAAAATACAGTGTTGTTCCTGAAGCCTGCTGTAGTGGTGTCTACAAAACACAGCAAACTAACTATGTGGACATATATCCAGGTGAATGGGTGGCTTTGTATAGACGGTCATAATGATGGAATTCATTTGAATGGGCAAATTCCAAAGATCTGTATTCTGAACCAAATACAAGCAATCCAATGAAATGATATATAACTTTGCAGAAGGGTTTCAATTTTGGTAAGAAGTGTAAAATGTTACCTATGGGAGGTAAGGAAAATCTTAAACACAATCTTCAATTGACTAACATGGCAATTACAGTTACATGACATATGATGAAGTGAACCGAGAGGCTTTGGAACGTCCCTCTTCTCCGCATGCATGATCACAGAACAACCATCTCCTTCCTCTGTCATCATGTACATGAAGAAGAGATACTCACTGCTTGGGAAGGTGCTAGAGTACTAAAACACCAATGCATATATTATACTTTTGTAATGTCATAGTTTACCTGTCCTCATTCCCTTATAAACTCTATTTTAATTTTCCAGAAATAACATTTAATTGCCTTAATAAATACACTTTACTGACTGCATGGAATGAAATCAGTGTAAATTGGTGCTGGGTTCAAATGAGTCTCACGAGTCAACGACTGGTGATTAGAAGTTGAAGACCCATGTGAGGGCACTGCGTGAGGAGATAAGAGTAAATTGTAAATAGAACATTTATTGTTTATCACCAACCTATCAAATGTTAGAACTTAAGGGAGATGATGTATTCAAAAAGTACATACTAACTGCTCTTAGAAATAAAACAACAACGGTGACTTATACTGTAGCTTTAAAATTATTGACTCACTCTTGTTCTGTACCCCACAGTTTTCCACCCCTGGACCATTACAAAAGCCTTGCACCTTTCAAAGGAACACAATTTTAGTATACATGATGGAAGGATGGTGCTACTAACACTTGTTGCATGATGAACATTAAAGAAATGCCATCATAAAACAATGTATCATTTATACTTATGTTTCATCATCTATTTCAGAATGACATTTCTCATAGTAACTCAGTATGTTAAGGTAATTTTAGAACAAAAATATTACCGCAATATTCAACACACAATTAAATCAATAATACTGGCCATGATAGAAGTCTATAAAGCCAATATTACAATTAGAGGACTTTAAGTTCATGTGCGACAGAGTTATTGTAATAAGGGTCATTTTTGTAATATTGTTTGTAATATGAGAAAGATAGTGTGTAATACTAGGAAGCAGAAAGTCTTGTGCTGTGCACTGAACTATCCACATTACACATTCTCAGACAAAGGAGTCAGTGACATTTATGTTGAAACACGGTCAATAGCAGCAGTGTGGTCATTCATTGTTACCAGTTATACAATGCAAAAGCAGAGAATGACTCTGAAGAGTACATTTGTATTTCCAAGCACAAATGTGTACTATTTCCACATTCTCCTCCTTTAGGGACTAATTCAAATGGATTGACAATCTGCTACTGTTTGGGGGTGATGTCCATTTCCCAAAACAGGTGTGTCGATACTGTGTGGGACGAGGCCAGAATACCTGTCGGAGGACAGAGATTTCCTAGGAAGCGGGACCATTTGTCTACAGCAAAAAGATAGACAACCATTAGGTCGACACCATTAGTTCGACAAGCAAGAAGGTCGACATGCCAAAAGGTCGACGCTGTCAAAAGGTCGACAGTGTCTAGGTCGACAGTGAAAAGGTTGACATGGGGTTTTTCACAGGTTTTTTTTACCCAAATGTTGACACATTCGACATGGACACAGTTTACAGTGCACCGCAACCCCTCACTGCGCTCGCTATGCGTCGGGCCCTAGTGGATGGTAGGGCATGAAATACCGCCTGTCGGCACATGTCGGCTCAAAAACTGTGGAAAACCCCATGTCAACCTTTTGACTGTCGACCTAAACACTGTCGACCTAATGGCAGTGTCCCCATTTTGGCATGTCGACCTTTTGGCATGTCAACCTTTTGCTTGTCGAACTAATGGTGTTGACCTAATGGTTGTCTATCTTTTTGCTGTAGACAAATAGTCCGGATACCATTTCCTGGCCTCTTTGTTGTTCCTGTGCCAGTTGGCTTGCACATCCCTGTGTGTTACACAGCCGACCAATGGTGTTGGAAAAGAAACGGCACTGCATCCATGGATGCAGTTTGAGTCAGTAATGCATCAGGAGGTGTAACGATTCCTGCTGCCTTACAATATTACAGCTATCGCTGTTGCTTCTATGTAAGCAGCAGTGGTAGCAACTACAACTGGCTCTGAATCAGACCTATAGTTGCTACTTAACATCTATGAAAGTCAATCATGTATTTCCTTGGCCTCAGGAAAGTTGTGGTATTTATAGTCTGCCAGTTCAATTCAGCAATACTAATATAGGTCGCTAAATCATTTTTAAATTGTGCCAAGTACATTGTTAATTAACTAGCTTGTGCTTTGGGTCAAAACCAAGTTACTTCCAGAACCGTGTCATTGAAACATCCAGACATTGATGTGAAAAATAAAGAAACATCAAAACAAAGATATTAGACAGGATAGTTTTTGAAGTAGATAACTCATATTGAATTAATGGAGCATTGGAAGGTATGCACTATGAGGGATATCCTATTAACCGTGATCTCTGATCATAGGTAATGCACTCGCAGGGGGCTATTTATTTAGACCCGATAAGCCAGCACGTGCTGCAGCTTATCAGGGATTTTATTTGCCTATCTCAGTGAAGAGACATAGGTTTCACTGAACCTGTGTGTTATTGCAGCAAAATGGGTCTTTTATTGTGCTATCCAATCAGAAACAACAGGCTAAATAGCAAAAAAATAGCTAATTTTCGATTCCAATGTTTTCTCAGGTGATAATTGTCACCTATTCAGGGATGGTTCAAGAGAGTTGGTTTGGTGGTACTGGTCTCATTTGTCCTTTTCCTGACAGCATGAAGATACAATGGCAGGCTCTACTACTTTACACATGTTACGTAATAAGGGCTCTAAGGGGTAGCCAACTAGTTAGGTACAGTAAAAACTTATCATTTGTATGTTTAGAAATTACTTTTTTTTTTTTTTTTTTACCTTTTCCTTTATTTTGACTACAGTATGTGGATACTCAGCCCTTCCTGACAGGAACACTTTCTAACAGTTGACCTTTACTGTTATTTTTTCCACTGAACATATTATTTAATTTCTCCTAGGGTGAATGTCTCATATCAAAAGAAAAGTCTACATTCATCGAGACCAGTCAGTCAGATTGATTACTTCAGAACTCAACACGTCTTTTTAAAGCTTAACACGCCAGCTTAGCAGTGTAGGAGCCAAATAATGGTCTGCTACTAAAATATACAGAACTTGTATAGATTGCCCCACATTACATCAGATCGCCACTCATGCCCCTTCAATGCTCATCATACTTAATTACATGCCCATCCATGGTTCCAGAGCCAGCCCTAGCTAATTTGATACCCTAGGCAAGATATTGGTTGATGTACCCTAGCATCATTGCTAGTACTGCGCCTGACCCACAGATAATGTCACACAGTAATGCCTCATAGTACTTCCACTTACATATTATGCCGCACATTAGTAATGTGCATACACATGATGCAACTCAGTGATGCCACTTACAGTGATAATCCACACATTATTACAACTCCATACCCCCCTGCATAGAACTCACCTGGCCTGGACTACAGATATAAGTCTGCGTTGGCTGCAGGGAGTAAGTCAGTAAAAACTTATTCTGCTGGACTCAAAGGCCCATGGGAGGACCAGCTGCTGCGGCTAGGCATGGACAGCAGCCCTCCTACAGGGAAAGTGACCATTCACTGCTCACAGCTGCCTCCACTGTATCTGCTTACTGCACTGGCACTCCCGCTGCTGCTGGCTCAGTTGTATAAGCTGCATGCCCCTATGCCTAGGGTCGGCTCTGTGTGGTTCCCAATTTATAGTACCACAAGAATGCCCTCAATTCATAAGATGACACACAGCCTATAGACACCAGTGCACTGTCATTACTACACTCCTTGAATCTGTGTGGAGCACATGGAGAGATATTAATAGGCTGTAGTTATCCTGCATGTGTACAGCAGAATGCGCTAACAATCCGTGAAAGATCTATAGTTTGCTACTGTCTGTGCCCAATATTTCATGTACAAATGTACACTGCACTGCTCTGTGTAAATAGCCCACCACTGTTATCATTACCCTTCAAAAGCAATTACAGTACAATCAGGGGTTATGGTATGCATCATAGACTGTCTCATGATAGACAGTCATATGGTCGACAGTCACAAGGTCGACAGGGTCAAAAATTCGACAGGTAAAATGTCAACATGTAAAATGTTGACATGGTCATAAAGACAGCTTCCAAAATGTCGACATGGAAAAAGTTTGACATGAGTTTTTAATGTTTTTAGGGTGTCTATGTCGACATGGACACTGTCTAAGTGTACCGCGTCCCTTCGCATGGCGTGCTGCGCTCGCCATGCTTTGGGCTCACTGCCTCGCTCCGCTCGGCACACTATTTTGTTATCCCTCCACACCCTAGTGCAGGCATTCCCAACCATGGTCCTCAAGGCACACTAACAGTGCAGGTTTTGTAGATATCCAGGCTTGAGCACAGGTGACTTAATTAGTACCTGAGGGATTCTGATTAAACCATCTGTGCTGAAGCCTGGATATCACTAAAACCTGCACTGTTGGTGTGCCTTGAAGACCGTGGTTAGGAATGCCTGGGGTAGTGAATAGTAGGGCATAAAATACCGCCTGTCAGCAAATGTCGGCTGAAAGTGTAGTAAAAAAAATGTATGTCGACCATTTTCATGTTGACCTTTTCCACGTCGACCTTTTGACCATATCGACCTATTGTGTGTTGACCTTTAAACCTTGTCAACCTTTTGACTGTTGACCATTAGTGGTCAGCCATATGAAGGTCTATCATGAGTCAGTCCACGATCAGCCCGGATACTATAATCAAGAATATGGGCCAGATGTATCAAGCTTCAAAAAGTGATAAAATGAAGAGTGTTAAATAGCCAGCCAATCAGCTCCTACATGTCATGTTACAGACTGGGTTTGAAATATGACAGGTGGGAGATGATTGACTGGTTGTTTAACACTCTTTATTTTATCACTTGTTGAAGCTGGCCCTTAACCCCTTACCGACGCAGCATGTTTTTGCCTTCCTGACAGAGGCCTTTTTTTCAAATCTGACAGGTATCACTTAAGTGGGGATAACTTTTTTTTGCTTTTACTTATCCCAGTGATTTTGAGACTGTTTTCCCGTGACACATTGTACTTTAAGTTAGTGATAAATTTTGGTCGATACAGTTTTTTTTTTTTGTGAAAAATACCAAAATGTCGTAAAAAAATGAACATTTTGCAATTTGCAAAATGTTACATTTTCTGCTTGTGAGACAAATAATCATACCACTCAAAATAGTTAATAACTAACAAAGACCATATCTAAACTTTATTATTACATCATTATTTCAACTTTCTTTTATTTTTTTGGGACGCTAGGGGGCAGCAGAGTCTAAATTTTACACATAACACAGTAAACGCTGCTTTTGGCTGTTCACGTTTGAACAGCCAATCGCAGCGATCGCCCATGGCGGGGGGCATCGCTGCCCCCCCTGGGCAATGAGGGAAGATGTCTGCTGTCAGGGACAGCAGACATCGTCCCTCTGTCACCGCGTCTCTAGACAGTTACAAGTCATGATGTACATTTATGCCATGTGTCGGGAAGTACATCCCGACCATGACGTAAATGTACGTCAAATGTCGGGAAGGGGTTAATGTTGCACATTCAGCATAGCTATAATGCACAGAAAAGTAGGCATGTATTACAAAAAGTGTGGCTTGCCTTGAGTATCATGGAGGATGACAAAGGTAATCAGTCAGTAAGGGATGTCAGGTGTGGCCACCGTGGCAAGGAGAGTTACCTGTAGGACAGAAGACTGTTGGAGTGGAGCCACTTTCCTGTTCTCTCATTGACATGCAGAATGAAACTGATGGCTCCAGGAGCAAGTAGAGTGACTCACCTGCAAGGTGGAAGCGGAGAAACGAACCAAGACCTGCACTGCTATCTCCAGCCAATCTACATTCTTAGTTACCATGGTGACCGGTGTTTGTTGAGTCCTGGATTACTACTATATGGATGTTATATTGTCCAACAAACAGCTGTCTAGGGCACAGTTAGTGGACCAACATTTTGTATGAAGCAAATCACCTGAGTATCCAGTTTTTCCCAGTATGAAGAGAATACATTTTGCTGTGAGACAACCACAGAAAATGGTCCCCAAGTTAAGAAGACACAGATGGAGACAGGCCTAAGGTCATGAATGACAGACAACATTCAAAGACAAAATATGGGCAAAGGCAATGGTATAGAAACAGGCTTCATAGGTAGAGGATAATGTGACACCAGATGGCCAGCCGAGGGATGGTCAGGAACAAGCAACAGCAGGTAGTGAAAATGTAACATAAAAATAACACATTTACCTGTTGTGCAAACAAAATACAATGCCTGCTGTTGTCAGCAGAGATTTTACAGAATTTCAGAGACACATACCACTTACAAAATATAATATTTGGATAGAAGAGGTGCAGAACTGCACCTCAGCAGAGATTCAGAAGCAAAGCAAGAGTATATTTTTTTACTCAAGATCTCAAAATAAGAAAAAAAGAAAATGGAAAAAAAACCTGGAAAAACAAAAATTACATCACATTCAAAAATCTGTTAGTGATATCTACAGAGCTTAACCAAAGTAAAACATTATGGGGCTGATTCGGGGTTTGGAGCAACTCAAAAAAGGTTGCACATTTGCCACTGGATCAACTTGGCGTCTTTTCACCTGATTTCTCACCCCCCGTCCGTTGGAATCAGGTGACAAGTGGCCAAAATTCACTTAGTGTGTGGCCATTTTTAGAGTTGGGAGGTGACCCTGTAAATTGCAGTGTACAAATAAAGCTGGCCAGAATTTGTGTGCTACAATTCAAAGCAGTCAGAGTAGACCTTAATTGCTAAATAAATAAACAAACAAATACATGCAACAGTGCAACATTGCCTTTCCAAGTGCTTAATTTTGCAATAACAACCAGTGTGTTTTCTTTTTAATTCATGATTTTAATGCTCACCTTTTTAATTCTGATAACTACCTCTGGAACATATACTAATTTGCAATCTTTAATAATTTCCTCTCTGGAAGAAGCGTGATCTTAAACACTTCCTTAGTATTTATTTATTAACAGTTTCTTATATAACGCATACATATTCCGCAGCGCTTTACAGAGTTTAGTTGCTCATTCACATCAGTCCCTGCCCCAGTGGAGCTTACAATGTATATTCCCTACCACATGTACACACATACAGATATTCTAGGGTTAATTTTTGTTGGAAGCCAATTGACCTACCAGTATATTTTTGGATTGTGGGAGGAAACCGGAGTACCCGGAGGAAACCCATGCAAACACGGGGAGAATATACAAACTCTGCACAGATAAAACCATGGTGGGAATTGAACCCATGACCTCAGCGCATGACCGGAGTACCCGGAGGAAACCCATGCAAATCACGTGCCGTCAATATTAAGAGATAGGTACTGGTTTTATTCACTGTGGTCAATTTTTTATAATTTATTTATTTATTATTTATTTACAGTGTCTTATATAGCGCAGCAGATTCCGTTGCGCTTTACAATAGTAGACAGTGATAAAACAAACTGGGTAACAGACAGACTTGGGGGTTAGAGGGCCCTGCTGCAAGCTTACAATCTATAGGGATATAGGAGGGAAACACAAGGACAGGCATCAGTAATAGCATAGCAGTCCCACCAAGTTACAAGTCCAGAAGGGAAGCTATATAGTACATAAGTGCCTCAGAGGGTTATGCGTGTAGAACTTAAATATGATAGGCTTGCCTGAAGAGGTAAGTTTTCAGGGAACGCGTGAACGTTAAATAGCTATTTAAAGCATTATAAAAAATTGACCACAGTGAAAAAAACCAGTACCTATCTCTTAATATTGACAGCACAACAGAGATTCTGCATTTTAAATACACCACTGTTGCATCAATTTTTCAAATCTTTTTTCCCGTCACGTAATAAATGTATAGTATGTGTCTATGTATGTAAATCCCCCTTTTAACCTCTTATTTCACCTTATCTAAATACTACATGCCCCTGAGTTTCAACTAAATAAAATAAAAACAACATGGGACATTTTTATCAGTTTATTAAAAATTAAAGATATCCAGATACATTAAAAGGTGTGCATCCAACCGTACAACCGCTCCTTCTTCCTTCTCTTCTTGTGTACATTTTTGGTTGTCCTAGATAGCACCCCCACCTAACCAATAAATTAATACAAAAAGTGGATTCATAAAACCTATATTCATGGTTTAGAGAAAAGTAGTGTGCGGACCTACCCCCCCCCCCCCCCCATTCTACGAATGTCCCACGGGTGGCAGGGGGTGCTCTATCTTCCATTTAACATGTAGGACCTGGAGCAGTAAGTTCTGCTAATTACAACTTTACTGCACAGGTGGTGGAAGCGTGAAAACTAACGTGTGGAAGAGGGCACTGAGCTGAATGAAGGGTCCCTTGACTTCCAGGGACATAGGGGGTGTTTTATAATCAGGGAAGGGTTGGATAATGGAGCGGGCTTAATATTTGTCATTTTCCGGTGGAAGGGCAGCTTGTTTGACTGCAGATATTGCCATTATCTGGAAATAGATTTCTTAGCCTTTAATAGTATAAAACCCTAGAGTCCCAACTTTCAGGAGGTGCTGGGAACTTGGGGATCAGAGATCAGGAGCCAGAGCAATCCATTCACAAATATATAAAACTGTACACCAGACGTTTGGAGCTGTAGCAGGGACCAGCTGCTGGAAGGCTGATATCTCTGGTTCTGGGCATGATAGAGACAAGCCGCTAGTGTCGACAGAAAGGGGAGAGTCCCAGCTTTTGGAATATACTCTCAGAAAAACTCAGAGAACCTGAGAAATATGACTGGGAATTGAAATTAACAGGTCAGATGCGGACTGCTGCTTTGAAGTTGGATATCTCCAGTTCCCCATGGCCGATTTTCAAAATTCTGGTATCCCTGGAAAAAAGGGATCCTCAGCTATCAGCATAGGGCCCTTATACACCTGGTGCCCCTGGGTAAGTGCCCATTAAGCCCATACAAAAAGAAAGCCCTGGGTTATTCAAGATCATATCAATAAAGGCAAATGTAAAAACACATTTTTTTTGTACATAGTGGTTATGCTCATATGAATATTTTATTTCTACAAAAAGTTACAATAATCAAAGATAAAAATAGTATATTAGAATATTTCAAATAAAATCCCTTAAATGTATTTTCTCAGGTTAAAGAACAAAAACTGGTACTTATGTAGTATCTGGGCATCCGATTTAGAAATCGGGTCGGATCGGTAGCATCGCATCGCATGCGACCAAATCGTATGCGATGCGATGGTCCCGATTTTTCCATAGGATTCAATGGGAAAAAGGGGTCCTTTTCCTTACCCCACTATCCAAGTGGGTATGGAGTTGGATATAAACCTGTGGCGAGCGTAACGAGCCACCGAGCCCGAAGCGTAGCGAGCGTAGTTTTTAAGAAATCTGCGTTCGCTCGCCACGCTTCGGGCTCGGTAGCTCGCTACGCTCGCCACAGGTTTATATCCAACTCCATGCCCACTTGGATAGTGGGGAAATGAACAGGACCTTGTTAACATTGAATCCTATGCAAAATCGCATCGCATGCTATATCGCGATTCGATGCGATTTTGCAGAAAATCGAGTCGAATCGCATCTGATTGTATGCCCTAAGGTATCAGGGGGGTATTCAACTAGTCTGGGGTTTTTTGGCTAGCCGAAATAAATTAGACTAATTTGACCCATTACTATTCAATTGTGTCTGTTTTCAGTCGGTTTTTCACCATTGCAGTTCCACTTTTTAGTTGAATCTGCATTGGCAAAAAATAACTAAAAAACGGGCAAAAACATACAAAGTTTTTGACTAGTCGCAAAACACACTTTAATTGAATAGGTTGAATTTTAAATGGCGAAAACTGCAGTTTTTTTCGACTAGTCGAACAAAAACTGGCTTATACAGTATGATTAACCCCTTAGCATTTTTGGTATTATTTACTTGTAGCTAGTTTTGCTTTCAGTATGCATAACACAAGCCCTGACATCTCACATGAAGCTACAATAATAAAAGGGGCACAATTACCAACTGCTCTTCTTTAACATCTTCTGGATAAGCTTTGCCAGGTGAGAATAGCGCTATTCACAAATGAGAGGGAAGAACCACAATAAAAGGGATTACAGCTCTAAAAGAACACAGAATATGAATACAGCTGATATATGAGTTTTGCCTGTTATTAAAAACTTGCTCAAAGAAAACAGCCTATCTCAGTATTATATTCAGTGATTGATTTAGAATCAGGAACAGTAGGCCTGTGCCTAGAGGGGCTGTGATGCTGAGAAGCCATTATTTCCCTGCACATTGCACTTATCTAAACTTTCATCAGTAAAGAAAAATACAGGATGAAAAACAATCAATTAATGCAGGAAAGGGTTACTTCTGCTGCATCCTGCTCTGTGATTGAGACCAATGGAGCCAACATAAGTTTTGATAGTGATTTGAATGGGGCATAGGGCATAGGATGATAACTGTTAATTTATATTGGATATTTTATGTAGCTAGTGAAAAGCATTCATTTACATCACAACATAATGCCAAAACTTCTTTACAACCCTACATAAACAAATTCAAACATCCTACAATACAGTATCTAAAACCATTTGAACAATTTGTACCACTCATGCGCCCAAATGCCTGCCGTGCAGGACTATGGCTGAATTTTGAGGTTAATGAACCCTTTGGCGTGCCAACATCTCTGTAAAAGATGCTCAAAATATCCACTAAGAATGGCAACAAAAAAAATGAGTGCCAACATCTCTGTGAGCGATGTGCTAAATATCGGCTAAAAACGCCAGCGTTGCTCGCTTAGGTTTTATAAATTCAAATAAAAAGATGTTGTATAAAAAAAGATTATATTTCCTATGTAAGGTAAACATTACATGTCATTATGATGAATACAAATGACAAATTCACTTGGCACTCAAAAGATTAAAGGTGCAGTCATTTACAAGGTATGATTTTGCTACACAAATTTACTAGCTACACGAATGTAATAGCCACCGAGGTCAGCTACCGTGTTTGATACCAGCCGAACTCAGAGGCTATTAAATGTGCCCAATGGTGTTGTTTGGCATTATCCCATTTATTTTTTATAAATACCCAATCCATTTGCAACAAGTTAATAAAATATATTTTCCAAATAAATATCTGGAATCCAACTAAATAAACAATACTCCATATATGTGTGCACCAGTACTAAAAATAAAAAAAAATTGCACAATAATGTTTGACCACACTTCAAAGAACCTTTGAAATTCTGAATGCGTTACACTGAGTTCAACTTCACTATAATGTACTGTAATGCTTTCACATCTGTAAAATGAGCATTCCTGTAAGACTGCATCAAACATGACACAAAGCAAATGGATGTCGAAAACCATCAATGTACCAACCAATTTTTTAGAACATTTTAAAAAGAGACCAGAAAAAGAAGACAAAGGTCCTGTCACAATAAAATAACTTTTAGTGGTGTTCAAATTATGCTTTATTTATTTTTATATAAAGTATACTGTACTAGGCCTCATCAGCAGTAGGCGTAAATTCAAATGGAAAGTGCGATTTTTAACAGTTTTTATATTTAGAGTTGGAAGGATGCATACTCCAGTCTTATTGAGGGGGAAGCTTGCAGACTCCACCATTATTGAAAGTGTTATCACTTACTGTGTTTTTAGTATGGTTTGGCTCTTGCTCTGCTGCTGAGCGTAAATCTCTTCAGAGAGTTGTAAAGATGGGCAGTAGAATAATTGGGGTTGCTTTACCAAGAATCAACTACGTATATGAAAAATGGCTCCTCTCAAAAGTGAAGAGTATTTTGAGGGATCCCTCGCATCCTAGCGGAGAACTGTTCTCCTTGTAGCATCAAATAGGAGATATCGCTCCATTTTGTGTAAGACTAGTCGTTTTACAGAGAGTTTCTTCCCACAGGCAATTTGTATTTTAAATAGTGGGAGTATATGTTGTAAATTTGGTGGGGAAACACAGTTCTGTATTCCTGATGTTTTTTTCCTTTTTTGTTCTGTTTGTGTTGTATTGTTTACATTTGCGTTTCGTTTACTGTTGATATTTTATGTGGGCATTTGATGATAAAGATATTATTAATGTTATTAAGGTGGCAATCTGAAGTTGTAAGGGGGCCACTTTAAATTCCCAATCTGCCAATGACACAAGGAAAGGCAGTGTAATGGAATTAGCATAAAGTCACAGACTCAACTGCAGGAAAAGACACAAGGACTGCTGCAACCGTGTCCAACTCAGAATCAGGCCCTATGAAGGGAGATCCATCCCCTCATGAGACATTAGTCCTACATTAGGACTGATTGCAACAATTTCACAGGCTGGTTTTCCATCCCAATCAGCCCCTGCACAGACAGATGCTGACACTGACACACAGGTGCTGATAGATGTATAAATATCTTGTATAAGTTATTCTCACAGACACAGACGTAAAAAAACAATAAAAGTCACTGAGCGTTCACTGATGCCATAAAAAGTAACACATTTTCATAGTTTTCCAATTGAAAAGTGTTATTGTTGCCTCTGTAATAAAAGTCAAATATACAGTTAGCTATAGGCGTGCAGCATATTTAGAATTACCGAGGAGACTCTCAATGTAGTCCCCGCCAGTCTCAACACGGTGATCACACTCAGCAGAGTAGCATTATTTGGGGCAGTAAATTGACTTTTGTTAAATCACAACTCCAATATAATACAATCTCAGCTCCATTATAATCCTGAAGGAGGTGTAGTAGTATGGCGGTCCGACAATCGGGATTCGCTCGCCACAGGTTCTATTCTCCCTTTATAGGGGTCGTGGGGAGAATAGCCCCTGTCAGTCGGGATCCCGACTGTTGGGCATTTAAACAGTCGGGATTCCGATGTTGGAGTACTTACCGTCGGAATGCCGACTGTCGGGCAGTATTACGGCACCCTCCTGAAGGTTACAGAACAGGTTTTCTGTAGACATTGGGTCACAAGCAATCAGCAATAAAGTTGCCATCTCATACTGTATACTGACACCATCGTTACTAATAGGAGTCACTAACTTGGAATTTCTTGCTATAAGAGGCCATCTCCTCCATAAAAAAAAGAGAACTGATATCTGGCTAAGGCTCACCTGAGCTGTTTGACACTCATAGCCATTCAAGCGGGTTATTACCGCTGACTTTGATACCTACCCTTCCATTATATGGTGAATTTCATTATCGGGTATTGACATATGGGAGTGGAGGCCTATACTGGAGCTGAGATTGTATCATATTGAGGTGAGATTGAAGAGTCAATTAGCTGCCCCATATAAATCTACTCACGTGAGTGCGATCACAGCTGTGAGCATTTGCTTGCGCAAGGCTAAGCAGATACAAAAAAAATCAGTGAATTCTCTATTCGCAAGCCTTTTGTAAGTTGATTAACAGTTGATTATCAGGAAGATGCCACTTGTGGGTGTCACCCATCCAATTTCTGGGAGTGCCATAAAAATGCAGACGTTCCCAAGCATTTTCAAGTAGTGTTTGTGATGTCAGCTCTGGCCTCGATCAAAATGTTTCTATCTGTGTTATGGTTACGCACAGATTGCATGCACTGGAAAAATCATTTAATGATGAGTGAGTTGCTGCTATTTGATGGCAGGGTTCTGCAACTTTGCCCCCATAAGCGAGCATGTCTGAATAACCCCTTATTATAAACCTATAAACTCCCTGACATCGGGCAAATGTATCTAGAAAAATGTATGCTGTTTTGAAGGCAAATAGAATATTGATTTGATTTCTAGATCTTTTGTTTTCTGTTCATTCACTTTGCATATGGTTACTTGATAGAAATAAACTATTATCGCTTCATTTTTGGCTGCATTTCAGGCAACAAAGTTGGGGATTGGGTCAAGATTAATGGTGTCTTCAATGCTGAGAAATACAGGAAGGTACTTATCCATCATGCAATACCATCAGGAAGACATCGGATTGGCTCCAAATTTGTTCTTCATCAGGACAATGACCCCAAACATACAGTCAATGTTATGAAGAACTATCTTCAGGGTAAAGAAGAACAAGAAGCCCTGGAATGTTAAATTTCTCAATTGACCCGATTTTTCTGTTCAATGCCTCAATTGACACGATTTTTCCATAGGAAACAATGTTAAATGGCCCACAGAGGCCAAATAGGCACCCTAAAGTGTGAAATGGCCCCCACAATTTTTAACGCCACCCCACGATCAACGTGAACCCGAAGCGTGGCGAGCGCAGCGAGCCCGCGAGGGGCGGCGGTACGCGTCCTACGACCTTTTCATACCCCCACTATCCACGTCGGCGTGGAGTTGAGAATAGAATAGTGTGGCGAGCGCAGCGAGCCACCGAGCCCGAAGCGTGGCGAGCGCAGCGAGCCCCGCGAGGGGACGCGGATACCTTTACAGGTAAACGCGTCCCTTCGCGGGCTTCACAGGTATCCGCGTCCGCTCGCTGCGCTCGCCACACTATTCTATTCTCAACTCCACGCCGACGTGGATAGTTGGGGTATGAAAAGGTCGTAGGACGCGTACCGCCGCCCCTCGCGGGCTCGCTGCGCTCGCCACGCTTCGGGTTCACGTTGATCGTGGGGTGGCGTTAAAAAATGTGGGGGCCATTTCACACTTTAGGGTGCCTATTTGGCCTCTGTGGGCAATTTAACATTGTTTCCTATGGAAAAATTGTGTCAATTGAGGCATTGAACAGTAAAATCGGGTCAATTGAGAAATTTAACATTGATCCCTATGGGAAATCGCGGGCATCGCGTCGGTCGCGATGCCCGCGATTTTTTTACCTGCGATGTCCACGATCAAAACCGTGGGCGCCGTGCTAGGTAAAGAGTACCATTTTAACTCCTAGCGTTATTAAATATTTTCAGAAAGGGCCTCACATTTCACATTTTTCTAGAAGCATGTGATTTGTATAAAATATGTGCATCTTTATGGATTGCAATTTTTTTTTTATAAAATATCAATGTTTAATGATGGTATTTAAATTCTGTAAAGAATATAAATGCTGTGAAATGTTTTTGTTAGATTACACAGCTGTTGTACCTGTTTTTATCACACGTAAACATTCAGTGGTAAGATTCAAACAATGTGCTTCTTCTGATTAAAATGTGTGCTCATTTTCCATAACAAAGGAAGCAGACATGACGTAACAGGTTGCAGAAAAACTAAATATTGCACTATAACTAGATGAATATAGTAAATATTAGGTTTGTTCCATAAAACAATCAGGGACAGAAAACATGACTCATACATTGAATAAAATTTCTCATATTTAATACTGTTAGACAATGAATTGCATATAATAACCGTGAAATAATTATCACTTATGTATAAGGGGCCCATTTTTTAACATTATTTTGTCTAAAATAATGTGAAAAGGGGTCTTTTCATACCATTTTCACATTATTTTATAATATCCTGAATGTAGTAAAGGAATTTGGGGGCAGTTTCTGTGAAAACTGCTCCAATCCCTTTAATTCACATTTAAGAAAACAACATAGTGAGCCCTGTGATAACGCAAGCTTTAGCTGGCAAATTCATGGGGCTCACTGGGAATCTCCTAGCCAAGTACACCTTTCGGTACTTGTGTAGTTTCACGGCACCACCGCGCGCACAGTCTGTGTTTGAAACTTGGCAGCTTGCCAGACTGTGTTTAACTGTGCGCGTGCCGCTTTAGCTGTTCTCAGCGCAGCGCGTGGCTGCTTTACATATGTAATCTACGTTATCAGCGTAGCGCTGGGCAGCAGCAGCGCGCGCTGCCCAGTGCTGACAGGTCACTGTGGTACTTGTAGTTCCACAGTGAAATAGACAGTCCTGCACACCGCTGACAACGGGGACATGTAAACTGCACACCCCGGCACACCGCTAACGTATGGGGCTTCTAAACTAGACACCCAGGCACACGCTAAAGTTTAGACGCTAAAGCGTCTAAATCCAGACTCCCTGCACCCCGGGACACGCTAAAATTTAGACGCTAAAGCGTCTAAATCCAGACTCCCTGGAAACCGCTAAGAAGGGGGCATCTAAATTTAGACGCTAAAGCGTCTGAATTTAGTTGGATCTAGGGGTACATAGGGGTGCACTGATCAAAACACTCTCAAACCTGTTCACAATGACACTAGTCGACGTAACAGCTGTCGACCTTGTTAATTCCACTATCCACACCACCCCGAAGCGTGGCGAGCGCAGCGAGCCCCGTGTTGATTTTATAAAGTGTGGCGAGCACAGTGAGCCACCGAGCCTGAAGCGTGGCGAGCGCAGCGAGCCCTGCAAGGGGACGCAGATTATTTTACAGGTATACGCGTCCCCTCATGTGGCTCGCCACGCTTCGGGCTCGCCAAACTTTATAAAATCAACTCCACGCCGACGTGGATAGTGGGGGTATGAAAAGGTCGGTCGGACGGACGCGTACCGCATCCACTCGCCACGCTTCGGGGTGGCGTGGATAGTGGAATTAACAAGGTCGACAGCTGTTACGTCGACTAGTGTCATTGTGAACAGGTTTAAGAGTGTTTTGCACAGTGTACCCCTATATACCCCTATACCCAACTAAATTCAGCCGCTTTAGCGTCTAAATTTAGATGCCCCCTTCTTAGCGGTTTCCAGGGAGTCTGGATTTAGATGCTTTAGCGTCTAAATTTTAGCGTGTGCCAGGGTGCAGGGAGTCTGGATTTAGACGCTAAAGCGTCTAAATTTTAGCGTGTCCCGGGGTGTCTAGTTTAGAAGCCCCGTACGTTAGCGGTGTGCCCAGTTTACATGCCTCCGTTGTCAGCGGTGTGCAGGACTGTCTATTTCACTGTGGAACTACAAGTACCACAGTGACCTGTCAGCTCTGGGCAGCGCGCGCTGCTGCTGCCCAACACTACGCTGATAACATAGATTACATATGTAAAGCAGCCACGCGCTGCACTGAGAACAGCTAGAGCGCACGTTAAACACAGAGTCTGGCAAGCTGCCAAGTTTCAAACACACACTGTGCGTGCGGTGGCGCCGTGAAACTACACAAGTACCCACCTTTCTCTGCCCCAAGGCAGACAAAGCAGTGCAGGGATCGGCTGTGTGTGTCTGATGAACACAAGCTAATTACAGTGTAAATTGCGGGTAACTTATTTCCTAGCACGGCCCCCATCGCATCGCATACCATAACACTAAATAAGGTATACGATGGTATGCGATGTGACGCGATGTTGTACAATAAAATATCGCATCGCATCCTATGCCATGCAATGGCATAGGATGCGATAGTATACGATTTTTGATTGTACAAGCACCCCGATGGGTCCTTAGAATGTTAAATGGCCCCCCGTAGTCAACGCCACCAACAGGATCAGCGCCAACCCGAAGCGTGGCGAGCGGGGCGGTACGTGTCCTCAAACCTTTTCATACCCCCACTATGCACGTCGGCGTGGAGTTGATTCTATACAATACAATACATGTAAAGTAATCCGTGTCCCCTCGGACACGGATTACTTTAGACTGCGCTCGCCACACTATCTAAGATCTACTCCATGCTGACGTGGATAGTGGGGGTATGAAAAGGTCGGAGGATGCGTACCGCCGCCCCTCGCGGGCTTGGATTACTTTAGACTGCGCTCGCCACACTATCTAAGATCTACTGCATGCCGGCAGCAGAGTTAGCGGCGGTGGTGAAAGATACCCCAATAATGCCGCAGAATGGCATCGCAGGAACAGAGCTTTCTCGCAACCTCTGTCTCTGATGAGATAATCGATACATCGGTTTGTAACATGCCAATTTTATCGCAGCACATCCGCATTTGCGGGTGTACCTCAATTCTTTGCATGATCTCCTCATTCTGACAACTTCACTAGGAAGCAGGTTGTGGGAGATCTGTCCACTCTTCCGTGGGTACAGGGAACTGATGAAAAATCTGTAGTCTTCCAGCACCTATAACTAATTTTTTATAAACTGTTTTAATAACAAGTAATGTTGCGTATCTGAATCTGTAGAATTTATATGAATCACAGATAACAAGGGAAATGTGCTAAAGGTATACTTGCCTACTCACCCAGAGCGGATGGAAGGATTCCAAAAATGGGGTGCATCTTCTGGCCCCCTGGAAGGGTAGGCAACTCTCCCAGAGCTGGTCGCAACCCCATGCACCCATTACTGAAACTAGATGTTCCAGGACACCCAATTACATTTATTTGTGCCTTTAAAGTCTGACCCCCCCACCACCCCCCCCCCCCACACACACTTTACAATGCCAGTAAAATTGGGACCACAATGACACAACACATGTCAATGCCCATTACCCACCCCCCTGATTCTCTGAAAGTCAGTATGTATGGCTGAAGGCGTAAAATGAAAACAAATGTTGATAATCATATAGGCTTTTTCCATAATAATAAGTTGGTCTTTAGAAAAACTGAGAAACATATTTCAGTTTTAATGTTAGAATAATTTATTTCATTTGCATGTGCTGTGTACTGTGAAATCTCATAACCAGTGATGACACTTCACTTCATAGTACTTCACTATTGCATTACAAAACACTGTAGAACTAAATAAACGTATGTGCACAGTGTTCCAGGTGCTTGTTATAATGCCCAAAACAGACCTGGAAACAAAGTTTTTTTTTCTCTTTCTGCAATCATTTTTCTCATTAGGATAGTAGATGGTATTTTAAGCAGACCCTGAGCCAAATGATTCAGCGATCTATTTCCTGGCAGGTGTGTTGCTCTGCGCTCATTAGGCAGATAGAAATAGTTATGTATGTCAGTGTATCTGATGGAATTTTATACTCCATGGTGAGCTCAAATCATTACTATAACCAGAACTTTTTCTCATTTCAGAGAAGCATTAATCTAACCCTACGTCACTGTATCTGTACACAGCTCTGGAGTTTTAGACTCATCAGACCAAAACCTAAAGTATTGTGTTTCTCAGTACACCTCTATTTCTGCTCCACAACAAATCAAGTGCTTGACTTAATGTCCTTCTGGTGTGAAAGTCATATCCATGGCAACATGGCAGCATTCCATGCAGGCAACACAGCTTAATAGACCAGCTTGTACGTCCAAAGCCTAAGCATCTTCCAGGTGTCCCCACTAATGTACAACAAATTGTGCACGGGCAGTGCTTTCATACTTCATACTTGTAGTCATATAACTCAGTTTTACGCTGTGCCTTGTAACACTGTGTGTGTGAACAGTAAATGCATGAAGATTAGCGTTTTATTGCTGACACAAGCTACTGATATACATGTATTTGAAATAAATAAAGCAATAACATATTGGTGCTGTCGAGGCTCTGATAGGCCAGCGTAATACACTGCTGAGGTCTATGGGGAACAAGCATTTGGTTTTGTCATGTTAATACACTACAGATAGAGATAGGGTGACCAACTCATCCCTTTAATCCGGGACACATATTAATTACAATACCTCCCAACTTTGTAGCTGCAGAAATAGGGACACTCGCACAAAGGGGGCGCGGCTTATGTAAATGAGGGGCGCTGCTTATGCAAACGTGTCCCCGTTTTCGGACGGGAATAGACGCTGTGCGCATGCGCACAGCGTCTATTCTGTCAATTTGGGGGGGCTCCCAACTCCCCCCCCCCCCCCGCAGTGGGACACCTCCGGCCGCGGGTGGGACACCTCCGGCCGCGGGTGGGACACCTCCGGCCGCGGGTGGGACAGCGGGACAGGACCCGGTAATCGGGACTGTCCCGCTGAAATCGTTAGTGTTGGGAGGTATGATTACACAGGTTCTGTGGTTGGCTTTCTCCTGGTTTTAAACTGCCACACCTCAAGAATCCATTTCACCTGGTTTTAAACTGCCACAGAACCTGTGTAATTAATACGTGTCCCGGATTAAAGGGATGAGTTGGTCACCCTAGATAGAGATACCTTGTAAAATGTCAGCAATAGATCAGACAGATCACATGATTATGAAACTGTCATTAGACTAGCAGCACTAATAGCATGAACAGATCAGATGAGATAGTGTTTGCATATTCATTAGCAGCCTTTATATTTCTATTATCTGCCTTTTTGTTGTTGTTGTTATTGGTGGGAAATTTGATGGGAGTTGCTGAGGAAGATGATCTGTACTCTGCTATGCTTCCTATACGCTGCTAACTCTCGCTCTGCACATGTTGTGTTTGCCCCACCTGCAGTGCACAAGGTTTTGCCCATTTTGAGAACAACTTTGCCCTGCGATCAAGCCTGAATTAGGCCCATTGCTCAGTCTTTCATTGACATAGAGAAAACTGCAAGGAGCAGAGAAATGCATTGAAGCCTCACGTTTTGTTGCAGATACAGTACCAACCAGTAATACCAACAACTGTGTCTACATTTTTCTTCTGCGTTGCTGCACCTGAGCAGAGTGATTGGAAAGTACAGCACTATTGCCGGCTTCCACACAGAGCACTAACATCGACTGCACCACTGGTCCCGGTGGGCTCCTGAGGAGATCATTACCTATGGCTAAAATGAGCTCCATTTAAGCAGGCTACACATTGCTGGCCCCTGCTCTTTGCCATCACAATGCTATACATGTACTGTATCTTACACCTGGATACTCTTATCCTGGGTATACACATGACGACTTCTGTGGCGCGTAGGGTTACCAATTCATCCCTTTAATCCGGGACACATATTAATTACACAGGTTCTGTGGCTGATTAAAGCCAGGTGAAATGGAGTCTTGAAGTCAGCCAGCCACAGAACCTGTGTAATTAATATGTGTCCCGAATTAAAGGGATGAGTTGGTCACCCTAGCGGCGCGGGAGAATGATATTTACTGTACACACTAGCCAACATTGTTCTTGATATCAGTCAGAGATGTCACCTGACATCACGGCCTATATCAATCAATGT
Organism: Crinia signifera; assembly: GCF_055691185.1. Taxonomy (NCBI): domain Eukaryota; kingdom Metazoa; phylum Chordata; class Amphibia; order Anura; family Myobatrachidae; genus Crinia; species Crinia signifera. The sequence goes on along the minus strand of NC_139221.1, from coordinate 130,797,855 downwards.
GTACGGGTAATATTGCCCTTGGTCGATATGGTTAACTAGATCATCCGTGGTCCCCGTCAGCTAGTGTGTATGTGGCTAGTACAGCTAGGGTGACATTCTATGGAGTGAGATAAATGCGCATGTTTTTATATCGCACCACATCGCACTTTTGAAAATCGCAAGAGTGGCCCGTTTTTTGCATATTTAATGAGATGCGAAAAACGGGCCAAATAGTGAGAATAGGTGCGATTTGGTGCGATTTCTTTAGTCCTGAAAATTTGCGATTTTCGGGTCTGAAAATCGCACGTTTGCAGGAAATCGCAATTTAAAAAAAAAAAAACAACCAGCGCGGGGTCCCCCGCCAGAGCATAACCAGCCCCGGGCTCATTGAGCGGTGCTGGTGACATAAAATCAGGGTCCCCGACGCTCCTGATTGGCTGCTAGGCGGCCAATAGAATCATCCGGAGAAAAGGTGCGGAAGATGAAACATCTCTGCGCCTCTCCAGTCCGTGAGCGGGTACCAGCCGGGAGCAGCGCGTCTGCCGGAGAGGATGCCGAGGTCGTCGCCGGGGACCAGGTGAGTAGGATTTCCTTCCTTAGGAACCCCTTTTGGACTACTTCGGATCCTGGACCCCGGAGACATCAGCCCTGGAGCCCAGGACCCCGGACCAGCCCCGGAACCAGGACCAAGGCCCCGGACTCTTCTGTCCAGGAGCCCCGGACCCCGGATCCAGGGATCGACCTACGGGCTCAAGGTAGGTAAGTATCAGTGTGTGTGTTATGTATGTATTAAACTTTTATTTTTCAGGGTGTCAGTGTGTTTTATTTAACAATTTTTTGTACTGTAGAACTACAAGTGCCAGCGGGCCCTTTAATGCCCCGCATACTGGGACTTGTGGTTCTTCAAGTCCCAGCATGCGGGGTAGGCTTGCTGGGACTCATAGTTCTAGAGTAGAAAACAATAGTTTTTAATCTTTTTTTTTACACTTTGCATCAGCCCGATGCCCACCGCCCAGGGGCATCGGGGACAGCCCCGGACTTTCAGCATGGGCTGGTAAGTCCTGGAGGGGGGGGACCCCTTCATTGGGGGGGTCCCCACTTCCCCAGGACCCCTGCCCATGCTGACCAGCCATGGGGATAATGCTTTGGCCGCGGGACCTTATATAATAAGTGTCCCCCGGCTGTGGCATTACCCTGCTGGCTGGTTGGGTCTGGTGCTGGTTCTTAAAATACGGGGGACTCCTAGTCATTTTGTCCCCCGTATTTCGGGAACCAGCGCCGGACCTTGAGCCTGGTGCTGGTTTCACCAGAACCCTGCACAGATCATTGCGATCTGTGCAGGGTTCTGGCTAATTCGCCCATCAGAACCTGGTCTGATTTTTGGGCGAATTATAGACACAGTTTATAGAAATCGCATACCATTAAATATGCGATTTGTATACTTTTTAATGTGAAAACATCTGGGTGCGATGTGCTGCGAAAAGCAGCCATCGCATTTCCAGTGTGTCCAACATGTTGGCCAAAATCGCACTTTTTTTCACATTTTCGCAGCTCATTAAATATGCTAAAATGGAAAAACATGCGATTTCGGCAGTTTTTGCGAAAAAAATCGCCAAAGTCAGATTATCTCACTCCATAGAATGTCACCCCTAGTCTTATGCGAGATACATAGGATAAAAAAAATCTGTGGTACTTGTTTCCTAGAACGGTGCCCATCGCGGGCATCGCATGTACATCGCATGCCATTATAATGGCATGCGATGCGACCGATGCAATGTCCGCGATTTTACATACAAATGCATGGTAAAATGTAAATCGCGTCGGTCGCATCGCATGCGGCCAAAAAATCGCATGCGATGCGACCGTCGCGATTACCGATTTTACATAGGGAACTGGCCCAATTGACCCGATTTCACATAGGGAACAATGTTAAATGGCCCACAGACCCCAAATAGCCACCCTGAAGTGTGAAATGGCCCCCCCAATTGTTAACGCCCCCCCACGATCAACAGCTATACGCGTCTCCTCGCGTGCTTCACAGGTATCCGCGTGCGCTCACCACGCTTCGGGCTCGCCACACTTTCTATTCTCAACTCCACGCCAACGTGGATAGTGGGGGTATGACAAGGTTGGAGGCTGCGTACCACTGCGCTCGCCACGCTTCGGGTTGACGTTGATCGTGGGGTGGCGTTAACAATTGGGGGGGGGGCCATTTCACACTTCAGGGTGGCTATTTGGGGTCTGTGGGCCATTTAACATTGTTCCCTATGTGAAATCGGGTCAATTGGGCCATTTAACATTGTTCCCTATGTGAAATCGGGTCAATTGGGCCATTTAACATTGTTCCCTATGTAAAATTGCAGTAATCGCGTCAGTCGCATCGCATGCGATTTTTTGGACGCATGCGATGCGACCGACGCAATTTTTTTACTTGCGATGCCTAAGATCAATATCGTGCGAGCCGTCCTAGGAAACAAGTACCAAATCTGTATAATGCTCTCTAAAAAAGACAGTGGAACTCTTTTTAACATCCCCACTGTACGTCATCAAATTAAATCCTACAAAAATAAATGTATTGGGTATGCTTAAGTATTTTTGAGCTTTTAAATATTTAATATCAGCAAAAAATAACCAGATATTTTCTCAAAAGTGTGGTTTTAAGGGATAGAACGCGCATTGCAGCTACTGTATGTATCATTAAATCTGATATGCACTGGAATTTTGATTATCCATGTTAAACAACAAGGTGCATGAACATGGATTATGGAAAATAATAATTAAGCTAAACATAGTAAAAGAAGGAAACATTGCAGACTGCATGGCTGAGGAAATTACAGACATGTACAAGAAGAGATTCTGTAGTTAGCCAGGAACTAATAGTAGAGTACCTTACAAGGATACTGGACTTACATGGTCAGCTACTGTAATAGATGTACTGCCTAGGTCAATCCTGGACACTGTGCACTGATCATATAGAGAAATCATTGAACCTTTTTGGCAAATCCTGGCCACATATCCTGAAAAGCTAATATTAAATCCTACTAATAAATCCCAAGTACTGTAGGTCTAATGCTGGGTACACACCAGAACGATTTGGGCTCAATTTCCCCCAATATTGATGCATCTAATGACCGATTGTATGTAAAATGACCAGAATTGTACATGTTTCCAATGCGATCCCCACAAGTCGTTTGATCGCTTTGAAGATTTTACCTACTGCACTAAAGATTCGTCATTTACATTGGATTGGGTACCGATCGTGTACTCCAGGCATGTCCAAACTATGGCCCTCCAGCTGTTGTGAAACTACAAGTCCCATTATGCCTTGCCACAGTTTTGGTATTAAGGAATGCTAAAACTATGGCAAGGCATGCTGGGATGTGTAGTTTCACAACAGCTGGAGGGCCATAGTTTGGACATGCCTGGTGTACTCCAATCCAATGATAAGACCATCACATAATTTCAGGAAATCGTTTCATGATCGTCGCACAATCATGGTCGTTCTGGTGTGTACCCTAAATTAGAATTACATAGTATAACACGGACTGAAAAAAAAAATTAAAGCCACCTGCTTAATATGCTGTTGCTACTCAGTGTGCCCATTAAGACATGGACTATACAAGACCTCTGGTGCGGCTCCAGATAGAGGGCCGGTACTTGTGTAGTTTCACGGTGCCAGTATTGCTTCGCTCGCCCACGCTGCGGGCTCGGAGGCTCGCTACGCTCGCCACGCTATTTAAAATCAACTCCATGCCAACATGGATAGTGGGGGTATGAACTATCCATGTTGGCATGGAGTTAACTTACTTTTTTTGACTTATTTCGTGGCGAGCGTAGAACCCGGAAGTAGCTGGCGCCGTGAAACTACACAAGTACCAGAGGGCCTTATTCTAGTTCACTCTTAGAGGCAAATTCCTTCTCAAATGGACAAAACCATGTGCACTGCAGGGGGGCAGATGTAACATGGCTGACCAATTACTCAGGAAGCAGGCTGCAGTGGATTGGCTGGAAAAGGCCCATGTGATACAGGTCGAGTTCCCCCGTATCTGGAGATCTCTTATCTGAAATATTCCAACAACCGTGGTTTGTTTTTTTAGAATATTTCGGATTTTTTTTTCCCCAGCCCCTTTTTTCATACTTACCAAGTCACCCGATGTCCACTGCGGCCTTCAGGATCTTCTTCAGCATCTTCAGCGGTCCCAGGAGTGCACTGCGCGATGCGCCCCTGGGACCGCTGAAGAAGATCCTAAAGGATGCCGTGGATGCCGAGGGACCATCGAGAGGACCAGGTAAGTATGTTAAAAAAAATTATCTAAAAACCGTAAAAATCCCTTATCCGAAATGCTTGTGTTCCCGAGCATTTCGGATAAGGGATACTCAACCTGTACTGGAAAACATGACTGCACCCATTTTTGACTGTGTATGCTGCATGGCGGCGGCCTACATTGCAGAATAGCAGGGAAGTACATCCAGCATGAAAGAGGGAGCGGGCTGAGCAGACGGCATGACAGCAACGCTGGGACACAGGATCTCTGAGGAGATGGCATGCAGGCAGCACACATGGAAACCGGGGCTAGCACACTGAGCAAGCCTGTGAAGGCACTTAAAAGGTAAAAAGGTGTGCTTTAATACCTGGATTGTGACAATATGTAGCTGTGATTCATCAGACCAGACCTTTTTAATTTAATCTATGGTCCATTTCTGATACTCTCATTTTGACTGTGGAATGGATATAGCAGGAGCGCTCAGACTGAACTACAGAGCTATGCAACCACATCTGCAGCAGTGTTCAATGCAATGTGTGTTGTTATATAACTCCCATTAACAATGTCTGTAATGTGTGCCACAGTATCCATTCTATTGGTGTGCAGCAGACCGTACAGGCTCTATTGACCTCTTGCATCTGTAAGTCTTAGCCGCTGACACTGGTTCATCACCAGTTCCTCCTCAGACCATTGTCAGTAGGTACCCACCATGGATGATCTTGTGCACAACACAAACCATACTCTGACCCAGGCAATTGGCCATAATGAATATGCCCTTATCACTGTCACTTACACCTCTTCTGCATGCAACATGTTAACTAAGAGTACCTAATGTCAGCTAGCCATCTAATATACCCTGACCTTGAAATATTCCTTTGTTAAGAGACAGTCAACATTATTCACTTCATATGGGATTGTTTAGATTGCCTTCACTCATGGGTGTACACAAAGAATTAGTAATTGGCATCATTTAATTGATGTAACAAATTTCACAGCTATAAAGCCAAAAACGTCAGCACTCTGGGCAGGATGTACTAAGGTAAAATGTGGTAAAACCCCGGTTTTCGGGAGTTTTACAACATTTTCAAATGTACTAAAACCCGTCCGCCCCATCTTCACCTATGGGCTTCTATCGCCACCTGCTGCAGACGCCGACCCCACTAGTCTCATCCTCCATCAAACTCCTCCTCCCCCTAGCAGCATGTCATAGCTGGATGTCCTTCCGGGCTGCAGGGAGGAGGAGGCACTGGGGACAGCCGCTGAGCTGGGGATGTGACACACCACATCACAGGTATTGCGGGGGGCCTCTGTCACCGCTTTGCGATGCTAGGCAGATATGTTAATACATATGTGCTAACATCGCTGCGGCGGCGGCACCGCAAGGGGTGGCAATGTATTTTAATACATCCCACCCCATGTATAGTCATATGTAGGTCTATGGCAAATATGCACACACTTGCAAGTTATAAGTGTATTGGTAATATCCTTGTTTTCTAAAATACTGTACAAGTCTATCATGACCAGCTCCCATCTTTATGTAAATTCAGCATTACCATTAGCATAAAGCCTGATGGATCCATTCTGTTGAGAAAATGTGTTTACATTGCACATTCATAAATACTCCATAAACAAGGGATACATGATAATGTACAAATTCAAGGTGTCCCCAGCTGCACTACTTGGCTAAGACAATACAGGAGATCCAGTGTTACTGTGTAAGCCATGGCAGCATCCAACTGGAGAGGTTCTTATGCTACATCTGGTGTTTCTGTGCTGCTTATGAAGAACTCTTCGTTTGTTATACTGATGCTTTAGAATAATGTAAACATAATCATAATGAAGTGATACAGATGTTTTAAAGATTTGCTATTTAAAATATAAGAACAATGAAGTGTTTATATATGTTTTGTAGGGCTATCTTGCTATCTTACACCATTTACAGATTTTATGATACTTGAGATTTTCCCACTGGACACTATTTAAAAGTGTGATAAAGATCTGTGACTTTAGTAGTGCCTCTGTGATTTTTTTAAAAATAATATTTATTTATTTTATTTATTTACAGTCTCATATTTCGCAGCAGATTCTGTTGCGCTTTACAATAGTAGACAGTGATAAAACAAACTGGGTAACAACAGACATAGTTAAAGGTAAGAGGGCCCTGCTGCAAACTTACAATCTATAGGACATGCCAATTATGTTATCTTAAGTTACAATTCTATATTTGCAGTATGTGCAATGAACATTTTTACACAGTTGTGGTGAGATGTAATAGGGTGTGATTATTTTAGACAGCTAAAAAATAATCGCTCCCTATTACACATGTGATTTTCGGCCAAAAAACCGCACCTGTAATAAAATAGAAGCAGACCCGGGCTCTTTGAGACTGTCCTAATTTCACATATAGGAGGGGAAAAATTGTGAGGGTTCTTCCATACTGAAGAAACCAGTACCAGAAAGAGACAAAAATAATAGGGATCCACCATACTTTGGAATCAGCACCGGGCTCCAACAGAAAGCAGCACACTTTTTATATAAGCTTACCTGGTCAAAACATCACCCCCTGGCCGGTCAGCCCCCAAACAGGGTCCCTGGGGGAGTAGGAACCCCACAACAAAAGGGTCCTCCCAGGTTTCACCTGTCCAGGGTTGAAGCCCTGGACTTTCTGGGAAACATGCATACACATATTCAAACAACATACATACATACATACTCACTTTGCTCCGCTCCCCCACAAGTTGGTCCACTTCTCCTGTAGTAATTCATGGCTTTAAAAAAATGCATATCCCGGCCCAATGCTTGTAGGTATACTCACAAATGTCTCTTCCCCGATACTGAGGGAGATCCCAAAGGAGTGCCCCATCTGATTTGATGTACCTATCTCATTGGGTGTGGGGAGTCCCAGTGATGTTGGTTGAGGGGAGTCCCAGTGACTAACGTCATTGGGATTTTTCCCTCAGTATCGGGGAAGAGCCGTCTGTGAGTATAATCTCTCTGCACATGTTACATTTGTATCAACTGCAGTGCAGCATGGTTTTGTTAAAAAAAAAAATGTGCTGTGCGATCAGGTCTGAATAATGCTGGCCACACATCAGACCAACTTTCATCCAACCATACAACTAGTTGGCTGGACGAATAAAAATCTGGTACTGGATGAGAGCAAATGACAAAGAGCAAATTGCTCACAAACCCAGGAAAATGGCCAAAAATATGCAGTGAAATGATTTAAATCAAACAGATACAACTACATTACTTTGTCTTAGCGACAGGTTTTGGGCCTTATTCAGATCTCATCAGTAATGCATGCATTCGCACGCAGTACCGATGTTGCACGTCTGCACATGCGCAGGTTGGTATCTGCGCATGTGCAGGCGTATGGTGCGTGCACCCACGGCGACCTTTCGGTTCGCCGGGTGCATGCACCCATGGCGGCGGAGATGGGCGGGGGGCGTCGAGCTGGCCCATTACCATATGGGAACGCCCAGCGTTCTATGGGCGTTCCCATGAGAACGCTGGGCGTTCTCATGGTAATGAGGCAGTGACGCGGGTGTGGGGAGCGGGTAGCTGACATCACCGGATGTCAGCTGCCCGCCCATATCCATGCCAGCGTGCACACAAATGTAAGTGACTGAAAAGTCACTTTTATATTCATTCGATGGTCGGTGACCATCGAAAGATGTGGGCGGTTACCCGAGCCATGCAAATGGATGTTTATGCAAAACATCCATTCGCAGCTGTTCGGGCGAAGCCGCACTTTGACGGGGGGGGGGGGGGGTCGTTCGCCAGGCGAATCAACCTGAATAACCCCCTTTGTCCGTTTCCAGATTTCTAGAGCAAATTACTGAATAACAAAATTACATTTGCTCCCATCCAGTACCAGAATATTATTCCATCCAACCAACTAGTTGGATGGTTGGATGAAAGTTGGTCTGGTGTGTGGCCAGCATCTCTGAAAAATGTGTTTCTTAATGTGAATCACCAGCTCTTCTGTAAAGTCTACAAATATAAAACTACAATACTTGTACTTCAAATCTCCTTGATGATAAACTACGGCACAGTTGTAAACTATCCAAATTTGTACACGAGAAAAACAAGAGAAAATAATCTAATCGCTTTGTGTTTTTCGCAAACCTATACTTATTTCTGCCAAAAGGCAAAGAAATTGACTCCTTGTCTGATGGTAAAGTGACACTTACAATTACCAGATACAGCATTTGTCAGTGCATTGTAGAAAATAAAATTAATGTTATGTAATAATAAAATATTGTGCTGACCGATGTGATATATGAATGGTATTTTACAAACCATGAGTTCAAGTTTTATTGGCCACATCTCTGACAGATGTCCTCAGACAAATGAAATATAATGTCTGTGTTGTGTCAAATTGATTTTTTTGTAACTGAAATCTACATTAATGAGAAACTCTTTAACATGTGTCTGTTAATTATCTAACAGAATACAGTTTGTGTTACTGTTGCTCTACAAATTGCCAAACTGGATTAGCAAACAGGAAAATACTTTTCAAAATAAAAAAAAATTAAAGAATTTTTTTTACCCTCCAATGGCTTGCATGGTTGTATGGTTTTAGTGCTAGAAGTAAAATTCACTAACATATTGTAGTGGCTGCTAATGAGATAAAATAGGTGTGCCATCCCCAAACAAGTGCGCTACTAGGCACATGCCTTACATGTCTAATGGGAAATTCCCCACGGCCAGGGTGTGCTTGCAAGGGTGCCATGGGTTGATGGTCATGGATAAAATATGTGGACAACCAGAATTGAAACCCTGCCCACCACTACATAACTGAACCTACAGTAACATTGAGATTAGCACAATTTACTTAATTACATTTTTTTTACAATTCCTTATAAATGCATGTGAATACAAAATAATTAATGAATATGCCCACTGCTTAAAACATATTTATAGATTGTGTTCAGACATTATCAATATATGCTGAATGAATACTTCTGGTGAAGGAAGTATCATTTCCTGGGAAAGAACACTCATATAATTGAATATAATGAATGATTGTTCCTCTCAGCAGACATCCTAGTGACGTATGCTGCCTTGTAATTAAATTATGATTTCATATAGAAATTCCTGCCTTCAAGTACATAGAAACCAATACTACAACACAGGAATAAATACATTACACAAAATAGCAGGGTACCCAATTTGTCCTGATGTGTTTCCGCCCCCACCACAGTGGCGTAACTATAGCTCCGCAGCCACCGCGGTGGCGGGGGGGGGGGGCGCAGAGAAATCGGGGGCGCCGTCGGGGGGGCTGCGGGGCTATAGTTACCCGCAGTCTGCGTCTCGCCCGGCTCTCTGTCGGGACCTTCCTGACGTCACGGTCCCGGCCGGCTCCTGCTGCAATGAAAACTGACAATTTTTCATTAGAAAATGGCTGCCCCATACTGCAGACAGTTTTCTGTCTGCAGTATGGGGGCAGCCATTTTCTAAGAGTCCGTTTTCATTGTAGCAGCAGGAGCCGGCCGGGACCGTGACATCAGGAAGGTCCCGACAGAGAGCTGGGCGAGACGCAGACCGCGGGTAAGAAGGGGGGGCAGGTTAGGTGCGGCGGGGGGGCGCCCCCCCACGTGCGGCAGGGGGGGGGGGCGCTAAATAGTTAGTTACGCCCCTGCCCCACCAAATGTGTGATAGAAGACTGATTGGTCATTTCCAGGCTATCCAAATAGGGAACTTTTTTTTTCAGGTGAAAATCATCCCATTTTTAGGTAATAACACATTGGGTGGTATTCAATTGTTATATCGCGCCCCATCTTTCGTCTAAAGTGACAGGAGATTGTGGGGCGATCTTTAATTGACCTATTTTTTTGCTCATACTGTGCTCATTATAGTCCGGTTTAGCCACAAATTTGCACATTTTAGCTTGCCACCCCCAGGGATAGTGAGCTGAAATGCTGGTGAAAAACAATTAAATGCTGCCCATGGTATCCAGGATAACTTCCCTGACCCACGTAGATCCGCAGGTTACTTATAGAGGATTATGCTTTAAATGTCTGAGGTAACTAAAGCATAACCCACAATAAGTGCAAGATTGTCGGGGCTAATTGTATAGTCCCAGGCGAATCCTTTATATTGTTGTTTTTCACCTATTTTTCCCTTATTAAATATATGCAGTAATTCAGCACCTTATTTAAGGGTTTGATCCCACAAATGAAGATGAAGTATCTGCACTTTTCCTTTCCTCCCACTCTACTACCTCTCATCTTGACCCTATACACTCACAAATAAGTAAAGGTCTGTCTCCTGTGCTCATCCCAACCTTAACTAAAATCTGTAACCTATGTTTCTCTACTGGTGTCTTTCCTTCATTGTTCAAACACGCAGTTATTACTCTGATTCTGAAAAAACACAATTCTGAACCAAGCTCTATCTCCAACTACGGTCTCATCTCTCAGCTTCCATGCACCTCCAAACTACTTGAGAGACTTGCCTACACTCGCCTCACACACTTTCTTAACTCGCACAACTTATTGAACCCACTTCAGTCAGGCTTGCATTCCCAACACTCCACAGAGACATCACTGACTAAAGTTATGAATAAGCTGGTCACAGCTAAGTCTAAAGGCCACTAATCATTACTTATTCTCCTAGATCTCCCTGCTGCTTTTGACAGTGTTGACCATTCACTTCTCATACAAACACTACAATCCCTAGGTCTTAAAGACACAGTCCTTTCTTGGTTTTCATCCTACCCATCGAACAGCTCCTTCATGCCACTTTCAGACAGTGGCTGCTGAATAACCCAGGATTTACAAGCCATTACCCGACATTTGAAGCGCCGGTTTATTCAGCCACCGATGTCAAACCAACCTTCACAAAGGAGAGCAAAAGCTCTATTACACAGGGTTTTCACCAGTGTGAAAGGGTCAATCCAGATCTTAAGGCCCCCATACATTAGGCCGACTTGTCCTTAGGACAAGTCGGACCCAATTCTCCTGTGAGCCGCCCGGCAGCTCCCCGGGAGGCTCAAATACAATTTGGCACTTGATGAGCCAGTTTTTACATGTGATAAATCGCTTGCGATTTATCACATGTAAAACAAATGGGGAGCTGCAGGGCGGTGAGGAGCAGTGGGGGCGGGCGGCGGCAGTAGTGGGGGCGGGCGGCGGCGAGTGATGCTGACCTGGCCGGGCAGCTGTGATCACAAATAGCAGCGCTGCCGCTGCGGGATGGGACGGGACGCACAGTGGCGGCTATTAGATTTTCAAAATACCTGTCAAATGACCGGCCGTTCTGTGATTGGCTGAGAGAGCTCTCAGCCAATCACAGAACGGACGGTCATTTGACAGGGATTTTAAAAATCTAATAGCCGCCACTGTGCGTCCCGTCCCGTCCCGCAGCGCTGCTATTTGTGATCACAGCTGCCCAGCCAGGTCAGTGTGTCTGCCCGCCGTGCTCCCCCGCCCCCCGGTGTCTGCATGCATATGCCTGACAGGTGGGCAGGCATATGCATAGCATACAGGGAGGTCGGATGATCTTATGTGCTGACCGTCCGACCTCCCTGATCCGGTCCGATGCGCACGGGACCGCGCATCGGATCATACATCACACACCTGCGATTTTGGGGCGATTTCATCCGGTTATCGGCCCAAAGTGCCGAAATCGGATGAAATTGTCCCAAAATCGTATAGTGTATGGGGGCCTTTACACTCCGAGTCTCTGCCCCTGGTCATTTGCAGGGTTGGAAACCCGGAGTTTAGGAACTGGATTGACCCTTTCACACAAAAAAGGACCCGTGTATTTAATCAAATTCCTGGGTGGAATTGCTTTACCGGGGAATTTTATTTTCTATGTGAAAGGGGTATCAGTATTAGTTTCTCTGATTCCACCTCCTCTTTGCCTTCTCTATCAGTTGGAGTTCCTCAGGGTTCAATCTTAGATCCTCTGCTTTTCTCAACCTATACCTCATCTCTTGGCTTTCAGTATCATCTCTATGCGGATAATACTCAACTCTAATTATCCTCCCCAGACCTGTCTCCATCTGTATTGGGCCTTGTCTCTGAATGCCTTTCTGCTGTTTCATCTTGGATGTCATCTCGCCACCTCAAACTGAATGTTGCAAAAACAGAAGTAAATATATTTCCACCAATAAATAGTAGTTACCAACCAGATATCTCTATTGCTGTTGAGAATAGTCTCCTTATTGGCCTTCCCCAATACAGACTTTCACCACTACAATCCATCATGAATGCAGCAGCGAGGCTAATTTTCCTAGCCAGACTTTCATCTTCTACAAAGATACTCTGTCAGTCACTTCATTGGTTACCTGTATTCTACCATATTCAATACAAAATCATTTTACTTACACACAAGGTCATAAACCAAACTACACCAACATACATTTCTTGTATTATCTCAAAATATCTTTCAACCTGACCTCGTCGCTCCTCACAAGATCTACATCACTCACTCACACTCATTTCTCACTCCCATTCCTGATTGCAGGACTCTCCTCCAGTCTCCAAACCCACCTGCGTTTCCTGAAAACGCACCTCTTCAGACAAGCTTATCAAATTCCAGAACCAGCCACTTAACCTTCATATACCGTTCCTATCCAATCACATCCCCACTGTACAGGTCACACATATTCTCTCTCTTTATTTTTCATATCTTCCATCCTCCTGACCCCTGGACAAACTACTGGGTCACCATATCATACAGCACACCAGGAACCTTTGCATTATGGTGGACTTTAAGCAATAAAGAATATCTATCCTTGTGTATCAATGCCTATTTCCCTATCGATTGTAAGCTTGTGAGCATGGCCCTCATACCAACCCCTGTTGACTGTCTGTAAATACCCAGTTTGTTGTATCACTGTCTTCTATTGTAAAGCGCAACGGAATATGCTGTGCTATATAAGAAACTGTTAATAAACAAATACAGTTTATGACCATGTTTTTATTCTCAGGTCAACAATATGAATGTTGACAAAATCTAACTAATCTAATATGAATGTTCACAAATCTAACTCTCTCTGCACATGTTACATCTGCCCCACCTGCAGTGCACATGGTTTTGCCCATTTTCCAAACAAATTTGTACTGTGATCAGATCTGAATTAAGGCCACTTTGTGGTGATAAATCACATTCAGATAATCTAATCAGGGGCAGAAGCCATGACCAGACTTTTTGGAATTTTGACTATACCTTTAGTTAAATTTTCACCTTAAAACCAAGGAGAACTTAAAATGTACCCACTACTATGTGGAAATGATATATGATAGTGACAAACAGGCCTAGAGCTATGCTGAATAACCCAGGCAATAAAACACTGTGAAAAGCATCGTATCTAGGGATACGCTAAAGAGAAATGCAGTCCCATCACTCGCCAGATGACAGATTAGCTAATGAAGGTGTTTAACAGTTTGGCCTGAAGGGAAAGAAAACAACACTGACCAATTCCACCTGTCACTGCTGAGGGATGCCAGGAAAACATCTCACCTGTGTCATTACTAAGATTTAATGTCTAAAAAGCTTACATGCACTTAGTTAGTATCCAATCCTATATGTGCCAACTTTGGAACATAATCGTATACACACTAATTTCATATAATCATCTCTTCCTACACAAAATACATATATAGAGGAAACCTTAACAAGTGTCTATAAGAATAAAAGGTTTAGCCCCCAGTGTAGGTTTTTCCTGTATAAAACTTAATTCTATAATATTTTTTTTTATAATATATTTACATATTCTATGCAACGTCTAAAAACTTTTTATACATTTGAATCTATGATTTTAGGGGTCTGTTTCAGACCTGATTGCACGCTGCTAATTTGCAGTGGCAGCAATTAGGTAAATGTCACCCCACTAGAGTGAAATCCTGCCTTGTGAATTAATGTCCTCGCTGTGCAGCCGTGCAATTATACCCTCCCCTGCTTTTTTTCCTAGTCATGACTGTCTTTTTTTTCTGGCTAGCAAATTTTCTGCCTTTTCTACATTTCTCAACAAAAAACATATACAGTGTACAGGGCTTACACCTCTCTAAATCTCTCACTAGTGTGATACAATGGAACTGAACCTTAATCTCCATACACACAGAGCAATATTGGCTCAATATCACTCAGTGACCATATTGCTCAGTGTCCCATTTTCATCAGTGACCAAAGATGGCTGCCTGACACTCTGACACTCTCAATTACTTTTTTTCGGCATGTGCAGCATGGATTCGCTGCACATGTGCCGCATTCTGGAGGGTTGGAGCATTCGCTGCCAGCTCTCCCTCTGAACACCCCCCCGACAAAAGGCGCAGGGAGGTGGAAGCCTCCCTGCCTGCGCCTGACACTTCTAAAAGTAAATAAATAAAATTTAAAAATATATTCTTGTACAGCAAGCACATGAATAAAAATAGCATGCCCCTTCACAGAATAAAATTACTGATTTTGTGACACCAAATTTAAAAAAAAAAAAAACTGTATTTTGAAAGAACACATTCCTGTTCACCTTAAAAAGATGGCGATTGCTAAACTTTGACACACAGCGAAAATCACATTAAAAGCAATTCACCATCCGAGCATTAAATACGGCGAATTATGGCGAATGTAAGTGAAAATCCCATTAAAAAACAACAGCGTATTGCAGCGAGCATGAAACGGAGAACTGGCCGGCATTCACTGTTCGCTTTCGGCGAACAGTGAACATTGAATAGGGTTAGGGAAGCCAATCCCGGGGCATTTTTTCAATCCCGGGATTCAGAATTGAAAAATGCTCAATCCCGGGATTTCCTGGATCCCGGGATTGGCTTTCCTAATAAAAAAACGCCCTGGCCGCCCCGCATTTACTTACATTTGCAGGGGCGGCCGGCGGCCGGGTTGATGGGTGGAAGCCGGGATGCCGGGTGGGCAGCTTCATCCGGCCGGCGGCAGGGTGGGAGCCGGGATACCGGGTGGGCAACTTCCTACTTCGGGAGCCGGGTTGCTGGGTCGGCTGGCTGGCTGGCTAGGTGGGCAGGCGGGCGACTTCATAATGCGGAGTTGCTTGCTTGCTGGGTGGGCTGGCTAGGTGGACGGGCGGCTTCATCTCTGCCTGCCTGCGCAGTGTGACCTCTCGTCACGCTGAGAGGTCACGCTGCGCAGGGTTGCTCTGCCGGGTATGGGAGTATCCGGGCAGCGGCTGAGCAAGTGCTCAGACGCTGCCCGGCATTAGACTGCGCATGTGCAGTCTAATCCCGAAAATCCCGGGATTGGAAACTCCAATCCCGGGATTGAAAGCCCGGCATTTTGGGGGCCAAATCCCGGGATCCCGCCGATCCCGATCCCGGGATTGGCCACCCTAAATAGGGTGAATCAGATCTTCAGTGAAAAAGATTCACCGCAGAGAGTGAAAACTGCCCGATTTGCCGTAAAAAATGGTGAATCCTGTGCATTGAATACTGGCCTCTGCCTGCAGAAGCTGCTGATCGCAGGATCATGCTGCTCTGACCAGCGACCACACCAGGACTGGGTGCAGGAGCACTTTTCTGGCAACCGTCGCCCCGTAAACACGGAAATATGGTCGCTCAGCAACCGTATGCGATTATGGCTGAAATTGCCCTGTGTGTATGGGGCTTTAGTGTTAGGTATCCACCAGATGAGGTCACCTGTTTGCAGTTGGTGGACCTGTATTTTTGGCCACCATTATGAGAATCACCAGAAATTGACTCTTCATTATATTACAGAGTTTCTTATAATTATTCTGATTAGCACTGTTTTGTGTATAGTGTAGGAACTACAGATCTCAGCATGGTAACACATCTCAATGAGTATTAGAGTGTGCACTATACAGTATGCCACATATTTGCTTGCACCATACTTGCTCACTCTAGTGTACTCATCTCTGGGAGAAACCCGAGAATGAGAAGCAGCAGGGCCCTATGGTGGAGATGGGGCTGTACTTTCATGTAGTTTTAGCCCTGTCCCCTCCATACTGCCAGCTTCTTCTGGGGGGTGTGGGGGACTACCCGAAAAACTCCTGCAACTTCCAGAGAGAAGGAACATATGGCTTGCACTGCAGAAAGAAATACACTGTAAAGAATCTAGTGTATTCTAATGGTGAGCTAGGTTTTAAGTGGAAACATTGACATGAGAAAAGTCTCATGCGTAGAGGATAGATTCAGTAAATCTCCAATGTCATCACTAACATATGCCCAACAGGTGACTTTCAGAATGTCACATCAGATCAGTAGGAGAGCACTTGGCAGCTTGTGAGGAGATTGCCTACCAACAAAATTGTAAACGTTATTACAAGCATGTTAATCTCTATTGCTACAAGTTACTAAATGATTTCATGTGATATTCTGTACTTCAGCTGTCAGGAAACTGACAGGAATGACTTTGGCGTTTAGGGGAATTTGTCCATTAGACTGGATTGGTAATATATGCAAATCTTAAACCCTTCAAACTTAAATCACCCTTAAGCTCGTACACACGGAGCAATATGATATTGGCTTAATATTGCTCAGAAATACATTGCACAGTGATCACGAGACACTGTCTACAGAACCCACTGGTCGCAGGAGCATGCGCCTCTGACCAGCGACCACCCCAGGGCGACAGTCACCACATACACACGTTATGGCTGAAATCGCCCAGTGTTTAAGGAGCTTTAGAATGTGTATGCATCGTCTTCCTTCTGTACTCGATTGTACACCAGAAGAACTTTGCTTGGGAAAGATCAGTATATTCCCGACTTGAACTTGTGCTATGAGGAGGAAGCATTGCATTGTGTGTTTTGAATTCTCATTCAGAGTATAATTTGCATAAGATAGACATAAGCTAACGAGTTGCTCTTATTATAACACAGATTTGAACCTTCAACTATTTTACCAAATAACATAGGCCCTTATTCTGATCGGTGCGGCCGGATCCGAATATGCGGCCAGGACCGTGCGTGCGAAACCCCGCCTTCCATACGGATCGCCAACTCCGTCCGTACGCGGTAAGAAGCTGGCCGAACGGACCGCACGTGTATTTTTCATGGAATACGCCTCCTCCATCTCAGGGAACCTCACCCATCATTCGATGGTCGCAGACCATCGAATGCAGGACCGAGTGGTCCACCAGCTCCCGCAACCTCAGACCACACGGACATTTTTCCGCTCAAAAGCAGGGATCTGGGCGGGCAGCTGACATCCGGCGATGTCATATGTTCGCCCCCTACACGTGCGTCACGGCCGCATTACCATACGTACGCCCAGCGGTTGCATGGGAACGCCCATGAAACGCGGGGCGTATGCATATGGTAATGAGCCCAAATAGCCCTTCACGCCCCTCTCCACCCCCTATTCGGAGTGTTCACATTTCATGCGGGATTTGGCTGTACGCCCCGCTCGCACATGCGCAGAGACGCCTCTGCACATGCACAGACACAAAACATCGGCGGCCCGAACGCACGCGGATATTTCCGCACCAACCAGAATAAGGGCCATAGTTACAGACTTTCTGGCTGCCAGGTCAGCGCAGTAGGGAGCATATTAGGGGGAATGAGTGGACCAAACCTCCGTACTCAAGAAAGATAAGTACTGGATGGATGGATGGATGGATGGTGTGTGTAATAAAGTTCTACTTTATTTGTGTGTTCGAGTGTTTATTGGGGTATTGGTTCTGTTGTGTGTACACACGTATCGATTTACTTTCGATTTGATTTGCTTTTGATTTCCCCTATTCCACTCCCTTACAATTTGGCCTTTGCTTTCACATTCGATCTGCACTTTTGCAATTGATTTCGATATCGAATTCAATTTACATTCAAGGCACAGTGTACACATTCGATTTACTGTATTGAATTCAATATTTCCTTGCCTGCACGGTCTATTTTTCTTCTCGATATAGAGAAAACGGGAGTGCGCATTAAAAACCATTCGATTTCGCTTCTATAAGCAAAATCGAATCGAATAAGTTTCAAAATCGAAGCAGGTGTATACACCTTTAGAGGGACAAATAATGCCCAGCATGCAGGGACTTGTAGTTCTTCCTGCATGCAAAGGAGGCTTGCTGGGAATTTTAGTGCCACAACAAAACCCAATACTTATTTATTAAATATTTATTTTACACTTTTTACATAAGGCCGGAACCCAACGCCCAGGGTTTACGGGGAGCCCCAGGCATCAGCCCTGGCAGGGGTGGCCTGAGGGGGACCGCTATATGGGGAGTCCCCACTTTTCCAGAGACCTGTCCCGGGCTGACCAGCCAGGGTTATAATGCTTTGGCCAGGGGAACTTGTGTAAAAAGTTTCACCCAGCTGTGACATTACACCGCTGGCTGTTGGAGCCCGGTGCTGGTTATAAAAATATTGGGGGACCCCTACTCTTTTTGTCCCCTGTATTCTTGTAACCGGACCAGGCCAAGAGCCCGGTCGATATGCTTTAGGTCAACCACTGAAGGTCAACATGGCTTAGGTTATTTCATGTGTCAACCTTAGTCATGTTGACCTTCAGTGGTCGACCTAATGTGGCTCAACCTAATGACCGTATACCACACACACATTATACCTTTATTTTTTCTTTACTAATTTTTTATCAAGTAAAATAAAATAACACAAATAGCTAAAAAAGCTTTTAGTAAACACCACAAAGAAACATTTTTCAGTCCTTGCTTTGGCATTATTCCACCTTTCCAAAGCAGAAAAATCTGTCTTTTAGGCACAGGTTTAGAGCAAGGCCTACCATTTTCTTTTTAACTAAAAACTTACCACAATAAATAAGGGTATCTTTTTTTTTTTTTTGACACAAAATGGGATTTTACTATTACTATTTTAGTTATTGTCTGTTTAACTACAAATACAAATATTACTTGAAGGAAGGGAGTTTCACGTACATTCTGCCCAATAAGGGAGACGTACTAGAGGGCAAAATAATTATCCTTTATACATATGGTGCCACAAGGGTTCCGCAGCACCTAACAGTATACACAAATGAGCAGGAAAACATCAACTTACAGTACAAGGCAAATAAAGACATTAGGGGACAGGACACTGAAAAAATTATTAGGGTGGCAGATACTTAGGGGGGGTAGTCAATGTGCCGCCGCTATTCCTGATGGGGGAAATAGCGGCGGCTTCCTATTCAATGCTGTCTTTAGCGACAGCATTGATGAGGATCACAGCAGAACGGGCCCGACTTTAGAAGCTGTCGGGCCTGTTCTGCCGATAATGGTCGTGGATTGTCGCAATCCCGGCCGCAGATCAACAATCCACAACCGTTTTTGTGGCCACGCCCACTTTGTGACAATCGGCAGGCGGGACATTGAAACCCGTCTGTCATTCAGCTGTCGATCAAACACAAACAGGCCAGGATCACGGCTGTGTGGAGGGATCGACAGCCATGATCCTGGATTGAATACCCCCCTTAGGGTGAGGTACTGTTAAAAAGAGTATGAAGTATAAAATAGCTTGAGGAAAAAGCACATGAGGGGAGAGGACCCCGCTTGTGAATGCTTAGTAACTTAGGGTTTGACGGCAGATAACAATTCTGCCAATCTAGTCTGCCCCTTTTTAACCATATGAGATTTTTTTTTTCCTAAGGATATCCTAAGGTCTATTTCATGTCCATTCATGTATAAATTGTTCTACTGTCTTATCCACTACAACCACTGATGGGAGGCTATTCCACTTGTCCACTACCCTTTCTGAACCTACCCTCCCTCCAGTTTAAGTGCATGTCTTCGTGTTCTAATACTTTCCTTCATTTGAATGATATTTCCTTCCTGGACCTTGTTATTTCCCTTGATATATTTGAAAGTTTCTATCATGTGTCTACTCTTTTTGTGCTCTGTTTCAAACTATACATTTTGAGATTATTTTAGTCTATTTGGGTAAGTTTTGTGATGTAGGCCATGCACCATTTTAGTTGCCCTTATTTGTACCATTTCCTAATGTATTTATATCCTTCTGGAAATATGGCCTCCAGAACTAGACAGTATTCTAGATGAGGTCTTACCAATGACCTATACAGTGGCATCATTACTTCTTTCTTTATGCTTCTTGCATTCTAAAGTGACAATATTCCTAACAAAGGAGAAGGAAAATCAAATCCTGTATTCATGATTTCAAACAATCCAGAGATACTGTATACCACTAGTGAACCCATCTACAAAGGCACAATAAAATGCACCTGCCACACTACCAAAAAATATTTTTATTTATGGTCAAAGTGATAGGCAAAACCATTGCTGGTGGCAGGTAGTCATAAAACATATGCATAACAACTTTTATCCTAGGAGTGCCGTGAAAAAATGATGATACTCTAAGGCGATGTGATTCAAGAAACTTTGGGATCCACTCAGTTAATATGTAAAATACTGACTGATAAACTTAGATACTGTCACACTTGAACAGATTATCAATGATTTGTGATCTTGGTGTATTGTGGAATAATGTATGATTAAAATACACAAGGTATGCATGGCTATGTTGAATGCCATTACTAACTCTGCTTGTTTATTGCAATTACATATTTACTAAAGTATTCCTGATTAGTATATTGACTAGTTAATAGGATTTATTTCAGCACAGCTTGCCCTGATTAACGTTCTACTGAAGTGCATGTAATGTGAAAATAACATCATTTTAGAGTTGCCACAGTGCTCATTAGAGAAAAGAAGAGAAAAGAATCAACAATAGTGTACATTATTTTGACAGCCAGAATGGAAAGCTGTCTACGTGTTTGTGTATTAGGGAGGGAATCAATGTAAGCTCTTTCTTTGCTAATAGGATAAATGTATGTGATGACACAGGCTTGTAACATTCTATGTTCTGGGTCTTGCTCCAACATCACTAGCGAGATATTTCTCTAAAGTGACAGAGAGGATTTAAGGGGCACGGGTATGCATTTATGTAACATGTTAACATTACCCAATACTGTGATTTTTTGGTACTTATATGTTAGTTGGGCGCCCACTAACCTATTTGCTTAGTTTTACGTGTCCACTCGCCACGCTATATAAAATCTTTCTTTTTCTTCAAAGGAAAAGAAGTAATAGAACACGAGGACATGCACTGAAACTGGAGGTAGGTAGGTTCAGGGGAAATGTTAGAAAGAATTACTTCACAGAAAGGGTAGTGGATAAGTGGAATAGCCTCCCATCAGAGGTGGTAGAGGCTAAGACAGTAGAACAATTTAAACATGCTTGGGATAGGCATATGAATATCCTTACAAAGAAATAAGGATTAAAAAGGGTTGAGATTACCTGAAGGGTAAAAAAAGGGGCAGACTAGATGGGGCAAATGGTTATCTGCCATCAAATTCTATGTTTCTAATCAACTCCATGCCGATATGGATAGCGGGGTATGAGCGTACTTACTATAGTGGGCACTAAACTAACATAAGTATTATTTTTCTATATAAAGCTCATTATTTGTGAATACGGATACCAGGACAGGACAAATCACAGATGGCTGGAATGTGGAGTGGAGAAATATTTACGAAATTAGATTTAAAGAGGTCTACATTTTTGGTTTGAAATTATAGCTCTCTTTTGTTTCACATATTCCCTAAAAATCCCGGGATCGGGATCGGCGGGATCCGGGGATTTGGCCTCAAAAAGTCTGGGATTTCAATCCCGGGATTTTGGGATTAGACTGGGAATCCCGGGATTGAGCATTTTTCAATCCCAGATTCCGGGATTGAAAAAATGCCCCGGGATTGGCATCCCTACTTGACACTCCAGCTGTTGTTGAACTTCAATGAATTTCAGTCAATTTACATGTATATTCACTCTTCTGTGGGTCATAAACAACATCTTCTTTCATCCATAAATGCAACTCAATCTGAGGATATCCCCAATGGACTCCTGGATGTGGCAACTGATGATATATTTTGCAAGATTGCACAGTGTCTACGCACTATTTAGTTTGTCCAGGAGTTCAAGTGAAATCGTTGACAACATTGGCCCTTATTCTTATCGGTGCGGCCAGATCCGAATATGCGGCCAGCACCGTGCATCCTAAACCCCGCCTTCCATACGGATCGCCAACTCCGTCCGTACGAGGTAAGAAGCTGTCCGAACGGACCGCACGTGTATTTCTGATGAATCTCAGGGAACCTCCCCCATCATTTGATGGTCGCAGACCATCGAATGCAGGACCGAGTGGCCAGGCAGCTCCCGCAACCTCAGACCACACGGGCATTTCTCCGTGCAAAAGCATGGATCTGGGCGGGCAGCTGACATCCGGCAATGTCATATGTCCGCCCCCCACACGTGCGTCACGGCCGCATTACCATACGTACGCCCAGCGTTTGCATGGGAACGCCCATGAAACGCGGGGTGTAAACATATGGTAATGAGCCCAAACAGCCCTTCACGCCCCTCTTCACCCCCTGTTCGTAGTGTACACATTTCATGCGGAATGTTGCCGTGCGTTCCGCTCGCACATGCGCTGAGACGCCTCTGCACATGCGCAGACACAAAACATCGGCGGCACGAACGCACGCGGATATTACCGCACCAACCAGAATAAGGGCCATTGTATCATTCGGACAATGTCTAGTGTGTACCCAGTTTTACTCTTATATAGTAATGGAGAGAGCTTTCACCATAATTGTCATTTATTTGTATCACATAGAAATAAAACATGAAACATATATATCAAATATAAACACATATAAAAACCTTTTACAGGCATTAGAAATGGAATACTTGCCTCCAGATGTATTTAACTACAATACAAATATATATATTTTGAATTATATAGTTATATTATAGTTAAATACATCTAAAGGCAAATATTCCATATCTAATGCTGGGAATGGTTTTTAAATGTGTTTATAAACTTTATATTGATATATATTTCAATGTTTTATTTATATGTGATACAAATAATTCACACTTACTGTATAGGGCCTTATTCTAGTTCACTCTTTCTGACAAAATCCTTCTTAGCTGGACAAAACCATGTGCACTGCAGGTGGGGCAGATGTTACTTGTGCAGAGAGACTTAGATTTGGGTGGGGTTTTACTTCAAATTGAGCTCTATATTGCAGTGTAAAAATAAAGCAGCCAGTATTTACCCTGCACAGAAACAAAAAAAACTCACCCAAATCTAATTCTCTCTGCACATTTTACATCTGCCCCTCCTGCAGTGCACATGGTTTTGTCCATCTAAGAAGGATTTTGTCAGAAAGAGAACTAGAATAAGGCCCATAGTGTGTACACACGGTAAGAATGCCTTCCGATGTTGACGATATAGTCAACATCGTGTCGGCATCGCATGCAGATCGCAAGGGTTTTAACCCTTGCGATCTTGTTGAGCGTTCACGTATCGCAAGACAGATAGTCTTGGCTGCATTGACTATATAGTGTAGATCTGCACTATATAGTCAAAATTGTGCTACTGCGTGCATGCCGTGCGATGCGAGTCCCAATACGATCTGATTGCATCGGGACTCGCATAGCACAGCATATCTTCACCGTGTGTACACACCATTATTTATGGTGAAAGCGCTCTCCACTACTATATAATATTATACTTTTGTTTTTCACTGGGATCCAACTATAACAGGTGGGAGCTGCAAATCACATAAACAGGTACAGGCATTTGTTATGGTCTAAAAAGAAAAAAACTCAGCATCTCTGTATAGAGTGGTAATTTACTGCACATAGCGCCTGAATTTTTTCTGTTCCCTATATATAACCCAGCTTTACTCTGGCTACTTGTCTTAGCAAATTCTACAAAAATTACATTTAGAATATCGGTGATGGTAGAGACCTCTTCAAAGAACAGGGAGTACTGTTCTGTATTGCTAGTAGGTCGGTACAAGACTGAGAACTTTTTTTCTTAAGGTGTAGCTTAGTTTTACTTTATTATCTTTTGACAAAAATGCAAAAGGTAATGGGCAAAACACGGAACCGATCTACGGACTGGAAAGGCTCCCCTCATCAAACTGTGCTGTTTCAGAGCTTGCAGAGTCTGGTCCGATGGGGTGCATGTCCAGGCAAAATTCCATCCAGTGTCTGTGCCTTTGACACCTGTCACATGAGAGACAGGAAAAGAGAGATTACAGTCTCCTCGTATGGTCCTGGGATGTAGTAAAAACATTGGAGGCTGTCATCTCTCTTTTCACATCTTCCAGCTTGCACAGGACATGCACCAGCCTAACCACAAACTACAAGCTCTGTAATGGCATAGTTTGATGAATGGAGCCCGTCCAGTAGCGGTCCGGTTCCAGTTTTTACTTAGTCCTAATGCACGATGCTTAAAATAAATAATTATCCATAACCATATTAATAGAAGCCTATTTTTTTCTTATAAATTATGCAGAAAATGCATAATTTTATGTATACCCTTTATGTACTAACAGACAGGAGATTTCACATAAAGGTCAATTAGAGCTGCAGAACAAAGTCCCAATTATTAGCAATGGGGATTATGGTCTGACACCAAAGAGTATGGACTGTTAACAATCACAGCACTGCCATGATTATTAATACATAGGCCCCTTAAACCTAAGAAACCAACACAATTATTAGAACACTAGTTACCAGACAGTCAAAATTTAGGAACATCATAAAAGTAACGTCAGAACCAGCGCGAACGGAGAAGCGTTTGAATTGCTACGTCAGGTGCAATCTAGTAGACACTTGAATTCCCTCCATAGAGGTGAGGAGCAGTGTTACTATATACAATTTAATTACGTAAAAGTGAAGGGTGGACATGTTGGCCCTGATTCTGGTTACTTCTGTTCACAGGGGACCAATGTTTTTCTAGTGCGCATGCGCATAATGGTTTATGCGCATGTGCAGGGTACCTGCTGGGCGAATGGGCTTGGTGACTTTGCTTAGTGGTCGAGCCATTCATACGGAGGGCGGGCGGGATAGGGGTCATTTGACAGCCGCCTGCCCGTCTTCGGCTGGAAGCCCGCAAACATGTCAGTCTCCACTGACTTATTTTTGTGAGCCCTTGTTGCGAGGGGATATGACTTGTGAGGGGAGGGGGGGGGGGGGGGGCATTCGCCAGGGCAACAACTGTTCGTTAACCTGTGAGCTTTCGCAACTTACCGAGCAGATCAGAATGATGCCCATTATCATAGAGACATATGCTATATGAGATATTTTAGGCACCCAAAATTCCTGCTTGCCATCTCAGTAGGGTGTGAGCAGAAATAATTAGCATCAGTGATACATGTGTCCATTGGCACAAACCACTGAATAAGGACAAAGTTCTGGAACAAATGGGCAAAGCACAGGCTAACACACCTAACTTCTGGAGGTACTTTTAGTCAACAAATAAATGCCAATATCAAGTAGATTTGATTTAACAGATTTCCATACAACTATATTGTAGGTAGCCAAACTTTTCCCATATTTTCTATATAGAATACAGATCTGTATAGACCATTTGAGCTTAAAAGGTCAGTCCACACTTAACTTGCAAGATGTTATATTACATTAATAATAAAGTATATCAGGAAACTAATAGATTTTGTAATCATTTCATGGTAAAAGGAAAATCCACTGTATGCAAACCCTTAAGACAGAAGACCTCGACAAGCACAGTTCACAATGAAAAACTTCGTGAAACCTCACCAACTACATCAGGCATTTTAAAATCTTCAGTTACAATTCATTATTATTATTTATTTATATGGCGCCACAAGGGTTCCGCAGCGCCACATTAAAGGCAGTCACAGGTTTTATATTTGGTTTTTCAATGATTTGTGAAGAACTGGTTTCCTGCTAATATGTTTCAACCAACTACGTTTCTCTTCAAAACCAAAGTAACTATACCAAAGCGATATGTAAATGATGCTTTTTAAAGACAAACGTAAAACATATAACATACCCATCCTCCCTGTTCTTGGATCCAGTTTTGCAGATGTCTATTAAGGTACTCAGTCATCCATCCTGCAATGGAGTCCACCAAAGGAGACATCTCTCGGTTCACACTCTCCACACACATGACTCCTCCAAATTCAAAGAACGCTACAATTCGACCCCAATTTACTCCATCATGAAAGAGCTCCTCCACCACTGCAGCAAAACGCAGACGAACTGTGGATGGCGTTAAATGGAGGAGCCCTGAAATATGTCTGAAGTCTTGTTGGTACATATTGGAAAATTCATCCCCTGCACGGCTCAGTGTCTGAAATAATGCAGGAGGCACAGGCTGTACAGGGGCCTCTTCACCATTATTATCATCATCATCATCCGGTGGTTGACCTTCCCCATCTTGGTCAACATTCCAGTCTCTCCGGGCAACATCCAAATCTGCCTGGGGTAAAGGGAACGGGGAAGCAGCAGCAGAGGCAGAGCTTCTGGGAGCAGCAGGTGCACTTTCTTCAAGAGGAACTGGAGCATTACTTGGAGATTCGTTATTTGAAGAGGAAGCAGCAGGCATATCTGAAGCAAGAGGTTGTCCAGTTTGACCACCAGGTATGGAAAAAACCTCTCTATCATTAGATAGATTATTATTAGCAGCAGACGAATGTGACAATGCAGAAGAAATTTGTCTCCCTTCTTCCCATTCATAGCCCCTCTGTGACAGCTTATAATGAATGTATTTTACCACTATGTCACGATGATCGTACCCTCCTCTCCCAGGATGAGCCATAGTTTCAAAGAATGGCTGGTTTGAATTCAGTGGTAAAAAAATAAAATCTTAATACAAAATTTTAATAGAAAGAACTAACCCCACCCAGATCTCAAAAAAACGACTGCAACCCTTACACTTTAGTTGTGAGTGTTTGGTCCTTCGGATGCTCTCTCATTCTTCAATATCTTTATCCCCCTCCTCTTCCTTCCAGTGGAGTTCTGTACATTTACTGTAATTTCCCCCCTGAAGCTGTTTTCATCATCAGTTTTTAAGGGACATTCCCTTCTTCAGGCTAAAATACAAACACATTTGATTTATGCATATGTGGGTTTTCCATTTGTGTATCATATATAACTTTACAATTGTGTGTGCACAATGTAGGTGATGCACTGATGCAGAATGAGAAAATAAAAGGGACAGCGAAATGCTGAAGTGCAGGAAAAGCTAAAATCACAGATGTACACATAAATAACAATGAACACAGAAACACATACACACATATATTAATAAAATTATGTGTGTGCGTATGGGGGTGTATTTCTATATAAATTAGCAGTAACCTAAAATACACACAGCCAGCATACATAATGTAAACACAAATGCATTATAAATACTCACTCGCTTCCCCAAATAAGGTTCTGGTGTTGGACTTCCCTGTTCATTTGAATCCATGAAATAACTTCCAAAAATCCTGAGGCTATATCGACTTAAATCCTCAGGGACAAGTGAATGCATCAGTAAGCGTGCCCAAATGTCACATAAGCATCCCTGCAATGCAAATGCTTCACAGGCCACCCAGGCCACCCTGGAGCCGCAGAATAGCCCCAAATGCAATGTTTCTCCTCTAATCCAAGCTCTTGCAGCAGTGTGTGCACTCCCATTAATACAGTCTCTCGCATACACTACACATATGCTCCTCAGCCAGGGCAACCAAATAAAATCCCCTTCAACTAATCCAACACAGGCAGCAATAATCTCTGGGTTGTATCAGGCATAGCTTGCAATGGGCACACAGCACGAATGTTTATATTTGTCTGTCATTCAGTTTCTTTTTATTGTGCTTCCTGCCTTCATCTTGCCTCCCTGTAGTAGATAGAGTGTGTGCTGGAGGAGGCGGGACACTGCTGCCCGTTGAATGCTGTCCTGTGTGTGTGTGAGTGTGACTGTATGCCTGTGTATGTATGTGTGTGTGTACAGCAGAGGCTTGCCTTGTGCTGGGCGGGCTGAATTGATTTCCTTCTTTACGTGTTAAGTAGGCTGCCAGTGATTACAGCTCCCTCTAGAGGGCTCGGTGTTGTCTGCACTTTTTCTCACATATCAGGAAAATATGAGACACTTATGCAAATATTGAATTTATTTGCTGAAGGTGCAGTCCAGCGATTCCAATCAATAGCCACCAAAAATTGATATGAGGATCTTAGCTATTTAACATACTCAATATTAGAATATAGTGAGTTTACAAAACATTATTAGATATTTGCAGGGTTCTTTACATGTGTGGGTTAAAAGCTCTTCTTCATATAATTCCAAATAAAAGTTGTGCTGTGTTTTGCACTTGCCAATGCTACATTTATGAGTATCATCCTGAAATATGGACACAGATACAAACTATTTTAGTGGGGTATATTTATTAAGAAAACCTCTATTTTTTTTCAGATGTTGCACGACAGATTTAACACTGTCAGGTCCAACGTCTAGTCAGGCTCAACAGCCCTAGCACTAGTAGCAGATCCAATGGTGAGCCACTTTAAAATAAGAACATTAACATCGTTCAACATCCAATGTACACCATTTTTTTAATTAAAAAAAATTGCAATTCATTTCAACATTTAAACCAGACCGATTGAATTTAAAAAAAAAAATTGGACTGCAAAGGGTTAAAAGGACAATGATATATAGTGGTAGATGTATGAAGAAGTGATAAGAGGAGAAATAAGCCATAAGAGAAGTGGCCCATGGCAACCAATCAGCTGCTCTGTCTAATTTTATATTAATCAAGACATAGATGTTACTTCAGTGCTGATTGGTTGCCATGGGCAACATCTCCCTCTGGCTCACTTCTTCATACATCTACCCCAGGCATTCCCAACCACAGTCCTCAAGGCACACCAACAGTGCAGGTTTTAGTGATATCCAGGCTTGAGCACAGATGGCTTAATCAGAATCCCTCAGATACTAATTAAGTTACCTGTGCTCAAGCCTGGATATCTAGAAAACCTGCACTGTTGGTGTGCCTTGAGGACCGTGGTTGGGAATGCCTGGTTTACATGAACAGTAACTTGTTATATACTGTATATTGTAAGCAGGGCTCCAGCCTCTGTGCTGGCTGTCAGCAACACACCTAAGAGTGTGCAGGGCTTTTAACCCCTGCCACCTCGGTCACTAGCATGGCAATGACCAATGGGACCTGGGGGATTTATACACATTGGAAATGTTTAATATTTCTGCTAGAGTCCTCGCTAGTGCAGCCTGAGCTTGAGCACTGAGCATGTAAACCCCTGGCACTGTGCATGTAACCCCCTGGAACTGTGTATGTAACCCCCTGGCACTGTGCATGAAACCCCCCTGGCACTGTGCATGAAACCCCCTGGCACTGAGTATGAAACCCCCTGGCACTGAGCTTGAAACCCCCGGCACTGTGTATGAAACCCCCTGGCACTGAGCTTGAAACCCCCGGCACTGTGCATGAAAGCCCTGGCACTGAGCATGAAACCCCTGGCAAAGAGCAAGAAACCCCCAGCAATGAGCATGTAGGTAAGCGGCACTTGTGTGGCATAATATGTAATATAGACATTACCGTGTGTGGCATATTCTGTAATTAGCATTACGATTGTGGCATAATGTGTAATGGGCATTAAGATGTGCATAGTCCCCTGTCCCACAAACCCTTGCCCTGAATTTTTGCTGTGCACACTGTTATGCTCTTTTAGGGTGTTTGGGTTGTCTTGCACTATGGGGCATAATTCAATTAAGGGTGGTATTATATGGGCCGCATTATTCTTTTCAATGCGTGTATGGGACAGGCCATACATTTAAAGCTTGCAGCGGGAGGTTGAAGACCAAAGTGAGTTCTACCACCTTTTCAGGACCACTTTAAGCACTGCCTATTTCTAATTGTAAAGCGCATTGTTAAGTCTGTGTAACTCTGTATGTGTCTGGGTATATCCAGTATGTCTGTAACTCTGTATATGTGTCTGTGTATATGTGTCTAGCCATATTTGGAACTCCTAGATGCTGACTGGATTGATGTGTGGGTATGTGGTTCTATATTGAGAGGCAGTGCTTTCTGCATTACCAGCACCAGGCTCAAGGGACAGCCCTGGTTCCCAAAATATGGGGGACAAAATGACTAATGGTCTCTCATGTTTTGAGAACCAAGACTGCGCCCAAACAGCCAGCAGGGTAATGCTACAGCTGAGGGAAACTATTTATATTAGTTCCCCAGGCTCAATTCAAGCATTCACCCTGTGGCTGGTCAGGCTAGGCAGGGACCCTGGGGGAGTGCCCCCCGTCCCCCAATGAAGGCCCCCCCTGGAATTAACTTTGCCTCTTGCCTGGCCTGAAGCCTGGGGCTGTCCCTGGTGCCCAAGGCTTCAGGCCAGGCAAGGAAAACTACAGGGTATCCAGGGGGTGAAATTTTAAAAGAAAAATGCTGCCCCGAAGCCTTAATCACTGGAAGAAGCAAAGAATGTTATTGTTTACATTATCCGGTGCCAGTATCCAATCACTCACATGTCAGCTCCAGAATTCTGTCATCATCCTGATGTGGTGGGGAGGGTTAAGCTGCAAGTAGGGAGGGTAAGGGTTAGGGGTATAGGGGGGAGGGTTAACATACATACTTAAAAAGGTGTCAGGGTCCTGCCCATCGGGATGCCACTGTGGGCATCCAGTATAATGACCTGTTCATTAAAAATAGAGTTTAGTTAAAATGGTGGAAAGTTGGGAGAAAGCTCACAGTGCCTGCACAATGAGTGTACAGACAAAAAACAACAACTAAAAATGCGTATTAGATACTGAATTTTATAAAAAAAATAACATTTTGGGGCATGAGGCAGGAAAAGGGTACTACACTTTTATTAAACCACGACAAAGATCCCACAGTCCATTCACAGACTCATCTTCCTTATGAATATATGCAAATGTGTGTTTGGTTTTCCCGCTTACACAGACATGTTTCTACAATAAGTTGGTAAAATGAATGGTCCGCTGGGACGTCCTGCACAGGTGATTTGGTCTACACAAATGTTATTCTAATCTTTAAGATTGCTGCAATAAAAATTGGCATTAGTATGGGTTATTTTGGCAATAATAATACACAATATAGTTAGTTTTTCTATCCCATTCACTATATTGTGAAATCTTACTTACCATAATACTGCAGCGTTTGCAGGCTGGCTGGTCAGGGGTGAGCTGCTGCTGACCAGGCGCCATCCTACCTACCTCAATCCGACTTTTAGTCGGATTGAGATTGCTGGAAAGGGGCCAAAACTTACTGGATTTGGCTGGGTTTCCGCCAAAATCAGGCGGATTGACGCCTATTCCAAATACTCCGACCTGACAAAAAAAAAACAGCCGCAACTAAAAATAAACATAAACTAAAATTGGCAAATGCAAGAAGCTTAGCAGGAAAAATTGGGGAACTAGAATCTGTCGTCACTAGGGACTATTATGACATTATTGGTATTACTGAAACATGGTGTAATGAGTCACACAACTGGGCATTAAACATGGAGGGATATACACTCTACAGAAAAGACAGGGAAAATAGAAGGGGCGGGGGTGTGTGCCTTTATGTAAAAAATAACTTAACATTATAGATTCTATAGATTGTAAGCTTACAGCAGGGCTCTTCTGCCTCCAAGTCTGTCTGTTGTCACCCAGTTGGTTTTATCACTTGTAAAGCGCAACGGAATCTGCTGCACTATATAAGAAACTGTAAATAAATAAATAAATTAACATCGTGTGAGAAAGAAATGAGCACAGGTACAGAGGAAGATAACACTGAGGCCATGTGGGCAGAGATAACCGATAATAACAAAAAAAATCGAATAATACAATTTTAATAGGGGTATGCTATAGACCGCCAAACGTGAATGATAGGGACGAGTTTCTGCTAAACCAAATCAAAAAATCGTCAGATCAGGGGCAGGTATTAATTATGGGGGATTTTAATTTACCGGATATTGAATGGAATAACAAAACATGTAAAACAGCAAAAAGCAGTGGTTTCCTAAGCTTACTCAAAGATCAGTTGATCAAACAAACGGTAGAAGGTCCAAGAATGAGGCACTATTGGATTTAGTATTAACAAATAACATAGACTTAGTTTCAAACACCAATGTAATTGAACATCTAGGGAACAGTGATCACAACATGGTTTCACTGGAAATCAACTTCTGTGAACTGCAACATAAAAGGACAGGCAAAAATACTAAACGTCAGAAAAGCTAACTTCAAATTATTCAGGGAAGCCCTAAAAGAAATTGTGTGGGAAGGGGTATTGGAGGGGAAAAATGCAGAGGAAATGTGGGACACACTAAAAAATGTGCTTGAATCATTAACTATTAAATACATAACAAGAGTAAATAAGGGTAAATTCAACAACAAAAAAGCCATCATGGTTGGACAAAAAAGTAAGCACAGCAATCAACAATAAAACAAGAGCGTTTAAATTCTATAAAAATAACGTAAATGAGGAGGCGTTCAACAAGTACAAAAGAATCAAACAAAACTTGTAAAAGGGTAAATCAAAGTAGCTAAAAGGGAAAATGAAGAGCGCATAGCCACTGAAAGCAAAACCAACCCCAAAAAGTTTTTCAAGTACATAAATTGTATGCGAATAATTAAAGAGAACATAGGCCCATTAACCGATATCAATGGTAAGAGTTTTGATAATTCACTATCATCAGGTAAGGTACAAAAAGACTGGAGAATAGCTGAGGTAGTGCTAATATTCAAAAAAGGAAAAAGGGACGACCCGGCAAATTACAGACCTGTGAGCTTAACATCAAAAGTGGGTGAAATATTTGAAGGATGTTTAATGGATGGTATCCAGGAATATTTAGACCTTCATAGTTCACTCAGTACCCAGCATGGGTTCGTGAAAAATTGTTCATGCCAAACAAATTTACTAGGTTTCTATGAGGAGGTTAGCAAAAACCTTGATAATGGAAACGCTGTAGATGTGATCTTCCTAGATTTTGCTAAAGCTTTTGATACAGTACCACACAGGAGGTTGATAAATAAAATGGAGGACCTGGGATTAGGGGCAAATATCTGTAGATGGGTAGGGAACTGGCTGTGTAATAAAGAACAAAGAGTAATTGCGAATAGTGCCGTATTAAATATGATACCAGTACTAAGTGGAGTGCCACAGGGTTCGGTTGTAGGGCCCAATTTATTTAACATTTTTATAAACAATATTGGGATGGGGTTACTCATCAATGTTTCCATCTTTGCAGACGATACAAAATTGAGCAGTGTTATTAATTCAACAGAAGATGTCACCACGCTTCAAAATAGATGAGTGGGCAAAAATGTGTAAAATGAGGTTCAATGTGGATAAATGCAAGGTTATGCACCTTGGGAGACATAACCAGTGTGCTAGTTATAAACTAAGCGGGGAGACATTGGGTAATTCAGTACTGGAAAAGGATCTGGGAGTCCAAATAGATGACAAACTGGGGTGTAGTGCTCAATGTCACATAGCAGCAAAAAAGGCCAACAGAATTCTGGCATGTATTAAAAGGGGCATGGAAACTAGGGACTCAAAAGTAATTATGCCACTGTACAAAGCTTTGGTTACACCACACCTTGAATATGGAGTGCACTACTGGGCCCCGCACTATGAAAAGGACATCATAGAATTAGAAAAAATCCAAAGAAGAGCAACAAAGCTAATAAGGGGTATGGGGAATCTAAGTTACGAGGAGAGTTAGCAATGTGGGACTATTTACACTAAAGAGAAGAGAGTGACATGCTCAACATGTTCAAATATATCAGGGGCCATTTTAAGGAACTGTCAAACACCCTTTTTACTGCTAGAAAGGAATCGAGGACATGAGGGCACGAGTTTAGATTAGAAGAAAAAAAAATTTGTTCCCTTAAAAGAAAAAAATTCTTTACAGTCAGAGCAGTCAAACTTTGGAATTCTCTTTCGGGAGAAGTGGTGTCGGTGGAGACATTAAATACGTTTAAAATAAGGTTGGATAAACATTTATTGGTTAAAAACATCCATGGGTACAAATAAGAATAAAAATCTTTCTTTAAAATTTTCAGAACATACTGTACTATACACCAAGGGATTAACTATAAAAACCTAGGTTCGACGCAAGTCTTTATTCAGCCTTATCTACTATGTAACTATGTAATTATTGAATAGGTAGGAACCCTTTCCGACTTATTCAAGTCGGAAACCGCTGTCTTTGTTGAAGTTCCAACAGAAATCGAATATACCCCAGAGGAGATGTTATGGAGAAAGAGGGTGTTAGGGAGAGAGAGAGTGATGCAAAATAAGGAGAGACACAGGGTGTTCAACAAACATGGGAGATTATTTTGGGTTATATATGTTATATATTTGCAGGGGTTGATTTGGAACTGAAAGTGGCCCTGGAAAAAATTCTAGAATTGGCCTCACGTGGGCAGCACCAAATCAAATGTAGGCAACAACAAAGTAGGCTGGATTTATACGTCACTATACATTTGTATTGTACAGTCTAGTGGCCTCCAGACCAGGGCCAGACTTGCCATTTGGCACTTCTGGCAAATGCCAGAGGGGCCGATGGCCAGGTGGGCTGATTTCTTCTTGTAAGGTGGAGGCTCCACCTCCCGATCAGCGCAGAGAGAGAGAGAGACGCTGGACTTGCGGTGGGTCCGACGGCTCTCTCTGTGCACCGCTGAGGTCCAGGAGAGAGGGGGGCATCACACTCCACTATTTCCCTCTCTCCTGCAAGCCAGGAGAGGCAGTGGGCACACGCGCAGTGCATGTGTGCGCACACGTGCGTGTGCCCGGCATGTGCTCGTGCACAACAAATGTCACGCATGTGTACAAATGCCATGGCCGATTCGGTGACCCAGTCCATCACGGCTACAAAACTGCAGCATATTATGATTGGCAGCCACCGGCATTGTTACATTGACCATAAGTAATACGAATTGATCCTAGTCCAGGAGATTGGGGAGAGCTGTGCCAGTCGCACAGAAATCACAAACTTATTATGCGGGTGGACCCTCTTTGTGCACTATTAGTATTCAATATTTCGATATGCGAGGGTGTGCTACCATAGACACAGAATGATCCTAGTCCACCAACCCAAGGAACCCCTGCAAGTGTCCTGAGGTATCGCAGTGTGCCAAGGCATACAGTTTGGGAACCACTGCTGTAGTACATTCCAGCAGCTTTCCTTACATTCACTGGAACAATATAAAAAGAATACAGTCTGTATCTGGACATGCACAGATATGTGATTCGCAGTGTGGGCGTGCATATGATCAGTTTACAAACTGAATCAAGCTCTTATGAATGAGTGGTAATTCCCAGAGAGCCCCTAGCAATGGATTTTAAAGAGGAGGAGGCGGAGGAGGAAGAGTTATGACCTGCAATGACTGCATGATCTGAGTGCTGCTGGCAGGAAGAAAAAAGAAGAAGAAACTGAAGGAATGTTTGATGCCTCTCATCACACATCTCGTTGTAAATAGAGGAAGACAGGCATGGGTGGTTGATCACTTTACACGTGGGTGGTGTCAAATCATATTGTGATAAAATCCTGCAACAAACCCACTTATTTAACATGTGTTGGTGCTGGGGGATTCGCACACTGAAATCCCCCACCTTCTGCAGGAGTAAATATCAATACAAGAACTTAACAACAGTGATTTTTACAGAGGTTAGATTGAACATGAAATAAATATAGGTACATGGTTTCCATTCCTTGGATAGCAAGCTTTTCGAATTCATTTATATTGTTCAGCATTTTTACAAAACAGTCATTGTCAAAATAGAAGTGTTAAAATTAAGATATCTTACTTCATCATTTACAGATGGAGAACAGTTAATGACAAAATAAATGATACAAGATGACACCTGCTTAACTGTATACTGTGTTCCGGGCAGGTGCATGACACTCACACATTTTACACGAGCTGGGGGAGACAGCACCGTATGATGCAGAGTAGATTTTCCACAGTCTTTCAGAAGATTGAATTGTTCTTCTAATTTAACAGTGTTCTATTTGCATATCAATTCCTTCACCTGTTACCGAAATGGATCTAGAAGTGTAGAGTATAAAATTATTTTGATACACTTGCAGAAAAGTACCTCACAATAAAATAACAAAGAATTATAGGGAACAAAATGACTTGGCAAAAGAAAAAAAGATGTAACACTTTTGTTGCAGTATTTTCTAAACAATGTAATTATCATTTAAAAAAATACTAATTTCAGTTCTTTTCTTATCATGCTCCCAATTCTTCTTAAGAAAAATAAAAATATTATCTGGCAAATGCCAAATATTGAACCCTTCCATATAGAATGTCGTCATACAGACAAAGGCCTTTATTCAGATCTGATCGCAGTACAAATTTGTTTGGAAAATGGGCAAAACCATGTGCACTGCAGATGGGGCAGATGTAACATGTGCAGAGAGAGTTAGATTTATGTGAGTTATTTTGTTTCTGTGCAGGGTAAATACTGGCTGCATTGTTTTTACACTGCAATTTAGATTTCAGTTTCAACACACCCCACCCAAATGTAACTCTCTCTGCACATGTAACATGGTTTTGCCTATTTTCCAAATTTGTACTCAGTGGCGGAACTGCCGGAGACAATGGAGTCATCTGCCGCTGGGGGACAAATCTCATCCTGCAGCCTTTCCCTAATCTCTCCCCTCTTACAGACTTACATTATTCTCCCCCTATCCCTAGCCTCCCCTCCAACAATCGTACCTTATACTCTTTCCCTAACCCCAACCTCACCTCCGGAAGTCTTAATCTATTCTCTCCCCTAACCTCTCTTCCGGCAGCCTTACCCTACACTCTCCCCTAACTGCTCCTCTTGCAGCCTTACCCTAACCTCTCCTCTTGTGCAGCAATACCCTAACCTATCCCCTAACCTCCCACCCTGCAGCCTTTCCCCAAACCTCTCCCCTCTTACAGCTTTACACTATTCTCTCCCTATCCCTGGCCTCCCCTCACAGCCCGTATCCCCTCCAGCAGCCCTATTCTCTCCCCTAACGTCTCCTCCGACAGCCTTACCCTAACCTCTCCTGCGGCAGCCTTACTAGCTAGCCAAATGAGTGTAAGGGCTGCCAACATTTAATCTGCCTCCGGGTGACTGGGACGAACTCACGCCACTGTTTGTACTGCAATCAGATCTGAATAAGGGCCAGAGAGTGAAATGTAATAGGGTAAGAGAATCAGAAAGTGAGAGATATGGTAAGAAAACTCCAGGGTTTTTTTAAAGCGGCAATCATTTACAGTGCAAAACCAGTTTGATTTTGCAGTGTAAACGATTGCCTCTTTAAAAAAACCTGGAGATTGCTTACCGAATCTCTCACTTTCTGATTCTCTCACCCTATTACATTTCACCCAGAATGTGGACACTGTAATGCCAAAATGTTCAGAATGTTGAAGTGTTCAAAATGTCGGCATTCGACATGTTGGGCAAATTTACTAAGATGGGAGTTCTATTTCAGATGAGATGTCGCTATAGCAACCAAAAAGATACTATCTATTATCTTCTAGAAGGTGCAAAATAAATAAGTTGTAGATTCTGATTTCCCCCCATAGACACTGACAATATGTTGGCATATGAAATTAGTATTAAGCGAAAACAGGGGAGTTGACATACAGACCATTCCCATACGTCTTAACCATGCCTGAAAAGTGGGAGTTGAACTGTCCACTTGTAGGCTGCGGGGGTTGGATCGATGGGAACACTGTCACTCAGTGGTGTAGCTAGATGCCACGGCGCCCAGAGCAAGGGCATGTTTCGTGCCATCCCCCCCCCCCCCATTTGTAGTAGGTGAGGCTTCTGCACAGTGAAAAGTAGGCATGGACCAACATTATACCACACACAGTAATGCCCATTGCACATTAGTGAACTTTGTAATACCAATTACACATAAATCCACATGCCGTAATGCCAATTACACTTAAGGCCACACATGATGCCCATTGCATACAATATAACAAACCATAATGCCCATTACATACTATAGAACACACGGTAATGCCCATTACATACTATATAACATACCATAATGCCCATTACATACTATATAACAAACCGTAATGGCCATTACACATTTGACACATAAGTGCCACTTACCTTCATGCTCAATGCCAAGGGGCTACATGCTCGATGCCAACGGGGACTGAAATAGCTTGTTGCCAAGTGGGACTGAAATTGCTCATTGCCAAGGTGGACTGAACTGGGCAGCAGCCCGCTCCCGGCTCCCTACCGTTATTTTCAATTCAATGCACCGCCAGCTCCCCTGCCCGCTCCCCGGGGCCTTCGGTGTCTGGGAGAGGCGCTGCTATTTTCATTTCACGTCTCCCACTGGACCGCTAGCCAATAGTCGCTCGCGGTCCAGCAGCCATCAATTGATTGACTACTGGACCGCAAACGCCTATTAGCTAGCGGTCCAACGGGAGACGTGAATTGATAATAGTAGCACGTCTCCCGGACACAGCGGGGAGCCGGGAGCAGGCAGAGGAGCGGGTAGAGGAGCAGGCAGGGGAGCGGGCGAGCTGGCGGTGCAGGCAAGGCTCTGGCGCCCTGTTATCTTCCGGCGTCCGGCGCTCGTGCTCTGCTGACTCTGCCATCGCTACACCCCTGCTGTCACTGTTGCTCTGCATAGAAGAACAGTTAATAAATGACATCTGATGCAGATCAGCTCCCAGAGTGTTGGGAAAACCCACAACATGATGAGATGAAGTCATGATGTGAGATCAAATGTGCGCAACAGGGGGCATGGCCTCTCACCTCATAACATCACACCCATTTTCTGAGCACATGCTAGTTCCAATTCCATCCTGTCAAAAGAAACCAGGTCAACATTGTCAAACTGTTCACAGTTTTGACATAGAAAATTCTGAGGATGCAGACAGTTAGGGTTTGATGTCATGGGAAAAGATAGGGTTAGACACAAGGGGAAGTGTTAGGGATTAGGGGAAATTTATTAACTGGCTCAGATGCCAGCTCTGGAACAGATCTCACATGACTAATGAGATCCAGTAAGGCGATTATGGAGCCATTGGGACAAGGGGGGCGATTCTGGATTACTCGCAGTGACCTGAATTCGGCCCCTGCCCCAATGGTCTGTTTGCAGTTCGATGTTCGCAGATTACCGAGCAATCCAGAATTAGGCCATGGGGGGTAGCCCATGTAGATTTTTTGAATGTTGACATTCAGACCATGTTGACATGTCGTACCACACCGTTATTAAAATAGGCCCCTTTAGGATAAGTCAGATATGACAAATTGCAAGAAACTACAACTAGCTGTGAGATTATTTCATCTTTTGTGGAACACAATTTCTTTGGGATTTTGCTTGGCTATTGGTTATAAAATCTGAATCATACCTCAATGAGAAAAAGGGGGAACATACTTACAGTATCTTCCTTATAGAACAAATGTTTCATAGGGTAAAGGAGAGAGAAAAGCGGTCTCAGTCTGTTAGCTAGTTTTCCATAGGACTGAGGAAGCTTGCAATTTTACCAACTGATGCTGAACATTTAGTACAGGGGTGTCCAAACTTTTTGCGACTAGGGCCAGATTTAGTGAAGTGTAAATGTGTGTGGGCCGACCATTCAGCCTGACATTCTTTGAATCACTAGTCACATCAGAATGGTCCCCCACTCTGCCCCCATTCACTCTATGTCCCCCAGCCTACCCCTTCACTGTATTTCCCCCAGCCTGCCCCCATTCACTGTAGGTCCCCCAGCCTGCCCCTCCTTCACTGTATGTCCCTCACTCTGCACCCATTCACTCTCTCCCCCAGCCTGCCCCCTTCTCTTAATGTCCATCAGTGCCTCCATTCATTGTACTGTATGTCCCCAAGCCTGACCCTCCTTCACTGTATGACTCCCATTCACTGTATGACCCCCATTCACTATGTATCTCACTCTGCCCCCATTCACTGTATGTCCTCCAGCCTGCCCCTGCTCCCCCTTCTGTGAATGGCCATCATTGCCTCCATTCACTGTATGTCCCCCAGCCTTATGCTCCCTTCTCTGTATGTTTCCCAGCCCCTTGTGTGAGCCAAAGGACTGAGAGGTAAAGCAGGCACTGCCAGGACAGGAGATGCTTGGGCTCCTACTGCCGCCCTCCTCCGCTCTGCATGTTACGGGAGCAAGCTTCCCCCTTGCTTCCCCCCTCCCCAAACACTGCTGTCACTGTGATTGTGGAGTAGGGTGATATACAAATGCAGCAGCAGGGGTAGGACTGTGGCGGCCAGCACCTCCTCAATGCAGCAGACAGCAAGGTAAAGGTGCTCTCGCTGGGGCCCCACCTTTAGTGTCCTGTGTTGTGCTTCCCACATCTGATGCTCTGCCCACTTCCAGCTGGAGGCTGCGGGCCGCTTGAAATGACAGCACGGGCTGCAATTGGCCCCCGGGCCTGACTTTGGACATGCCTGGTTTAGTATATTATTTCACTAGGGTAAGATATATTATACACTGTAGAAAACTGAAGGGATTCTACCTTAATTTCCCTACTTAAGCAGGCATAGTTGTCTTAACTGTTTGTGTAACTATTGACAAACACAACTAAAGAAATAAAAATACAGATAATACGGGGGGCGTGGCCTGGCACGCTAGCTGAGAAGACGTCTTCCCGGAGCTCCTGAGAACCCTGGCGACTTTCCCCTTCTAATCTTCTCCTACCCGTCCCAAACTACCTCCCCACCTCCCCCCTTGCTCCCTCTATGCCCCCGCCTGCCTCGGTCCATGGTTGCGGATCCGTGCAGCACTTTTAAGAGCTGCCGTAGGTTGCAGCCTGGTCCGGGGATAGCAGCCAGGGCCTCGAGTTTGGAGCCGGAGACGGAGCAGCGGCACAACGGAAGACGCCGCGAACGCAGCTGCCGGGGGACATCTCCACCTCCCCCCCCTGGCCGACCAGCGAGCATTACCATCTGCCGCCCCATCATTCTCCAGCCCGGAGCACACCACACACCCGGAATGGGCCTACACAGCGGAGGCCGTCATCCAGCCCCAGCACCCGCCTACAGAGTCCTCATCCCGCTGGTGCGAGAAAAATTCCTCCCTGGGCGGTGAGTAACCCCATTCGGGGTGCAGATCACGCCTGCCTTTCACCTCCTCACTGGCTGTGGCTGGACCCGGCCATCACCGCACCCCTCACGCGGCCACCGCCATCTTCCCCACATGCCCACCCAAGCCTGCGGCCACCTACAGCTACAGCCCCTGGCCCCCAAAAAGTCCTCCGTGGCTACTCCCACCCATCAACTACAGGGGCTGTGCCATACCCTGCATTACCCGCAGATTCCCTCTCTGGTCTCCAGCCGCTGCCGCTACACCTGGGGCCTGTACCCCGATCAGCTCCCCCCCACCTCTCCAGCCGTACAAAGCATAAAAACCGCACCACGCTGAGCCCCAGAATACCCTGCAGCCCATTCCCAGGACATAGGGGCAATCCCCTCTCTCAAAATACCCTGTTCCTGACGCTCTAACACAGGGCACTCTCAGAAGTTTCTCTTTGCAAAGCTTCCCCCCCGGGTCTTAATGTGAATATCCAGACCTCATGGCTACCACTCCGTGATGACCACAGCTTGCCCTATATATGAAGTAGTGATCCGTTGCATGAACCCCCACGGTGCCTAACTTCATCTATTCATCACCTGCATAAACAGTGCCTCATTCCAACATGCCCCCAAAGAGACCCAAGGAAGTGGCCCCAACCAAAATAAGCATGCTTGCCAGGAAATCCTCCCAGACCCCACTACCGTAAACAAGCCCTCTGCAGCATGTGTTCACCCCCCTGGGAGCACACGCAGAGCTGAACCCCCCTACCGGGATGTCGGGTATAGATGCAGACTCCGACGAGCCGGTGACGGTGAAGTCCCTCTGCCAGGTTTTCTCTGCATTCCAAGCAGAGATAGCCAAAGACCTAAAGCTGGCCATCCGCGAGGTTAGAACTGAACTGGTGGCGATCGGAGATAGAACGGACCACCTAGAGAGGAAGATGGAAGAATTGGTCACATCCCACAATGTCCTTATATCTTCATATGACCGTCAGCAACTTGAAATCACCCAATTCAAAGCCAAACTTGCTGACCTGGAGGACAGGTCCAGATGGAACAATATCAAGATCAGAGGCATACCAGAGTCAGTGACCAACTGTGAGCTCGAGGGCTTTGCCACCGCACTGTTCTGTAGGCTCCTCCCCTCCGTTGACCCCAAAGATCTTCTCATCGATCGCATTCACCGCCTACCAAGACCCAAAACAATCCCAGCCGACCTACCTAAAGACACCCTCCTGAGGCAAAGAAAACCGACACGCTTGGCGACCTCCAGCTGTTCCAGGATTTCTCTCCTGCAACCCTGGCTAGCAGGAGGGCGTTCGCCCCTATCACCCTGGCACTGCGCACCCACGAGATTCGGTACCGCTGGGGGTTCCCAGTGAAGTTGATCATCACTTATGAGGACACTACCTACAATGTATCCTCCCTAGAAGCTGGAATTAAACTCCTGCTAGAATGGGACATTTCTACCACGGGACCCCAGGGGCAGAAGCGCCCCCAGCCCCTCCGCCAGGAATGGGCTGACACCTGATGACCTTTGTGCAGCCACGGACACCCCCACTCTTTGTTCGACTGCCCATGCCACCCTGCCTCCCTCACCTCCCCACAGCGGGTTGAGGTTTCTGCGATAAGTATCAGTCTTATTACTTACTAATGGTTGCAGGTTCTTAGGCACTGGGACTGTGTTGACTGATGTTTATTGAAGCACAATGTTAGTCTGCTAAAAGTTCCTGTTTATGTGTGATATAGCCTCCCTACCGGTTAGGGATCCTGCATGTACGCTTTAGCAGGCTACACACAGTATTAGTGTTTGTCTTTTTTCCCCCTGAGTTCCACAGGTGGACTGTTAGATTTCAAAGTTCTGCTTAGTTAAGAATGTCGTTACTGGAGGGGTGGCCTCTCCTTCTCCCTCCTTCCCAGAGACGCCAGGCCACCACCCCCAAAACCCCTCTATACTACTGCATGAAAAACCTTTTTCTTTCCCCTACAGTAGTCATGCGGGTCCTAGTTGCTGGACCCTTTTGTTTTACCTTTCCCTTTACCATCCTCTCTACCTATCACCTGTCCTTCTCCTCTCCCCCCCCCCCCCGGACCACATTACCTGCTACCAATTCATCCCACCCATCACCCCTCCCACGGATACATTCGGAATACCCACAGCATTCCCTAAGGCCATGCCATGCCTAAGTTTATCTCATTAAATGTTAAGGGGCTGAACTCGACCACAAGCGCAGGATGACCCTGTCATATTTCCATAAACAAAGGGCGGATATAGTGGTCCTCAAAGAGACACACTTTGCCTCTCCTAACCCGCCCACATCCAGGGACCCAAACTACCCGATAGCCTATTACGCCAATGGCCCTTTCAAGCGCAACAGAGTTGCTATTCTCTTTAACCGCCACACCCCCTTTACCTGCCACTCCCAAACTGCTGACAAAAATGGCAGATACCTGATTATTACCGGCCTTCTAGAGGACAGACTGACGACTATAGTCTCCATCTACGCCCCTAACACAAACCAAGTAGCCTTCCTCTGCAAACTCTTCTCCCTTGTACAAAAAATCTCAAAAGGCTCTCTGATATTGCTGGGCGACTTCAATCTAGCACTTGATCCCCGTTTCCCCCCTAGCCATCAATCTCACTCAGACAACCAATCGACAGCCCTGCGTAACCTACTCCTAGAATTTGACCTGTACGACACCTGGAGAACAACTTACCCAAAAGGCCGAGAATATACCTTCCACTCCCAAGTCCACAACACCTACTCCAGAATTGATTACATCCTCTGTGACAAATGGTCCCTTCAACACTCCGCTGGAGTCGATATCCTCCCCATCACTTGGTCTGATCATGCCCCTGTGGTGTGGCAATGGAACTTCCTCCCTTCGAAAGTCCCTCCCAGGCCTTGGCGTTTGTTCCCTCACCTCCTAACAGACCCCTTAGCCAAAGACACCATATTAAAAACAATGGAAGCATACATGTCTAATAATCAGACACCGGACACCTCTGTGATTTACCGATGGTGCGCTTTCAAGGCGATTACCAGAGGGGCAGCCATACAGGCTGGAGCCACTTTGAAGCGTAGGGCCATCGCAACTCAAAAAACCTTGGAGTCCAAACTAGTCGATCTTGAGGATAGGAATAAGAAGGCCCCCTCTAACTCCCTAAAGGCAGAGTTGGCTTCAGTGCGAAGCCAACTCCAGAAACTGCTCCTTGCTCGCACCCAATCAGCTTTAAATAGGATGAGGCATAGATTCTACCTAGCTAGCAACAGATCAGGCAGAATGTTAGCCCGAAAACTACGTGCCCAACATGCCAGAAACAGAATCAAATACATCACACTTCCCCTAACAAAGAGAAAATTCACAATCCTAAAGATATCGCAAACCAGTTTGCTGACTATTATTCCAAGCTTTACAATCTCTCCCTAGACCCCTCCACACCGCAGCCCACAAATGCCACCATTCGTGACTTCCTAGACAGTTTACATTTCCCATCTCTCTCCCAAGACCAACTAGACTCCTTAAACGCTCCAT
The DNA here is from genome assembly GCF_055691185.1 of Crinia signifera. Lineage (NCBI taxonomy): Eukaryota > Metazoa > Chordata > Amphibia > Anura > Myobatrachidae > Crinia > Crinia signifera. The sequence continues at coordinate 130,753,276 of NC_139221.1, read as the reverse complement.
GGTCGCGGTCGGAAATCCAGTCGGTCATCAAATCACTCCCCCACAACAAGGCTCCTGGGCCCGACGGGTTCATCACAGACTTTTACAAGTCTTTTAGTGACCTGCTGTCCCCCTACCTAACGGACTTATTCAACGAACTCTCCTCTGCGGGGCAAGCCCCCCCAGAATTACTAGAGGCCAGAATAGTGACCATCCTGAAGCCAGGCAAAAACCCTGCCTTGTGCCAAAACAACCGCCCGATAGCCTTACTGAACACTGATATCAAAATCTTCGCCAAATGAATGGCATCCCGAATCAATCATTTCCTGCCCTTGTTGGTGCACCCGGACCAGACGGGGTTCGTCCCTGGGTGACAGGCCCCGGACAATACCAGAAGAGTATTCAACTTAATTGACTCATTATCTACAGAGCAGGATCTTCTTCTCCTCTCACTCGATGCCGAAAAGGCATTTGACCAACTTAATTGGCAATATATGCGAGAAGTTTTATCACGTTTTGGTTTCAGGGACCGGATTTTGTCATCAATTATGTCACTATATAGCTCCCCGTCGGCCCGGGTGTTCAGTAACGGCTTCCTTTCCTCCCCTTTCATAATCTCCAATGACACAAGGCAGGGTTGCCCTCTTTCGCCCCTAATATTTGTCCTTTCCATTGAACCATTAGCTATGTCCATCCACAACAATCCCAACATACCAGGTCTCCGGGTGGGCCCCACTAACCATAAACTGAGCCTCTTTGCGGACGACGTGCTACTCTTTGTGACGGACCCTCCCAATACGCTCCCACATATCCACGCGACACTAGCCTCAAACAGCGCTGCCTCTTATTACAGGCTCAACACATCCAAGACCGATGCCCTCCCGATTAACCTCACAGACTCCCTTCCCTCACTGAAATCCACATATAACTACAATTGGCAGGCTAATTCTATAAAATACCTAGGCATCCACATCCCCCCAAACATGACATCCGTATTTGAGGTTAACCTGTCTCCCCTTCTCACCTCCCTTACGTCCCTCTCCAGGTCATGGCTAGCATTTGAAATTTCATGGATGGGACGGATGGCAGCATTTAAGATGTCGCTCCTTCCCAAGCTAATGTATCTGTTCCGCACTATCCCCTATATCTTCCCCAAAAAGTCTCTGCAAATGGCCACCTCTATCCTGACGAAGTATGTCTGGTCAACAAAGCCCCCAGCTATGGCCCGCTCCAAAATGTCAATCCCAAGGGCATTTGGAGGACTCGACCTCCCTGACTTGTCTCAGTATCAAGTAGCCTGCCTCCTTGCCCCATCTAAGCACTACTTCGAAAGTCCTACTCCCAGGGCTTGGGTGGGCATTGAACAATCTCACTGCCCACATATTCCTCTTCCTGACCTACTTAAGATCCCAAAACACATCAGACCCCCCCTCCCAGCCCTCCTCCCAGCGACAGTTGCCACTCTTCATGTGTGGGATCATTTACTTACCACTCTTCGTGCCCCATCTGCCCTTATCACTACTCTCCCCATCACTACAGTGGCAAAACTAATACCCAATCTCAACCTGAACCTCTGGAAACACAGCGGGATCAAAACCCTAGGAGATGTGTCGAACGCCAACACAATCCTCCCCTTCACCTCCCTACAAGAAACATATTCCCTCCCCTCCCATGAGTACCACCACTACCTACAACTGGCCCATTGGTGGAACTCCCACTTCTCCAAACGCTCCCCCCCCAGAAGCTTGCCACCAGACAGTCCTTTCCTGACCCTCCCTGACGCTCTCCACAGGTGACATCTCCTTCTGGTATAATACCCTGATAACCCCCTCTGAGTTTACTAAGACAACTGCTCATAGGAAATGGGAGTTGGTTCTGGGCACCCAGCTTTCTGCCCCCCAATGGCGTAAGATCTTCTTATCTTCATACACAATGTCCCGCTGCCTCAATCATTCGGAGATGCATATCAAACTAATCAATCGACTTTACCTAACCCCGACCGTCTCCATACCTTCTGGCCAACATGTTCCAATATGTGCTGGCGACAGTGCGGGAATGTGGGTAATATATATCACATCTTCTGGTCTTATCCCAAACTCAGGGAGTATTGGGGGGAGGTCTTTCATCTAATTTCCACAGTGCTCCAGATAACCCTTCCCCCTGACCCACTCCTTGCCCTACTCCATGTATACCCCCAGGAACTCCCGGCAGGGAAAACATATGTCCTCGGACACATCCTCATCGCGGCACGAGCAAATCAAAACAATGGAAACAACCCTCTCCCCCTCCCTTCCTTCAGGTTATTCTAAAAACGAACCACCATTACCTTATGGAGACCAGCTTCCAGCCCCACTCGACCAAACCCTCCTCACCCCACTCCAGATGGGCTCCCTGGTGCACCTACACAACGAAAGGAGCAGGGACTAAGTTCTTCTCCTCCGAGCCCCCTGGGCAGTCATCTATGTTCAGCCTGAATGATATCCCAGACCCAGTCTTTCCCCCACCCCAGGTACTCGATTAGTGCTTATCCCCCCGCCCCCCCGAAGAGTTAGCCAGATTCAGGCAGGATGCCAACAAAAAAATGTCTTCTTATGCCAACAGAGCCATGGTTATCAAAGGTTGTTTATCTAGTCTTGCCCTAATGCTCTATTTTGTTATGTGTATTACTTGCCTCGTGTACAGCTCGCTCTGCGTAGCGACGTGTTTTTGCTTTGTTTCACCTGTTATATTCACTGTACTGTTCCCAATCCTGAATGCAGTCGTCCGTCGTCGTCCCCCAAGTACCCCTTTTTCCTCTTCTGTACCCCATATAAAACTTTGTGTTAATAAAAATCTATTGATGGGAAAAAAAAATACAGGTAATACTGCTTGCTGCCTATCTGAAAATTGTGAGATCGAATATTCGGATCTGGCAGTTTTTATTATCAATATTGTAAATGTTATGCACCGCAGACCTTCACCGTGGAGAAAGCAGCATACATACATACATACATACAACAGAGACATACAGGATATAAAAAATAAGACTTTAAAATAAGGATAAAGTGGGCCCTTACAATTTATTAGGAAATAGGCAGAGTGACTATAGGTCAAGAGGAAGGTGTGCGGCCCAGAGTATTGAATGTTCTAGTTGGAAAGTACATATTGCAACAGTGTAAGTAAAAAGATGGCTGTGTTATACTTAAAAAGACTTTGCTATAGCTTAACCAGGAGTGTTTGGGAACATGCGTGCTTCCTTGTTAAAGCCATGACAGAACCATAATAGTTAGGAGTGAAAACAGCCTTTTGTGCTTACTGTGAAATCCTTTTCCCTGATTCCAATGGGGACACTGGAGCCCCTGGTGTATAGCAGGTGGGAACTTGAAAACAATCTTAACCCCTTCCCGACATTTGACGTACATTTACGTCATGGTCGGGAAGTACTTCCCGACACATGGCATAAATGTACGTCATGACTTGTAACTGTCACCGCGTCTATAGATGCGGTGACAGTTTGGAGATGTCTGCTGTCCCTGACAGCAGACATCCCCCCTCGCCGCCCAGGGGGGGCAGGGATGCCCCCCCCGGTTGGCGATCGCTGCGATTGGCTGTTCAAATGTGAACAGCCAATCACAGCGTTTCCTGTGTTACCGGCGGCTAAGCCGCTCGGTAACACAGAGATCGGTGGTGATCGGTGCTGTTAAGTACAGCACCGATCACCACCGAGCGGCAGCCCGCCCTCCCACCCGCCCGGCAGCCTAACCTCCCACCCACCCGGCAGCCTAACCTCCCACCCGGCAGCCTCCCTCCCACCCAGCCAGCAGCCGCAGCGCCAGCCCCCCTCCCACCCCCCCGCCAGCCGCAGCACAAACAATAAAACAACAGTAAAACAATAAAAATGAAATATATATATATATATATATATATATATATATATATATATATGTGTATATATGTATATATATATGTATATATATATATATATACACATATATATATATATACTGTATGTGTGTATATATATATATATATATATATATACACATATATATATATATATACACACACACACATATATATATATATATATATATATATATATATATATATACAGTGATCGGTGCTGTTAAGTACAGCACCGATCACCACCGATCGCCAGCCCCCCCCCCCTCCCACCCGGCAGCCCCCCCTCCCACCCACCCGGCTGCCGCAGCGCCAGCACCCCTCCCACCCCCCCACCAGCCGCAGCGCCAGCCCCCCTTCCAAAGCTGGTGAGCAAAATGGGGTCGCATGTGGGGGGGTTCCACTGTATTGGTGCTTCGGGGGTCTTGCTAATGCGACATAGCACCCACCATTCATTCCACCACCAAATATCACTCCTTCCCTTCTGAGTCCTGCCATGCACCCAACTGGTATTTTTTGGTCACATGTGAGGCATTGCCGTACTCGGGAGAAATTGGGGCACATATTTTGGGGTGCTTTGTCTCCTTCATTCCTTGCGAAAATGAAAAATTTTGAGCCAGAACTGCATTTTTGTGTAAAAAATTACATTTTTTTACACAAAAATGCAGATCTGGCTCAAAATTTTTCATTTTCGCAAGGAATGAAGGAGACAAAGCACCCCAAAATCTGTGCCCCAATTTCTCCCGAGTACGGCAATGCCTCACATGTGACCAAAAAATACCAGTTGGGTGCATGGCAGGACTCAGAAGGGAAGGAGTGATATTTGGATTTTGCAGCACAGATTCTGGTTGAATGACCCCTGAAGCACCCATACAGTGGAACCCCCCCACAAGTGACCCCATTTTGCAAACTACACCCTTCAGGGAATTCATCAGGGGGTATAGTGTACATTTCAAACCCCCAGGGGTTTCACCAATTTTGATACAACTGAGCTGTGAAAATGAAAAATTAAATTTTTTCATTTTCACAGCCCAGTTGTATCAAAATTGGTCAAACCCCTGGGGGTTTGACATGTACACTATACCCCTAAATGAATTCCCTGAAGGGTGTAGTTTGCAAAATGGGGTCACTTGTGGGGGGTTCCTAAATTTTAGCATCTTATGGTGCCTAGAAACCTACATGGTGCCTAAAAAATAATCTCATAAAAAAGGAGGCTCCAAAATCAAGTAGGTGCTCCTTCTATTATGAAGCCTGTGGTTTGGTCAACGTGCACACTAGGGCCACATATAGGATATTTTTGAAAACAAAAGAATTGGGGGAATCAATTTTTAGTCACATTTCTCTAGTAAAATCTACTGTGTTCCTTAGAAAAATGTATTAAAATTGCAAATCTGCAAAAAAATGAAATTTTGAAATTTCACCTACACTTTGTTTTAATTCCTGTGAAACACCTAAAGGGTTAACAAACTTCCAAAATGCTGTTTTGAATACTGTGAGGGGTGCAGTTTTTGAAATGGCATCATTTATGGGGGTGTCTAACATACAAGTCCTTCAAAGTCACATCAGAACTGAACTGGTCCCTAAAAAAATCAGTGTTTGAAATTTTCTTGAAAATTTGAAAATTTGCTATTCATATTGTAAGCCTCCTAGTGTCCAAAAAAATTACAAGGAAGTTGAAATAATGATGGAAACATAAAGTAGACATATGGTCTATGTTAGTTATTAACTATTTTGAGTGGTATGATTATTTGTCTCACAAGCAGAAAATTTAACATTTTGCAAATTGCTAAATTTTCCATTTTTTTTACGACATTTTGGTATTTTTCACAAAAAAACACAGACTGTATCGACCCAAATTTACCACTAACTTGAAGTACAATGTGTCACGAGAAAACAATCTCAAAATCACTGTGATAAGTAAAAGCAAAAAAAAGTTATACCCACTTAAGTGATACATGTCAGATTTGAAAAAAATGGCTCTGTCAGGAAGGCAAAAACTGGCTCTGTCAGGAAGGGGTTAAGCTCCTCCTCTTGTATATTTTGGACATGGGCCCTTATTCTGATCGGTGCGGTAATATCCGCGTGCGTTCGCCCCGCCGATGTTTTGTGTCTGCGCATGTGCAGAGGCGTCTCTGCGCATGTGCGAGCGGGGCGTACGGCCAAATCCCGCATGATATGTGAACACTCCGAACAGGGGGTGGAGAGGGGCGTGAAGGGCTATTTGGGCTCATTACCATATGCATACGCCCCGCGTTTCATGGGCGTACGTATGGTAATGCGGCGGTGACGCACGTGTAGGGGGCGGACATATGACATCGCCGGATGTCAGCTGCCCGCCCAGATCCCTGCTTTTGCACGGAAAAATGTCCGTGTGGTCTGAGGTTGCGGGTGCTGGTGGAGCACTCGGTCCTGCATTCGATGGTCTGCGACCATCGAATGATGGGGGAGGTTCCCTTAGATGGAGGAGGCGTATTCCGTGAAAAATACACGTGCGGTCCGTTCGGCCAGCTTCTTACCGCATACGGACGGAGTTGGCGATCCGTATGGAAGGCGGGGTTTCGCACGCACGGTCCTGGCCGCATAATCGGCTCTGGCCGCACCGATCAGAATAAGGGCCTTGGTCTCAATTTCAAAAAATCCTAAAAAGGACTGATGCAGTATAAATAGAGGGAGAGAGCATTCTGTAAAACCACACAATAAAAATACATAAAAAAAACAAAAAAATTACAAACCTTACTTAGATACAGTACTTAAAAATTTGAGGGAGAATATCCAATGTCCCCCACAGAATTGGAGAAAATTATTTAATGGTTTGTACTGTTTCTATGTGGAACAATTGAGATGTCCCAAAGTTGCCCGTGAGGAGGGAATGCTCTTGTGCTGTGTAGAACACCCTTCGCCTACAAGTTTCAACCTCAGACATGTAAGTATTGAACTGATAAAACTTTACAAGAGTATGCACTGAAGACCAGAAGGCTACTTGCAATCCTTCCTTCCCAGCACAAATGAAGTCACAAAAAAATGAGCTGACATCACATTTTCAAAGGACAGGTCTCACCAACCTAATGTAAAATTAGTGGATTACAGTAGTAATTCAATGATCAATGGACTGTTTGGAAACTGGCCAACCATGTTTGTTAACATTGCATAGAACAGTGGTTCCCAACCCTAGTCCTCAAGTGCACGTTTTCCAGGTCACCCGGCAGGTGCACTGATTATTCAGGCACATTTGAAAAGATCCACAGGTGGAGCTAATTATAGCACTTGTGATTCTGTGTGGAGACCTGCAAAACATGCACTGTTGAGGGTACTTTAAGGACCAGGGTTGGGAATACTGGTATTGGACCAGGGTTTGGACCACTGGCATAGAACAAGGGTGGCAATACTGGTCTTCATGATCTACCAACAGTTCATGTTTTTCAGGCCACCTGTGGATCTATAGAATGTGTCAGATATGAATGAATGCAGCAAGTTTGAAAATGTGACAGTTAAGGTGCCCATACACTAGTAAGATTTATCTTCAGATCTGGCTGGTTGGAACAAAAACATGGTTATGGATGAGTGACAGTTTGTCAGTTTTCCAGCATTTCCAAGCAAATGGTCAACTATTTGCTCTCATCCATAACCAGGTTTTTGTTCCAACCAGCCAGATCTGAAGATAAATCTGTGTGTGTATGGCCACCATTAGTAATTACTACTCCTGTGCACCAGCTAGGTGGTCGGAAAAATTTGGACTGTTGGTAGCCCTCAAAGACTGGTTTGGTTAGCCAAGGCATAGAACAAAGGGGTCATCGATATGATGCATTTCCTCGGTCCAGAACCACAATTTCCTGATTGATATGCAAAATGGTCTCCTTTTGTAAAACGCAACAGAATATACTGCACTAAGTAAGAAGCTGTTAATAAATTAATAAATAGGTCCTTAGTGAGGTCCTCTGTCATCTGTACAAGCAGCTCAATTTTACGATATCATCAATGACAGATATACTCCTGGATGTGGACTGACAATATCATTTGTAAAATTGCTCAGTGTGTATGCACAATATCCTTTGACTAAGAGTACCAGGGAGTTCAGTGGAAGTCGTTTTCCACATTGCATCATTTGCAGTGCCGTCTAATGTGTACTCGCTTTATTTAAACTTTATTTTATTAGGATTTAGCCATCTATTGCACAACAAATCTTCTAATTGATGGAAAGATAGGAAAAAGCAACACACATTTTTTTTCACTTATAAAGTGATCAAGAGCATGAGATTATTCAAGCCTACTACCAATAATATTAACCCTTTGAATGCCAACGTCGCTGTGAACGATCCTCAAAATATCCACTAAAAAATGGCTGCATCGCTCATAGCGATTGCTCTTTTAGTATAAATAAATACAAGTACAGCCAAGTCACTTATGCTGCTTTCCCACTGCTGAAACGGGTCATTACCCATTTTATTTTTAAACAGGTTTTTAAATGGCAAGAGCCATAAAGACCCTTTCCCACTGCAGCTTTTAAACGGTAAATTACCGTTTAAAAGCCATTTTTGGCACATTCACACTGCCGTTTAAAAACCCGTTTAACCCATACAAAATATGAGGGGGGGGGATTAAAAAAAAAAACAGCGTGGGGTCCCCCCCACAGCTGTAACCAGCACCAGGCTGAAAGAGCCGGGGCCGGTAATTAAAAATCAGGGAAACCGACAAATAGGGGTTCGCCGATTTTTAACAACCAGCCCCAGGCTCCAGGTCCGGGGCTGGTTCCAAAAATATGGGGGACAAAATTAGTAGGGGTCCCCCGTATTTTAAGAACCAGCCCCAGGCACAACCAGCCAGCAGGGTAATGCCACAGCCGGGGGACACTTATTATATAAGGTCCCGCGGCCAAAGCATTAACCCTACCGACCAGTCAGCCTGGCCAGGGGTCCTGGGGGAGTGGGGACCCCCCAATAAAGGGGTCCCCCCCTCCAGGACTTACCTGACCAGGCTGAAGCCTGGTGCTGTCCCCGGTGGCCCTGTGCGGTGGCCACCGGGCTGATCATTGTGTAAAAAAATAGATGAAAAACCTATTGTTTTAAACTGTGGAACTATGAGTCCCAGCAAGCCTCCCCCGCAAGCTGGGACTTGGAGAACCACAAGTCCCAGCCTGCGGGGCATTAAAGGGCCCGCTGGGTCTTGTAGTTCCACAGTAAAAGAAATAGATACATAAATACACACTGACACATTATAAAAATAAAAGTTTAACATTACACAAACACACTGATACTTACCTATCTTGATCCCGTAGGTAGGTCCCAGGGTCCGGTCCGGTGGCTTGGTTCCGGGGCCTTGGTTCCGGGTCCGGGGCTCCAGGGCTGAAGAGTCTGGGGTCCTGGATCCGTAGTAATCCAAAGGGGTACCTGGGGAAAGAAATCCTACTCACCTGTCCTCTGGCGTCCACCCCGGCATCTTCACTTCAAGACGCGCTGCTCCCGGCTGCTGGTACCCGCTCCGCTGTATACTAGAGACGCAGAGATACTTCTTCCTCTGCGTCTCTGCTCAGAATGAATTCTATTGGCCGCCTAGCGGCCAATCAGGAGCCGAGAAAGTCGGCTCCTGATTGGTCAGAATTCATTCTGAGCAGAGACGCAGAGGAAGAAGGATCTCTGCGTCTCTAGTATACAGCGGAGCGGAGCGGGTACCAGCAGCCGGGTATTTGCCAGGGCAAGCAGTAATTTCCAGTATCCTGTCTCAGTGTGAAAGGGTCTTTGTGAAATTCCCAGGTGTTATGCCCCTGGAATTAGACACCGGTTTTTTTGCAGGGTTTTTCCTGGGTAATACACGGGTGTATGGCAGTGTGAACACCACAGACCCCGGTTTTTCTCACAAAATGCAAAAAAGCAAGTCCATTGGGGGATCTAATTATGTGATATGTGACAGCCAGCCAATAAAAGCTGGTTTTTAAACAGCCAATCACAACAATTTGTACAAATTTCCCAACACCCAATCAAATTCCACACACTTGTTGGAAGGCAGACCATGGAAAGCAGTGTGAAAGGGGCAGACACGGGAAATTTCCGGGTCTGAGGTGCAGTATGAAGTGGGTCTGTTGAGCTAAGAAGCTCTGTGCCCCGCCAAAAATCCGGCAAGAAAAACCCGGGATTTTGCAGGGGAGGCAATGAGAACGCAGCATTAGTGATGTAGAAAAAGGGTCTGACTACTGCTGAAAAGAGGTCAGAAATAAAAGAGTATCTGGTGAAACTGTGACATGGGATTGGATGGCCCAGCAGGAAAATACATGTACTTTTCTTAGCTTGCAGTGGTCTATACAGTTTTAACATAGTTTGGGTGAAGGCATTTCCGCAGATGTCTGGTGAAGCTGATCCAGGTGTACAAGGACGTTGTCCGCCTGCCACACATATAGGACACATTGGACCAACCTGGGACATTTTTTAGAAAACACAGAACTATCCTTTCCAGGTATGCTTCTGTGCATGCTCCTCATACCTGACATTGAAATATAATTAAAGGGAAAAGCAGAGACAGACGACAGAATGTTTCCTTTTAAAGAATGGCCCCATTGTTTTACAGTTTCAACTAAAAAGTATACCATGCCTTACAAAGACCACACACAGATGTTGGATTTGAATATCTACGTTATTAAATATGCAACCCAGCAAATTTAGGCCCTTATTCAGTTCTGATCCCAGTACAAATTTGTTCTCAAAATGAGCAAAACCGTGCTGCACTGCAGGTGGGGCAGATGTAACGTGCAGAGAGAGTTACATTTGGGTGAGGTGTATTGAAACTAAAATATAAATTGCAGTGTAAAAATAATTCAGCCAGTATTTACCCTGCACAGAAACAAAATAACTCACCCAAATCTAACTCTCTATACATGTTACATCTGCCCCACCTGCAGTGCACATGGTTTTGCCCATTTTCCAAACAAATTTGGGTACTTAAGTAGTATCTGGACGCCCGATTATCGCATCCGACCAAATCGCATGCGATGCGATGGACCCGATTTTCCATAGGATTCTATGGGAAAAAGGGTCCTTTTCATTTCCCCACTATCCAACTACGCATGGAGTTGGATATAAACCTGTGGCGAGCGTAGCGAGCCACCGAGCCCGAAGTGTGGCGAGCACAGCGAGCCCCGCAAGGGGACGCGGATTCGTTAAAAAGTATTCCGCATCCCCTCGCTACGCTCGACACAGGTTTATATACAACTCCATGTAGTTGGATAGTGGGGAAATGAAAAGGACCCTTTTTCCCCTAGAATCCTATGTTAAAATGGACTCAGTCCATTTTAACATTGAATCCTATGGAAAAATCGGGTCCATCGCATCGCATGCGATTTGGTCGCATGCGATGGACCCGATTTTTTAATCGGGCGTCCAGATACTACATAAGTACCCAAATTTGTACTGTGATCAGATTTGAATAAAGCCCATATGAGCACACCACAAAGCTGTCCTAGCCCAGTACTGGTCTTATTTAAAAAAAAAAAAAAAAAACAATTCTGTAAATCCTCATCTTGCTACTGATACATGTTGAATAATACAAAGTTCATACCCTCCAACATCTTATGGGCTGAAATCGGTACACAGGGGGCGTGGCCACTGGCAAAAGGGAGTGACCTTGTGCATACCTCCCAACTTTTGCAGTTCAGCATGCGGGACGCTGCTGCCAAAAATTTCGGGAGGGGGGGTGTGGTGGTGGCCTAATTGGGGGGCGTGGCCTATACTCGCGGCTCTTCCGCGAGGCCACGCCCCAATTTTGCCGCTATGAGGGCATGACCCAGAGGCTCTGTGAGCCTCTAGCCATGCCCCCAGCCCCCTGGCTGCGGGAATAGATGCTGTGCGCATGAGCACAGCGTTTATTCCCCGCTGCTTAGCAGCCGACAGGGGGGACTCCCAACAGCCCCCCCCACACCACGGGACACTGCTGCCCGCGGGTGGGACAGCGGGACAGGCCCTGACAATCGGGACTGTCCCGATAAAATTGGGACTGTTGGGAGGTATGCTTGTGTAAAATGGGCATGTCATCAACAGTGACAGGAATAATAATAATAAATATTGAAAAAGCTGTCAGACTTGTGCAGAAGACGGTACTTGTGAGTTATCCGGGCGTCCGATTTTTTGATTGTATGCCTTAAGTTAAGGCATACAATCAGATGCGATGCGATATCGCATCGCATCGCATCGCATGCGACCATCGGATGCGATGACCCGATTTTTCCATAGGAATCAATGTTAAAATGATTCCTATGGAAAAAGGGGTCCTTTTCATACCCCTACTATCCAAGTGGGCATGGAGTTGGATATAAACCTGTGGCGAGCGTAGCGAGCCACCGAGCCCGAAGCGTGGCGAGCGAAGCGAGCCCCGCGAGGGGACGGTATTGGACGGGGTTGGATATAAACCTGTGGCTACGCTCGCCACAGGTTTATATCCAACTCCATGCCCACTTGGATAGTAGGGGTATGAAAAGGACCCTTTTTCCCATTGAATTCCATGTTAAAATGGACTCAGTCCATTTTAACATTGATTCCTATGGAAAAATCGGGTCATCGCATTGCATCGCATCCGATGGTCGCATGCGATGCGATGCGATGTCCCGATCCGACCCGATTTAAAAATCGGACGCCCGGATAACTCACAAGTACCCAGAAGACACCTAACTGGGGAGAGAATAACAGAATTGGGTATTTATGTAAATTGTTGTTCCAGTGCTTAGGATTCATGAATGTAGTTTGATACCATCCTCTGGTATTGGTTGCAGTGCGGGGGATGGATTTGGTGGGTGCTAATTGGTGCCGTCAGTCAGGCTAGCTGAGAGGCAGTTTGAAAAGGTGTTATCTGTGCACTTAACTTGTATGGGCATCATGGACAGCCAGTGCTGCTGGTTTCTCAGGGCTCCGGATTCAGGACTCCGACTGCCGCTTACCCCAGAAGAGCGCCGGAGGTCTCCGCCGCCGTTGGGTCGCAGGTGCCTGCAATCCTGTTATGGAGTGCGTGGCTCCGGTCAGGAACATTCGCTGGTCCGCAGCTAAGAGGCAGGGTGGGTGGACTCAGTGATGACCATTGGAGCTGTCACTCAGGAACGGAGGCTGAGTGCTGCTGTTAATGAGAGGAGTGGACTGAAGCGTCGCCTCCCGGCCCCCTGCTGTGTGATTGGATATGGTGCAAGCCTCGCTCTGCAGCCAGCCCCTTTTTCCTGGTGCCACCTCCAATAACAACAGCACCACTGATTAACTGTGTAACTCCATCACCAAAATACGGTACATTCGGTACGCTATGATTTAGCCGCTACAGACCATTAAAAAAACGTACTGTACCGGCAAAAACGGTACAGTTGGAGGGTATGAAAGTTATTTCTCTCTCCTTCGCAAACACTGTTTTCAAGCCTTGTCACAATGGCTTTAAACCCATTCACACCACTACCTGGACCTGGGATAATGCCGGGGCATTTAGATAACATCTTCTCAAATTGCCAGCACCTGGGTTATACCGTTCACACTGCTCTGTAACCCATCCGGGTAGATACCCAGGACTATCTTTCTCACTGGGCTGGGTGGGATACTACCCAGGGGCCCTGGAGCAGCCTAAGGCAGGGCAAATCAAAAACAAAATGTTGCTTACGGCACTTTTATGTTTAGTTTTTTTTATTTCAGATTGGATTAATTGATTTCCACACGTGTGAAACGTCTGACACTTTAGAGGGGTATAACTATCTAGCCCCATTTAGTCATGACATCACCTTTGATAAAGCTGCTTTATACAGTGAAATGCGTCAGCTCTACAAACCTCTCCACCCTACTTTGACACCGTACTGTCCAAACTAGCCCTGCTGACACCTACTGTGTACACTCTGATTGAGACACCCACTGGCAAGTGGTACAGCCCGGCCATTAACAGATGCAGGAGACACAGGACCCAAGTCCATATATTCCTCCAGTGGAAGTCGGGAAATCAATTTGTCAAGCCAACACTATCCGCACTACATGAGGAATCGATCGTTCTCCACCTATATGTGGATGGTAACTATTTGCATCTATCTTTGACTCTCAGAGACAGCTTTATCTTCAGAGGAATAATAGGAACGGACAGTTTCCTTTGTGAAATGAGGTACCAACTAATGAAGTGCAGATTATTATTACGTTTTAATGGGTCAATTGTTATTATTTTAGGATTGATACGTTTTTCGCTACAATATAAACGTTCTTGTGAAATCAATTCAATCATTAGTGTACATGTTTTATTAAGTACGGCACGGCTATTGGCTTTTTTCCGTTCTTTTTGCGCATGTTTATCTACCCTGTTGCTAAACAGCTGCTTATATTGTGAAACAGATTGTGTCTAATTGCCTCCACTGACGTCCCCTAATGGGGGTCCTTGTTTCTTACCTACTATTTATTTCTTATTCATTTAACAGTTTGTTATATAACACACACATATTCCGCAGCGCTTTACAGAGAACATTTGAACATTCACATATATTATTTAGAAACCGCAAACTCCTCCAGTTATTTTTCAGCCATTTGAACATATGAAAGTCACACAAAAAAATTCCAGCATCCACTGTTAAAAACATCTAAATGTATAAAAGGACAGTTCACGTGTAAATATACAGAATGTAGAGGGTAGGAAAAAAAAAAGGTTTCAAGCTTTCAGTTTAGTTTATATATAGTTCCAATTCAATAAACCCTAAATGTGTCTCTGTGCTGCAAATATGATAGCACTGCACTCACAAATTTTAGTTCCCATGTATATAGAATTTCCAGCATAACTCGTTCTGGCAGCCAGTTGTCCTTTACAGTTTAATGCAAAAAAGAAAATTCCTTTGCATTGCATAAGCTGGAAGGAAGAAAAACTATGCATAAATAAATAAAAACATCTAAAAATATTGGCAATTTAGGAATTAAGTAATATTGTAAATTACTGCCAATGTTATTACTGTAGTTTTTTTAGTGAAAGTCATTGGTGTATGATTGCCATGTTTCTAATAGTAAGGTCGCACATTCTCTTTATTAAATAAATTCCTTAGGCAAGTGACAGAATATTCTAATTTGCTTATTCAGACTTACAAAAAATTATTGTTTAGACCAGTGGTTCCCAAACTGTGCACCGTGGCTCCCTGGGGTGCCTCGGGACACATGCAGGGGGGTTCCCTGGGTTGGTAGTCCAGGACCAACTCAAATTATTAATGGTTAATTATTTATAAGCAAAACCAGTGCTGGTGGCTGCCAGTCCTAAAATGTGTACAAACAGAAGCAACTCCTGCCCTTTTCCCTTGCCCTGTGGCTCAAACATTTAACTCACCTGTGGCAACAAGCATAAAACCACCTTGGCAATGAGAACAAAACCCCCTTGTCAACGAGCTTGAAACCCATGGCATCAAGAATGAAGTCCCCAGCAATGAGCAGGTAGGTAAGCAGCATTTATATGGCATAATATGTAATGGGCATCATGGTGTGTGTGGTATAATGTGTAATGGGCATTACAGTGTGTGGCACAATGTGCAATAGGCATTACAGTGTGTGGCACAATGTGTAATGGGCATTACAGTGTGTGGCACAGTGTGTCTAAGGGGCTTTAGCTAGCGCAGTGTGTATAAGGGGTACCACTTAAAAATTTTATAGCGCGCCTGTGGTGTGCACTATCCCTTTTTGCGGTCTAAATCTAAATGCACGGTGCGCATCGCACCATGTATGGGCTCCCTTAGTTTGTCTGGGTCCTACACTTATAAAAAACAAAACGTGTCAAGCCCTGCCATAAAGTGTGTACCATATGGAGAATGGGTCATAAATTGCAGCTTATTCAATCTTCTTCAGGATGCCTTAACATTCGCCAATAACCCACACAGATTGAGTGTGGATGCTTGTTTTAATAACATTGCTTTAACTCACTAAATGACTGCTGTGTTTAAGTGAAGGGACCTGATTAAATATTACATTTTATACACTAAAAACAAATATTAACGGTACTTTATTTTCTATTCTTTGGTATGAAAACGTGATGTGTATATAATGCTTGCTTGCCTACTTATTTGT
The DNA here is from genome assembly GCF_055691185.1 of Crinia signifera. Lineage (NCBI taxonomy): Eukaryota > Metazoa > Chordata > Amphibia > Anura > Myobatrachidae > Crinia > Crinia signifera. The sequence continues at coordinate 130,737,395 of NC_139221.1, read as the reverse complement.
ACTTGTCTCCTGGATACACAAGAAGAGAAGATGCTGATGTGCAGTTTGGGGTGGATGGCAACTGGCATTGATGTCATCAAGACCGTCCCCCATTCTAGATGAATGCCGAGATTCGCGTGGCCAGTCTAAGGTTATGCAATTGATGTACTTTAAGCCCGACCCCTGCCCTAAGCACCACAATTACTGCCATTTATCTCTGTAGTTGAGAGGGATATTGGAGTCCAGGGAGGTGGTGGGAGACTAGCCCACCCTTAGGGGGGCCCGGGAGGGACATTTGATTTTAGGGTAAGCAAGTATGACATAATATACTATTAAGTTTGTCTTCATCCATTTTCCAACATGAAAGTGATGGTAAGGAGGAGGCGACAACCACATCTACCAATGTCCAATTGTTAAAGTTTGACTTAGCGCATAAAACATTACAACTCATAAAAAAGTCTGGGCTAAATGGATAGATTCTCCATATTTCCCAAAACATTGATTCTGAATGGATTGTGTCTGCAGCGGTGACCATGGGTACTAATTATTGTCCCTGTGTCAACTATTTTATTTAGCGCCTGTCAGTTGGCATGAGTGGTTCTTATCATCCAGCGTAAGGTTGACAAAAATCTAGATTATGGGTTGTAAAGTTTATATATTTTGATTTGATGTCTTATTCATGTTATGGTGTATTGTTCTGTGATGCCTTTTGTCTAATAAAAATACTATTTTTTATGTTTTTTTTTTTTTTTTAAATAAAGAATGAAAGTGGTAGGGAGCAGACAGTTTTGGGAACACAAAGTAATTAAGGTTTCAAACTACACTGTACTAGCATTTGATGATATAGAATTCATTGCTAGACACAAATTCCCACTTTTAGATCAATTACCTTGTATATTATGTGAAGCACTACACTATTTTTTTTTTTCCTGCTTTTAAAAGCAATGGATATTTTGACCATTGGGTTAGATCATACAGTTCTGCAATTAATCACATAAATAAAGTGATCTTGCTACCGTGATATTTGTTTCCATAGGAATAACAGTTAATCACTGTAGCAGAAGACTTTCTTGTCAGGCAGGGCTGTTGATCTTTGTGGTGCAGCATGTTGGTATGCCAGGGGGACTTTTTTGTCATTTTGGGGGTGAATAGTTAATTTCAATTAATCCCGTAGAATAATGTACAGTTTTCTACACAATTAATCTCCTGAGACTAATTTGAGAGACTACACATCTCCCATGTAGAGAGGCCCTAAAGGAAAAATGGCGTTAAATAATATGAACATTTTGTGCTTTATACAGAATACAACTTCCACTCATTAAAATGCATGTGCATTAGAAAATCCAGTCATATCAATATGTAAAAAAAATCAAGACCGCCATATTCGTAGTAAATGTCAGCATTTAGCACTATTGACTATTCACACCCAACCAAACACCCCCCCCCCCCCCAAAAAAAACACAGGAAAAAACCAAACCAGCAAACACGGGAAGCCCACAAATAAACTGGCTTTAGTGGATTTACGGTACTTGTTTCCTAGCACGGCGCCAGCGATAAAAATTGTATCCATCGGGACCCACCAAAAATCGCATCGCATGCAACCAAATCGCGATTTTTAATCAATGTAAAATGGTCCCTGAGACACGATTTTACATTGACTCCAATGTTAAATTGCCCCCAGACCCCAATTTTTATTGTTTCCCAACCTGATGGGTTAAATGCCCCCCATTGTTAACGCCACCCCACGCTGAACGCCAACCCGAAGCGTGGCAAGCACAGCGAGCCCGCGAGGGGCGGCGGTACGCGTCCTCCGACCTTTTCATACCCCCACTATCCACGTCGGCGTGGAGTTGATTTTATATAGTGTGGCAAGCACAGCAAGCAACGGAGCCCGAAGCGTGGCGAGCGCAGCGAGCCCCGCGAGGGGACGCGGAATACATGTGAAGTAATGCGCGTGCACTCGGTACGCTTCGGGCTCGGTGGCCTTATTTTCTTCTACAATGACCCCGAAGCGTGGCAAGCGCAGCGAGGCCCGCGAGGGGACGCGCATTACTTCACAGATATTACGCGTCCGCTTGCCACACTATATAAAATCAACTCCAGGCCGACGTGGATAGTGGGGGTATGAAAAGGTCGGAGGACGCGTACCGCTGAGCTTGCCACGCTTCGGGTTGGTGTTCATCGTAGGGTCGCGTTAACAATGGGGGGGCATTTCTCATGTAAAATATCCATAAGGGTGGGTATACAATGAAAAATCGGGTCCATTGGACCATTTAACATTATTCCCTATGTAAAATCGCATCCATCGCGTCGGTCGCATCGCATGCCTTAACTTAAGGCATGCGATGGACGCGATTTTTTAATTGTCGGGGAAAAGGCTAAAAATAGCCCTAAAATCGCGTCGGTCGCGTCCATCGCATACTTTTTTTTCTTATTTATTAACAGTTTCTTATATAGCGCATACAAATTCCGCAGCGCTTTACAGAGCATAGTTATGAGCAAACACAAAACAAATTACATTACAAGACAGTTTAGGACAAGTACATGGTTAATACAGATAGTTGCATCAGGGGACAGGACACTGAAGCAATTATCAGGGTGGCAGTGGTTTATATATTCTAAGAAAGGCACATGAGGAGAGAGGGCCCTGCGATCACCTACGATGGGCGCCGTGCTAGGAAACAAGTACCGTATTTACTTACCGGTTTATTACAAATAGTTAATCTTTCCCACATTTTACACACACAGCCATTATTTTGCTCCTCAAACCCCAAAGGGACTCCGTTCTCTTATGCTGTCCATGTGTGTAATGTATACAATTAAGCAGATTGGGATTCTCAGGTTCACTCTTTGGTAAAGGTAAAGGGCAGGATTTGTTTCTATGGCTGTGGATCACATGGTCAACCAAAAGTTGGTCGACAGTCATTAGGCCGACACCACTAGGTCGACATACTGAAAGGTCTAGGTCGACGTGGGACAAGGTCCACAGGTCGTTAGGTCAACACAAGCATTAGGTGGACATGAGCAAGGTCGATGGTGGTTTGCTACACTCGACATACTATTTTATTCTCCCACCACGCCCTAGTGGATGGCAGTGCATGAAATACCGCCTGTCGGCTCAAAAAACAGTGCAAAACCCCATGTCAACCTTTTGACTGTCGACCTTGCGTTTGTGTCCACCTTGTCCCATGTCGACCTAGTGGTGTTGACCTAATGACTGTCGACCAACCAACGGTATCCCACTTCTATGTGTACACATATTTTATGACTGGCAGCCACTAGCACTCCTTTTGTCCATAAGTAATTTGTTCCTGGACCAACAAACCGTGGCACCCCTGCAAGTGTCCTGAGTCACCCCAGGGAGCCGCAGCTCACAGTTTGGGAACCACTGCACTATGCACTAAAAATCTGGTACTGCATGGGAGAAAATGTAATGTGCAATTCAGTAATTTGCTGTCAAAACCTGGAAACAGACAAAACCAGCCATTCAGACAAGGTCATGTAGCTGAATTGCTAAGTGTCATTTGCTCCCACAGATTACCAGCATTTTAGTGTGTAATGTATGTACAGTATCACTTAGTTCAGCAATAACTACTGGTAATATTTATATGCACAAATGTAATAACCAGTGAGTTAACTTTAATATCCAATATTCACCACGAAACCTTGCCACTGCCCGCAACTCACAAGGCTATTTCATTTTGGCCTTGATCATTTCAGTAAGCTTTGGTCCATTACATTGGAAAAGCATGCATCTCCCTATATGGCATAATTACTTAGTAGTATGAACATACCATATAGTATCTTAACTGTTTGAGTGGCAACATCTGTGAGAGATGTGCAAAATTGCCGCTAAAAATGCCAGCGTCGCTCACATTTGTTATATATATTCAAATAAAAATATTGTGTAAAAAAGATTATATTTCCTATATAGGGTAAACATTGCAGGTCATTACGATGAATAAATATGTTTCCTTGCAAATTTTCACACCTATTTGGCACATTCACTTGGCACTCAAAGGGTTGCTGTAATAAAGTTGCAGTAAATAATATACATAAAAGCACAGAGGTGTTAAGGGGACTGCATACAAAGCCACCATTCCATAATGCTGTAAGACTGGTTTTAGTTGTGGTGCTGCTAGGTAAAGCATTCTTCCCAACTGATCTGATTCAAGGGCTCAGTATCATCCTACAAATTATAGAATGTAGGGTATAGAATGCCTCCATTCACTCGTGTGCTGCATAGCATCTAAATGGGTCTTTTGATGGCTGGGAAATAAGAGGCCGCCTACAGCTTTAGAATTCCTAGGCACATCACTGTGGCCACCTGTTATTACATTAACACAAGGCCTTTGAAATGATTCTCAAGTCATCTGCCGCCAAAGTGGTAAATAGGAATAGAATTACCACTAACATTTTAGTTCTGAACCAAGAAGATAATATACTATACTGTATATCATGCAGAGGACTAGCGGAAAATGTAACTGCACACAATTGCCTTCCCGATTCATTATAAATAGCTGCAAGTGCTACCACACTTCTAATACTACATCACATAAGGATATTTTACACTCAGAAATCTGAGAATAATCACCTGAGTTCCTGTGACTTCATTGGCCTTGACCTTTGAAACAACCACCAGGCCCCACGGAATTTCTTCGTCGTTATGCTGTGTACACACCGAGCTATAATATCGTCTGGTCAATTGATTGGACGATATATGGTTACTGATCAGTAGGTGTTGACAAACGATATATATAACATTGTTCACAGACATATCATGTCGGCTGTGCTGCACAGATGATGACCAATATATCTGTGGATATATTGGTGCATTGTTCTGTGTGAATGGCCGATCATGCGGTCGGGAGCAGTAACAGTGCAGCTGATGCTAGCATGGGACAGAAGCCTCCTCTGTAGACACAGAGTCCCACAGCCATGGTCACTCTGCACAGCTGCAATTACTGGGGCTGGTTTTCACTTTGGCGGGCAAGCGACTAACTGATCGCTGGGCTCTGAAGATACGCAGCCCATGGATCAGTTTTGGATCAGCCTATTAGTGCCTTCTGTGCAGTGTGTATGCTCAATTTGGCCAGCTATGGACTGCAGGGAAATAGTCAGCATAGTCGGAACAATTGGCAGTCACTCCAGTGTGTAGCCAGATGTGTATCCACACATCGCAATGCAGGCTTTATTGAGATAATTGAGCGATTATCGTATGACTCCGAATCCATACCGTACGCATTGCGCATTGTAAACACAAAGTGGCTGAAGCTTGACTGACCGGAAACACTGCCTGTAGATTAGTGTAAGGGTCAGACTTACTCACATTTGCACAGATGGCAAAAACTGTTTGAAGGTTCAAGATGTGCAAGTCAATGCCAGTTAGTGATCCATTCGCAATTCACTTGTAAATTTACAATGAGCAGGTATTTTGCTATCTGGGCGGAGGCTATCTACTCACAGCCATCAGCAACTTTGCAGATTAACCCCTTCCCGACGAGGCCTTTTTTGTTAATTTTTTTTTTTTTTCCTCCTCGCGTAACTTTTTTAATTTTCCAGCTATATAGACACATGAGGGCTTTTTTTTCCAGCTATATAGACACATGAGGGCTTTTTTTTTGCGGGACAAGTTGTACTTTTTAATGGTACCATTTACTATACCGTATAATATTCTGGGGAATCAGGAAATAATTCAATGTGGGGTAAAAAAGAAAAAAAACGCAATTCCACAATTTTGCGCTGGTTACAGTTTTTTTGGAGTTCATAGTTCGTTTAAAATGATGGGTTATCTTTATTCTATGGGTCGTTACGATTCCGGTGATACCAAACTTATATAGTTTTCGTTATGTTTTACCACTAAAAAAAAAAAATAGAAACTTTTACGTTTTTTCTAATTTGCGTCGCCATGTTCTGCGGCTTATAACTTTTTTATTTTTCCACCTACGGACCTGGGTGAGGGCTCATTTTTTGCGGGCTGAAGTGTACTTTTTAATTAATACCATTATGGGATATGGGCGACTTTCTGATCTCTTTTAGTTATTTTTTTTTGGGTAGGCGATGCGACCAAAAAACGTAGTTTTGGCGTTGGGAATTATTTTCCGTTTACGCCTTTAACCGTGCGGGATAACTAATGTTATATTTTAATAGATCGGACTTTTAGGAACGCGGCGATACCAAATATGTTTATTTTTTTATTTTTTATTTTTTTTTATTTGTGAAATGGGGAAAGGGGGGTGATTTGAACTTTTAATATTTTTTTTTTTTTTTTAACTTAATTTTTTTTCTTTTTTTTACTTTTACTACAAGGCCCCCTAGTGTACTTGACCACTAGGGGGCGCGATCGCCTGTACTAGGTTCAGCCATAGAGCTCTATGGCTGAACATAGTGATTTTCAGCACTTCCTATTACATCCTGCCTGAGGCAGGATGTAATAGGAATGCTGACACGGCCAGCACAGGGGTCTACCCCTCCGATCAGCTATTTAAGCACTGCGGGCGCTTTGCCCGCGGTGCTTAAAGGGTTAAACGGCCACGATCGGCGAACTCGCCGCTCGTGGCCGTGAGAGCAGGTACCTGGCTGTAATATACAGCCATTACCTGCTCTCTTTCAAGCCAGCTCACTCCGTGAGCTGGCTTGATTCCCCCGCAACCGACATATGACGTAAATGTACGTCATATGTCGGGAAGGGGTTAATGATCTAGTCTGAATCACTCCCTATATATAAAATGTACACTATTATGATACTATGCATTCACCCATACAAATCCAGAAAAGAAAAAAAAAAACTAGATTAATCGATTACAAGAATCCCCATCCTTGCATAAATGGCTAATGCCTTCTTTTTGCAGCATCAGTGTTAGATCAGTGACAAAAAAAAACCAAAAGGATTTTTTTAGTTTATGTATTTTGTAAATGTATGTATTTTCCATGAGTTATTATATAGTAATCCCTAAAAACATTACTGAAAATAGCATGACTGCCGAGATTAAGAAACTAAAGCTGCATTGTGTGAACAATTTATGGGGCATATGAAAACCCTGTGCAGTTTCCCTATGTTTGGCAAACTGCGCATACGCAGAACCCATCCTGCGCATGTGCAGCACAGGTTTTGCACCAACATTGCTATAATGCAATCGCCTCTGCCTGATTGACAGGTCGAGATGTTTGCAGGGAACGGAAGTTCATCTCCCCCACTTTCTGTGAGTGGCCAGGGCTACAACTACACAGCAAGGCTTAGTTTCCCTGGTCTCGCTAGTCCGTCTGTGACAGGCAGCCTGAGTAAGGTTAGATTTACTCAGGCTGCAGTTGCAGAGGGAAACCAGAACTGATGGTCCCGATGTTACTCTTAGAACTGCTATTGCATAGCAGTTTGACGCTATCGCAAATGCAGGCAGGGTCCTGCACTTAAGGATCACATATGCTAAACTGCTGCAGGCAGCTTATCATATGCAATCCTTACTGACTGAGGGCATTATGGGGATTATTCAGACCTAATTTGCAGAGCCCTACGATCAGGTATAGGCCACCCAGCCAGAGTGAACTCCCACCCTTTGCAAGCCTGAGATTGCTTAGCTCGACTTGGGAAAATCCGCTGTGTGCAGTCAGATTCGGTATGGAATGGGGGGGGGGGGGGGGGGGAAGACGTGCATGATCGCCCCCACTTGCGGGCTCACTGCGCTCGCCACCTAGCAGGCCCGGTGCCTCACTACGCTCATTTATTCTCCCTCTATGGGTGTCGTGGACACACATGGAGGGAGAAAGTTTAGTTGATTTCAGGCGTCAGGATTTTGAACGCCGGGATTCCGACCGCATCCCGTTCAGTCTGTACCTAGCACAGGTCTTACTAATTGGCTACAATAGCAGCTGGATCGGGGCCGGAGCTGCCATCACACGCCCTCCCGCTCAAATACCTGGGCACACCTGCGTTTACCCTGACACTGCCAGAAAATGGACAGTTACCACCCCCCAAACACTGGTTTTCGTTCATTGAAGGATGGCCTCACGTATGTGCTCTATGATCTGTACATATGCGCAGTCGATTGATAAATTGCCTGCCATGCAAATTGATAGACGTGGAATCAGGTCTGAATAACCCCCAATATTTGTTCTTGGAGGCTAATTTAACTAAAATTCTAAAAGTTTAAGGTTTAATTGTAGGCAACTTGCAAAAAAAGCTCTGTGGGTGGTGCTGCAGAGGCAGATGTTTACTTGCTTGAAGATGAGAGTAGAGATCTTCCTGCAGTAATTAGTGTACTTTAATAGCCCTCACACTATTCTATATCCCTAAAAAGGAAGTTGGTAAGGTAACCAAGGATTTCTAAAAATAGCCATTTTCACTCAGTGGCTGCTAATCAATGCCCATCCTGTGACAGCTAAACACATCCTAGTTAACAACGGGCAATGATTTATCTGATTAAAAATGTGGCCTTCCACTGTGGACAAAAAGGGGTCTCTTTAAAACTGATCGCTGTTGTGGGACTACACGAGGCGATGGATTATCGACCAACTATGCATGCGTATGGATCATAGTGCAAATGCGCAAGGCCGAACAGCGACAAGAAAACTATGAAGAATCGGTACTTGTGGAGTATCACGGCTCCCATCGGATGCCATATGTAGTGGCATACGATGGTATACGATGCTTACCGATTTTTGATAATTTCTGGTCAAAAATCGTATGCGATCGCATCCGATGCGATCGCACCCGATTTGGCACTGAAATGCATCAAAATGCATTGAAATGTGTAGTAAACTTGTGAAATGCCCCCAAATGCCATTTTTCATAGTGTACCACCCCCACTATCAACGTCAACCCGAAGCGTGGCGAGCGCAGCGAGCCCGCGAGGGGCGGCGGTACGCGTTCTACGACCTTTTCATACCCCCACTATCCACGTCGGCGTGGAGTTGAGAATAGAAAGTGTGGCGAGCGCAGCGAGCCACCGAGCCCTAAGCGTGGCGACGCGGATACCTGTGAAGCCCGCGAGGGGACGCGTATAGCTGTGAAGGTATTAGTTGCACTCGCAACGCTTCGGGCTCGGTGGCTCGCTGCGCTCGCCACACTTTCTATTCTCAACTCCATGCAGACGTGGATAGTGGGGGTATGAAAAGGTCGTAGGACGTGTACCGCTGCGCTCGCCACGCTTCGGGTTGACGTTGATAGTGGGGGTGGTACACTATGAAAAATGGCATTTGGGGGCATTTCACAAGTTTACTACACATTTCAATGCATTTTGATGCATTTCAGTGCAAAATCGGGTGCGATCGCATGCGATGCGATGCGATTTTTTAGCATACGATCAGCATACGACCAAGGTCGTGGGAGCCGTGATACTCCACAAGTACCGAAGAATCTAATCGCAATCCCCTTGCAACTTGACTGACAGGAAACCGCTATTTATGGTTGGCAACATGTCGCTTTCTATAAGTGCCAGGAGAAAATGCAGGCATGCCCAGATATTTTCAGGCAGGTCCTGTAACGTCAGCTCCGGCCTCAATCAGCCTGTATCACAGGGTGGGTTTTCACTTGGGGCGTTGAATATCTAAATCGGAGGGCTTTGCAAAATCTCTCATCAGCGATCAGGTCTGAATCAGGCCCAAAGGTTGTATTCACTGCAACCTGGATCTCCTAGTAACAATTACGGCCCAACATTATACCCAAATGATTTATCCTTTGTGAACCACTAAACTGGATAAATACATTTTCCAATGAAGTCATGGCTCCCTGGTAGAAAGTAAGAAACTGGTGGAAGAGCACTGAGCCCTTGCCTGGTAGAGGATTGCAGACTATCATTGTTTGGAGGGATGTTCCTTTTGTGGCTGTGGCAAGAGGTGCAGACTGCAGACACTGGCGGGTGCTGGAAGATTTACCCAAAGCAGTCATTGGTGGATGTTTCAGACGTTTTTGCATCACATGCCCAAATAGACTATTATGGCATGCATGCATCTGATAAGTTGTTAATCAGTTGTTGATCTCTCCATATTTACACATATATATATATATATATATTTACACACACACACACACACACATATATATAAATATATATATATATATATATATATATATATATATATATATATATATATATATATATATATATATATATATATATATATATATATATAATGTCCCCATGAAGACGCTGGGCCTTTCCCTGCACAGACTGGCATGTCGATGCCTGCTTGAAGCGAACAGCTGACATGAATCAACTTCTGAAATGTTCATGGTCAACCAATACTTTATGCTAATAAAAGATACTAGACGACAGAATGCAACCAATCTCAATTTTTATATCCTACTTCAGAAAAAAAAATACTCCAAAAACAGTTGGTGGCTTCATTAACATGTGAAATAACAAAATGTCACTGGTAAACTGGAATTATGCTACATAGAGCTTATTTAACTAAAGTGTTTGGCCACAGATAGCGGCCAAGCAGGTCCTGTTCACAGGGATCTGCTTGGCTACAAGGAGGCAGTGTGGTGTCACACACAGTGGTGTGGCCCGATCCTGTAGAACAGGATCTGGCCAATGCTGACCGGATTTGTAGTGTTACACACTGCAGCAACAACGCTAATGTGTGGGCAGCCACATAGTAGCCTGTGTGCACACGCCTTTTGGCCAAGAGGGTCCCGTTTGGCTGCTATGTGTGGTCCCAGCCTAATTCTCCATTGCATGTAGGGTTCTCCTGTTGAACATTACAGTACCAATAACATTTTTTTACAGATATTCAGAAAAGGCACATTTCGTCCTGGTGAGGACAACACCACAAACACTGCTGTGTACAAACAACTAAACATTTTCTGTGCAGTTTTTCCACCTGGTTTTTTTAAGAATAAAATAGCCACACGTCAGACGTATCCATTCCCACTTACTATTTGCATAGTCTAATATTAATATGAACCACTGTAAAAGACCAAGCTTATTCTTTGGGAAATTGCTGAAACTGCACAAAGCTGTAACATATGTAGCTTACTCCAAACTCACATAAATCTACTATTTTGTGTAGTTTCAGGTTTTTCACTGGTGATTAAAGTCCAGCCATATTGTTTTACATGTTATATAGACTTATACAGATTATTTTAAAAGCCTGCAGTTTGACAATAGCCAGGTCTCCATGACAACAAGACAAAAGGAACTACTGTATTCGTTACTTGAACAAGTTACATGAACGAGAAAAAGGATATCAGAGGACTGGATAAACACATTTCCAGGGTCTTAAACCAAATCCCAATTATGCTTTAAAATATAGACCTCTCGAGTTTGCATAGTATCCCGCTGGTGATCAGCATATTAATCATGCTCTTTCCTCCTCTTTGCAGATGTGTGGTGCCATGTTAGGCAGTTTAGATACAGTAGTCATATGGTAGAATTATCTTCAGGCCGTGGTGCTCTCTAGCAGCAAGCATTTGAATCAAGTTCTTGGCAATTCAAGTCTCAGTCTGTTTTATTGGATCTCTCACAGTTCTCCCTCTGCATCATGCAGCGACGGACAATGCTGTCAAAACTGCCAAGATAGAACAATGCGATTGTGCGAAACAGACCCATTGTGACCACCTAGAATAAAAATCTAATTAATCACTTGTTCAGTGTAAACATGACATTTGCTACAATCACTGGGAGAAGGATTGGGAATCATGTGGGAGTATTTTTTGCACATCTGTTCCAATTAATGTTTCCATTGCAGTTCATTAATTAAGTGCACCAAGTTGCTGAACAGTGCAAAACGAGGTATGATCCTGCCATGCACTAACAACCGCTCGATTTCTGCAAAGCACATCGGATTTAGTAACAAGACTGAAAGACATTTGTGGGGGATTTGCTTTGTGCAGCGCTGCTCACTATATAAATATTAAATAAATTCAAATCAACCCTAAACAAAAAAATGCATTTGTAATTTACTGTATGTTCTAATTGTACAGTACTCATTCAGACCTACTGAACCACCAATGTATAGTGGGGGCAATCTTAGATTTAGGTTGTATAAAAGAAAGAACTTAAATGGCCCCTTACTTGCTGAAGTCCCTCTGTGATTGTGGTAACAGGTGACATCCCACATGTTAACGATGACAGCATATAACCATCAGAGCCAACTGAACTGTTGAAATTACCCTGCTGCATAGAGAAAGCAATGAAAGATCATTAGCCCTTACTAAGGAAAATACTGTAAGTAATGAGAGGAGAAACCAATTACAGCAGTATGACACAGGTAACAGTTGCCCCTGTGTGGTCAATGTAAGCACTTCGGGAAAAGAATCACAAACCATTTCGCATAGTAGGTGTCTACACTGATCAGTCACATGTGGCTCGGAGTGTTACTGTATATTACACCTTAGGGCTCACACATACTTTGATTTTAGAAAATTCCTTTTTAAAAACACATTTAAATGTGTCTGACACTAGGAATCATATTTCAAGTGGTATCATATCAATTGTATATTTTTGTGTTACAGAAGCGATTACATTGTTGTATATACTGTACAACAAACTTCAATAAACCATGCAGTGTGAGATGCCTGGCAAGTGTAAGCCGTCCGTTCCCATGCAACTCTGCTAATATCTTTTCATGGTTAAAATGCTTCACTACTGTGAAAAAAAGCACAAGCAGATTTTGCTGATTAAAATTATATGCAGCAAGCCTATATAATGTGCATGCCTGTGGCTTTATCTGCATACAAACTGTTATGTTACAGTGCTTTCCTGTAACATTCTGTATGCAGATACAGCCACAATCATGCAGTCTTATGGTGTAGCGATGCAAATAAGATGCATTTTTTGGGGAGGAATGCACAAAAGACACATTGGCATTAGTTATCGCTCTCATGATTATGCACAAAGGGATGTTTAATGTGACTGCAGCAACAATGAAAGAGGACAAAGAAAGAGCTCTGAAAATACTAGTTTGGCATAAGTTTTTAATAAAGTTTTTGCTACTAAATAAAAGTTTAAAAAGGCCACAGTGTACAAATTTAGCAAAGAGCATTCTGGAACCTCACAAAAAAAAAGAAAAAAAAAGAGTGCTATGAAATAAAGGTGGACCTTTGCTTGTACTGTATGATACCCGGTGCCCGCCGGTATCAGTCAGGGAAGGAGGGATGGCGTGCTCGTGGGGCGGGAGTGGGAGCCATGCTGCATTGAGCAGCAAAGACAGTACAAATAGACTGTGCTGCACAGTATTTTTCTACTTTCGATTCCGAAACCGCACATTGGGATCGGATGCGGCTAAACACGGTGTGATTTGAACTAACTTGCTAAAAATACAGACTGCACCCATTTCTGCTTCTTCAGCGAAGGAGCAACAAATTAAGTAATGGGTCAGATGCAGGCTGCCCCAAAAACCTGTTGAATCCCCCCTTTTAGCTGGCCATACACTAGAATGACCTGCATACGACCTGATCGTATGCAGGTTGTAAGAGCGATCGTATGTGCTTAAAAAAATAAATAAAAACAACATACAATCTGCTTACCAATGTACCTCACTAGTGCACACAATTGCACAAGTGCCCAACCTGTAGAAATCATGTAGATCAGCCAGCTTTAGGTGAGCCCTTCTATAGAACTCTGAAAATATTTTGCATGGTATCAAATTAGCATTTAATACATATGCTTTCCTCATCTTTGCTGAAGCATAATGTCATGTTGTGAATGGACGTCAGATAAGCTAGTCAGCTGGTGGGGTTATCTCCAGGTCTTGTGATTTCTATTCAAAACGTTCCAGTCATTTCAAAAAACAGTTTGTTATCTTAGCTGACTGGATTTCTGCATCAGTATTTCTCTGCTGGACAGTGCTGATGATTTGATATTCAAAGGAAAATAGTATGACAGACCATGGGCAGTATTCAATGAGAAAAATTTGCCATGTTTTATGGCAAGTTTGTGCTATTTTCGCGTTGGAAGGAGCATTTTGCTCTCCAAAAGTGAACCACCCTATTCAATGTGATATTTTCGCCATCTTTCTAAGTGATTTTCGCCGTGTCTCTCCGTGTAGCAATTCTCCATCTTTTCATGGAGAACTGGAATGTGAACTTTTAAACTAAAAGTTTTTTTTTTTTATTTGGGTGTAAAAAAATCAGGAATTCTTTTCTGTGAAGAGGCATGTTATTTTAATTTTAAAAAATATATATTTTTATTTATTTTTACACAGAGCAGCCAGCAGGGGGCCGGAGCTCTCGAGTCGCTCATTAGATATTCATATATTTACTGCATCCGATCATTACATATGCACGATCGGGTGCAGTGAATATTGGGTCCCCCGCTGGCTATAAGGGGGGGCAGCTTGTGCTGCCTGGGTCGCGGGGAGCCCTCCTCCCCTCCACATATGTTCTGGGGCAGCCAGGGAGACTTTAATCTCCCTGGCTGCCACTG